>NC_139944.1:25503128-25545628 GCF_963454915.1 Gymnoscopelus microlampas | reverse complement strand
TAACAAAAAATTCCACTCCTGTGATCCATGGCAGGTGTTTTTCTCTCACATTTCTAAAGCCTTTTCAACTGCAATGAAAAAAGAAATCTTTGCCTGCGGGTGTCGCTGGTGAGGGATTTTGCCTGTCAATCATCGCCTCTGCTCCGCCCCCCCCCCCCCCCCCCCCCCAAAGGAAAGGATAGGGGAGGGGAGGGGCGAGGAGGAGAGTGGGCGGGATTAATCGGCTGTGACCTCACTGCCAAAGGGCCAAGCTCAGATTACTTTTCAGCCTAATTATTTAGAAAACGCCAGACCAGAGAAAATCCACTGAATGTTCAAAATTCAGATTTTTTTGGGTGTAATTGAGGTGATAAAACCCCCCAAAAAAACATAAAAAATAAAAAAAGTGAAAATGAATGTCATAGAACCTTTAAACCCGCCCCTCTATGCCAGATATCAGACACGCTAGGGCAGTCTACCGCCAACTCAGCGTATGAGTAGCACGGTTTCTGGGTGCGGCAAGTTGAGCGGTAAGTACTAGGAGCTGATGGTAGGTGTTGTGCTCCACCACAGCAATCCATCTCCCAGGCGTTCTGTAACGGGGATACTGACAATAAGCCTCTCTGGCCTACAGTACTTACAAACAATGACCTCAGTCATCAATGGTTTGTCACATTATATATTGGCACCGTTAGCCTTGCATCTCCATATTTGATAATTTTATGTTTATCTAGTTATTTTATACTTTGCCGTATGACAGTGTCACACAAAAGTAACGAAAATAGCCACTCTACAAGCTCACAATGTGTCTCATCGCGATGTGTTGAGTGCTTGTAGATGGTTTCGACATTGTTTGCCTATAATAATAATAAATATTTAACAGGTGAAAAGTATTAAAAAGAGCTTGTGGCTAAATATGGACTACATTGCATCCATTGCAACACATGTTCTTTTTTTCCATTTCCTGAATAGGAACGGTTTTGGACATACAAGGTTTGCATCCCATAGCGACGATATCATTAATGCCTCAAAATGTGTTCCTGTGCAGAACTAATCGTCCAAATAACTAAATTATTGGCATAATTACAGTATCTTTTACACCAAATCATTTGGCTGTTTGGTGTCAACCATTGCTTTTGGTTTCCATGCCTTTAAAATAATTTGAATGCATAACGGGAATGAAATTGTGAATAAAATGTGTACAGAGATAAATGGAGTTCCCACACAAGGGAAATACCTGTTTCTTTCTTTCTTTTTTAACTCTGTTTGTTATTCCTGTGCCTTAGGGTAGTTTGGGACATCAATGAAAATTCACTGCTCTCTCCCACAGCCACAACAGTAAAACGGAGCATGTCTCGCACCCCTAATCTCTTATGACATCTTTTCGGATGACCGTGCATGGCCTGAAACTAAAAAAGAAGAAGAAATAAAATAAAAATACGACTCAAGAACTCGAGGTCCTCAAGGTCATGATTTATTCATCGCAATGGCAGCAACTCAAGCTTGTATACTGATAAAAACACGCACGCACGCACGCACCACGCACCACGCACGCACGCACGCACGCACGCACGCACGCACGCACGCACGCACGCACGCACGCACGCACGCACACACACACACACACACACACACACACACACACACACACACACACACACACACACACACACGAGAAAGAAAGAAAGAGAGAAAGAAAGAAAGAAAGAAAGAAAGAAAGAAAGTTGTTGCTACTCTTCCCTCAGTGTGTTCCTGGTTTACCGATTCCAACGGTTACTTTGGGGGATATGTTAGATAGAGGTTCTATTATCAGCAAATTCTTCTCATCAAAACAAGCAAATAGTTGTTTTGAGGGGCATTTCCCTTCATCTCAATGCAAAACATTAAAGCCTTTCCTGTTGTGTCTCTCTGATCCTCCTGACACAAAGAACCAGTCACCTGACGATGCTAGTAACACAGGAGCTGTCAGAAGCGCTTCCAGTCATTTTTATTGTTCCTCCAGACAAATCACTACACTCTCTTTTGCTCCACTGTGACAACTATGGAACAAAATGTCAGTCTTTGACAAACAGTCCTCTGCTGTGACTAACAAGTCACTGCCATATGTGCCTGGTTTGGCGAACCTCGCCTATATACTGCACAGTAATACTTGACAGTGTTTGGCATAATACAATATAATCCTGAATGCTACTCGTACACGATGTATGTTCTTTATTGCCGCTAATAAAAAGCTTTTCAGAGGACTTGTATTCATTGTTGCTCAGTCATAAAGGACTCTGGCATTTTGTGTAGGTATGCAAACTCTTTACTGTAGCCGTATCGTTTCAATAAAACAGTACAGAGTGCTGTTGTGTCTTGTTTCGTGCAGTCTTGTTTTGTGTGCTGAAGGCCAAAACACTTTGCACAAGGACAGGTTATCCAGAACGTTCAGAGTTGATGAGAAAGCAACTGTGTTTCGATCCAGGGAATGATGGTCCGGAAAGAAGAAATAGAAAAACAGACAATTTGAAAGTGACTGTGAATGGCTGTCACACAGAAGACATGTGTCAGAAATGTGCTTTCTGCCTGATTGTCAGAGGACTCTCTCTTTCTCTCCCTGCTCCCACCGGTCTGTCTGTCTGTCTGTCTGCCTCTCTCTCCCCTTCTCTCTGTCTCACTCTGGCAGTTTGTAGAAGGAGCGGAGCACAAACAGCTTCAGAAAAAAAGAAAAAGAAAACTGGTGGAACGACAATGGGGCTGTTAAAACCGCTTGGCCATCCTAATGCTCATCTTATTGACGTTATTGATTTCCCATTCTGCAGGAAAACCCTCATGGCCCCGGAGAGGCATGAGGCTCTGCTTGCCTTTCAGAGATGCCCAGTGAAGTCAATTTAAATAGATACATGGATCCACCCACCCACCCACCCAACACACACACACACACACACACACACACACACACACACACACACACACACACACACACACACACACACACACACACACACACACACACACACACACACACACACACACACACACACACACACACACACACACACACACACACACACACACACAACTCCCACTATGTCCCACAGAGACGAGGACAGAGAGGGGCAGAGAGCGAGAGAGAAATACAGAGGGAGGAAGCAGACAAACATCAAATGCATGTATGTGTACAGTATACACAAAAACACCACACCCATCATCATGAAACTCCCTGTTCAAAAGCAGCAGAGATCAAAGCACAGGCCCACTGGTTTGAGAGAGAGGGACAGAGAGAAGAGAGAGAGAGAGAGAGAGAGAGAGAGAGAGAGAGAGAGAGAGAGAGAGAGAGAGAGAGAGAGAGAGACTACGCCCTGTCCACTACAAGACCACAAGACCCGTGTTGTGGTGTGAGATTGTAGATTGGCTATTTTCTAAATAATTGAGAAATATTTGTGTTTAAGTGGTTAATGTCCTCCAACTGAGTGGTACATTTTCATCCTAGGGTTGTGTGGTATGACAGGTATTTATTGGAGTATTTGATCATAGCAACATGTCCGTTTCATTACCGTCATAAAGAAATTATGCTGCACAATGAACTGATACATTAACCACATGAACTCTACTGTATCTATTTTGGGGCAGAAATAGCAGCTCTCCAAGCTCATGTTTTTGTCCAGCACTGGTTGAAGATGCTATGAAGGTGATGATAGAACTTTTTGTAAACAAGGTGATTTTCAAATAACTGTTTAGAAGTTATTATTATTGTGTGGATTGTTGTCTGATATTCTTTATCGACAATATATCCGAACAAGCCGACTTTCAAAAACTGTGAAAACTAAAACCTGTATGCAGTAATGTTTTCGGTTTGTCACTCCACTAGAATGTTTCTCTGAATGGTTGGATTGCGAGATGACGTTTGAAAATGTTTGTGGAACGAATATCAAGTGGCAGCTTCTCCTCAATAGGGAGAATTCTAATAATTTTAGGTTCCGACCGAATGACAAGGGAGATCAAGCAAATCTCGATGAAGCTGTGTGCAAGATTTGCATGAAGAAGGTGACAGCAAGAAAATGCAATAATCCAATCTATGTGCCCATCTGAATCAATAACCCACTCACAGCCGTGAGGATGAACATGTTGTCAAAATTCAAAGGCCCCCGCTGCTAGTGCACAAGCTAGAATCCAGTTGGTCCACAACCACTTTAACGCAACAAACAATAATACACAGCTTGAGGTAAACAATTAAGTATACAGTTGTACTGATCTGATGAACAGTATACACATTATTATCCCATAAGTGCACTCTATCATTCAATAATAGCCTATACTGTGTGTACCATACAGTAATCTAGTATACAGGCGCGCTGGAAAGGGGGGGGGTCGACGTCTTTATTTACACATCATACATTTGGTACATACTGCACTGCAAGTAACGGTATCATACACTTACACTTACACTAATAACCAAATACCATAGTTGTAGGCTGGCACAACAACAGAAAGCCCTGAACAACAACCATACCAAAACTACAGCAGCAGTGTTACAAAGACAAACGGCTCCTGCATGCATATAGATAGAATTAACTGCACAGCGGCAGTATTAAATAAAACCATGTCTTACCTGGATTAGTACACCAAATGTAGCCTTGCATTCCGGTGTACCGTATGTTGTTATGAAACATGGTAGGCTACTGTTACTTTGCACATGCATTACAGCCATGCGTCAACCCCTTCTGGCTCATCACGTTTAAAATATAACATAACTGACATAACAGCTGACACACAGGGTACAGTTTGTACACACAACGTTCAACATACAGTACATCTCCTCTTTGAAGAGCCCCCTCGTTTGTGGACGCAATGCTCGCAGAAATCTGGCCAACCTCATTGGCAAAGCTGAATGTTTTTCGAAGTCAGCTGTCAGGTGTGATCTGTTGATATGTTCAGTGCCGAAAGGTTTAGACTGGCAGGCAGGCATTCACTTTGCAGTTTTCATATAAGGTCTAGATAGGATACAGAGATGCTCTGTGTACATGCATGTGTGTGTGCATGGAAATTACAGGATACAGTAGGCTGGCTCTGGAGTGAGTGACAGCCCCTCATGGTCAAATCTTATATTATATCCGTTTCTACCGTTTTTTCCCCGTTTCAAACCTGGCTCAAACCAAGGCTATGACAGAGGAAGGTAGGGATGTTCCACGGGCCTGTCAGGCGCCATTGATGCGCATGGGAGGCAAAACTGGATCCGGAAATTCGGTGAAATACATTGTAGTCAATGAGAGGTTGGACCAGCATGCGAACAAACACTATTTCTGAACGATTGGGACCTTTGTCAGTTAATCGGTTCAGGAATATAAAAGGAGACATATCACAGGTTGTTTTCTAATCACTTGTTTTTCGATGTGCACACACTGTATAATTTTATTGAGGCATCTAACAGCGGCATGTATCGTTTCTAGCTTGGCAGTATCGAAAAATGTGGTTGTCAGTCTCGTGATACTTTGGCATGTTCAGAAACTTATTTTGTGCTCTTTAGATACCTCAATAAACTTTACAAAGGTTTTTAACAAAGGTTGCAGTAGTTCAGAAATAGTGTTTGTTCATAAGCTGGTCCACCTGGCTCTCATTGAATCCAATATATTCCACGGCTTGCAGGTTGCCTCCCAGGGCGACAAATCTGCCGGCTGGAATTGCTGGATAGCAAAAATTACGTATACTGACCATACCTTAATTTTATTTACCTTGGCTCAAATATGCTGCTGAGCCAAACAATCATGGGTATGCCACCTTCTGAAAACCTGGAACTAAAGTTATGAGACTATTTCAAGTGAAAAGAATGATAGCGAAATTAAACTATCACGTTTGGATGGGGAGCCCCTAGGACCCCCTCAAGGACCCCTGGGTGTCCCCGGACCTCACTTTGAAAATCACTGATCCAGCACTTCATGCTCTGATAAGCACTAGGACTCAGCGCAGCTATTTTCACTTATCACTGAAGAGAGAGAAATGGGGGGGAGAAAGTCAAGGGGGGAAAAGACAGTGAGCAAGAAGAAGAAGAAGAAGAGTAGTAGATAGAGAAGATAGCGAGGATTGTAGAATTACAAGAGTGTAAGAGGAAAGTTATGAAGGACTGAGGGGAAGAAGCTGAAGACTAGTGCCAATCAGATAACGGTATCGACCGGGCTGTGAGAGAATAACATACAGTAACAAGGGCTTTTCTAAGCCGTGACACTTAAGCCTTTGTTGTGTGCCTGTGTCGCCCACCTAAAATAGCTGATCTACAAGCTCCTGGTGCTCAACTAAGTATAATACTTCAGCCTCAGAGTGTATACGAGACAAGTCCGCACAAAAGAGCAAAGGAAACATCACCACAAAGAAGAGCAGAGGGAGAGAGTAATAATAAATCCAACTTATGCTTTTCATCGGCTATCGAGCCTGTGCCTGAAATTGGAATATGAATATTTTCTTTTTTCACTCTACAAAACAGGATTTTGTTTTCATGGATGCACTTGTGGGTTGCACTTCTCATACTGGTATTAATCCATGTGATTCACGGCACACAATATAGTCATTTAGTGATGGCCTGATGCACATAATATTTCTATGGGAGACCCAGAAGAGACACTATCACTATTCCCTATGAGGCACACTAATGTCAGCAATCGCTTTTTTGCTCCATTACCACATTACTTTCATCAGAACTGGCACTTAGGAGAAATTAATATGACAATGAGCAGCATGCTGAGCCCAGGCTTGGCTAATCACAGCCTGTCAGAATCAGAACGTTTCTCTGCCAGACTCCAACAGGCTGGAAACCACAGAGTCTGCCTCAATGTCTGTCATCTCAGACACTGAGAAAAAAGAAAAAACTCCCCAATATTATAATGCCCCGCCCCCTCATAGTAGTGAAGAGGAATCAGTAATTCACACAAACAGACCTGTTTGTTTTGTTTTCCTTGATGTGAACCTTGAAGGCTATATTTGTCAATTTCCTCTTTTAGAATTTCCTCTGGGCTGAGCCATCGTTCATCGACCCGTTAAAAGTGGAAGCATTTGTTGGCTGGGAATGCACAGTGAGCACTTGCTGCCACTGCACTACGGATGTATCTTCAGAGGTCTTTCAGACTTTCCCTGCCAGTTCAATCAAGCTCACAAAGCAGCCGTGTTCTAGCTGAGCTGTGGCCACACACACACACACACACACACACACACACACACACACACACGACTGGAGAATCCATAAAACAAGGGAGTGGGCCATGTTCCGATAAATGAAACCTATTCCAGCTTCTACAAACACAACCCAGTGTTGCCAGTGTACCATGTTGAACATTGCCTACCACAAAACAGACACTGCTGGCAAGGAATGACGTCTCCATTAGATTGAGATGTCTAGTTTAGAAGACATTTGCACTCAGAGCTGCTGTAGAACACAACATTTGCATTAGCATAGCACAAGGAATTGAAGGCATTCCATCAATGAATTGAATATTGTATTGCATATATAGCACATGCTATTACTGTGAACTTCACATACAGTATGTAGAAACTATGTAAGCTCAGTGAATAAAACATGAAGACAAACCTTTCATTCCCATTTGAAGAATAACATTACACAATAAAGATGCAATCTCAAATCAAAACCTCTGCCCTAACCAGACCATTTTCTTGCAATTCCAGTCTCACAACCGGATATACAGACTACGGAAATACAGTGAATGGGCTTGCACATTCCCAGGGAACTAGCCCTATATAGCTCAAAGTAGATGTGATTCTAAATGAAATGTGTCTTAATAAGGAAAAGCTTCATCTCTCTGTCTCTGCTCCCCCCTACCCACCATGCGCACGCACGCACGCACACACACACACACACACACACACACACACACACACACACACACACACACACACACACACACACACACACACACACACACACACACACACACACACACACACACACACACACACACACACACACCACTCTACCATTCTCCATGGTAGGCTATGCATTTCCTATCTCAATGTCCTATGAGAAACCATTTGCATGGATAAAGCAGAAAGTCGCTTTTCCTTTGGAAAGGTTATTAGACGCTGTAGTGTGGTGTAAGATACTCAGACATTCACATGGCATATTGCAGTCGCCTTGTGAAATGAAAGTGACAAAGCAAATGAGCCATGAGCACAGTGAGAGGCCGACAAACTATGAAGGTCACCACAAGCAGCAAAGAGGTTAGTCTTTCATTTGTTGTGTTACTTTCCATTATTTAAGTTTTGTCTGTACTGAAAACCTTCCTGGAAAATGATTGGCTCCCAGGAGAGGTTACCTGCCTGTGTGTGGGCCTCCTTTTAACCTAACTGCAAACCCTTCTCACCTGTTATTATGTGTGCATGTGTGTGAATGGGCGGGTTCATGGCATGTGCAGTATTATTATGTGCTTGCACTATTGCTTTTACATTTTTGTTTAGAGGACGAAAATCATGCTTTTTGGTACAGGCCATGTTTGCCAACAACCCAAAACGATATTGATAACAACTTCCTTTTGGGAGTCGAGTTGCATCCGCCAACTCAGTCCTGTATCCCAATAATACACCCACATGCACACACATACATGCATGCATTCATGCGTGCATTTGCCCATGCACAGCACATGCACACCCACACGGTCAAGGTGACACTTATTCATGCATAATTCTACTACAATATGACAACTCAGTCAATAGTCAGGAGGAAACAGCTTGCATGGACAAAGCAATGTTTTGTGTTTCACAATAAAGTGCTGTCGTTGTAAATGTGCATGTGCGTGCACGTTCATGCCATGATAATTAACTTGCCTTCATTGTGCATGTGTATGTACAGTATGTGGGCATTCACTGCATGTGTTAATGTGTGTATCACCGTTCAGCCCAGCACTATTTATACTGTATAGCCACATCCTAAACATACAATCAGGGAGAGCAAATGCCATGTTCCTTATCTCAAATAACCTTGTTGAAATGGAGTTTATATTGGAGAACTCCTCCTCCATGGCCTTCATGCTACCTCTAATGTTGCATTCTGCTGGTTTGACAATGTGGAATTACAGTAGAACTGACATTTATATTTACAACTGTTCTATTTGAGATGATATATGAGGACATATTGTATTTGTGGGAAAGCTGGAATGATTCAGCTTTGTATTAAAATGTAACCTGTTATTTTACAGACCCATAATTGCCAGGTATTCACCAGGAAAGTGATCCACAATGCCACGGCACACCTGGCATTCAACCTCCCAAAATGTGTGCATGTCCCTCCTTATGCGTTCCCTTCCCTTAAAGACGCACTGAAGTGACATTATCGGTCATTTTATTTTGAAGGTTCAGCCCGAAACGTCGGCTCAACGACTCTAATCCAATCAGAAGGTCCCATCCCTTCAGGCTATGGGACGTTGGATCTCAATCACTTCAGCCGTGGGCAACACGGCTAGTGTTTGTTTACAAGTGAGAGAGAGACGGCCAGTGAAGCGCGTTTGCTACTACCTGGCTTATTTCTAACCTATAATGTTTTCAGATACATATTTTAGTGTGCAGATGAAGTTTAAAATGAGTAATACACTCATCTTCAATGAGATTCAAAACGGAGTATCTCTGTAATTAAAATCAGCTGTGTTTGAAGAACGTGCAGCTATGGGAATCAAACAGGTGCATGTAA
Source organism: Gymnoscopelus microlampas (assembly GCF_963454915.1). Classification (NCBI taxonomy): domain Eukaryota; kingdom Metazoa; phylum Chordata; class Actinopteri; order Myctophiformes; family Myctophidae; genus Gymnoscopelus; species Gymnoscopelus microlampas. Next base: position 25,535,985 of record NC_139944.1, on the reverse strand, counting down.
TCAAGATTCATTTATATTCACGAAGGTCGAGTTATGTCATCACGCAGCACGTTTTCGTTTACAGGAAGTAATTAAGATTGGCTTTTTAGGGACTTTAGATGTAAAAATACACAAAAATGTTTTTTTTTTATTTTTTTTGGCATCTATTGTTAGGTATGCCCATATGATGACCACGGATATGCTCTAAAAGTGTGAAAAACATATTTTTCATTTCACTACACCTTTAAGATAGATGCATGAAGAAAACCAACAAACACAAATGCGCACATATACAGCACACACACATATATGCAATGTACAGTATACTTCAAGTGTGCATAAAATGGACTCCTAAGAGGTAACTTTTTACAGAGTTAAATTAACCTCTAGTTGACACAACTAACATTACCAACTAGACTCAAAGGGTACATTTTGTTTGATTTGTATTTGTCCTATAATACATTGCACAAACCAAAACCCATAATTTCCCCGTGTCACTGTGTCGGAATAAACACAAAAACAACATATCAATGTCACTAACAACACAAGCCACAACGCGCAAAATTACTTCACGCAGTCCGTAGGCCTTCTCACTGCTCAGCACACATCTGCCCCCTCGAAGCATAATTAATTGCGGCCAACACAAACTCACAACATTACGGTCGGCCATGTTGTTCCTTAACGTCATCGCTGACCACCGCCCAGCGAGACCCAAACACCGCGAGGCGGACAACATTTCCTGTACACCACTTTTGTTACCTTTTATTTCCTCCGAGGTGGAAAGACTGGTGACGCGAGGTTAGTTCCCTTTAGCTGTCAGCACGCTGTGTGTGTGTGTGTGTGTGTGTGTGTGTGTGTGTGTGTGTGTGTGTGTGTGTGTGGACTACTGCACGCTTTTGTGGGTCTTTGCGAAATCCCGAAGTGGAGTTTATTGGTCATTGGAACGGTGATGCACGTCACCCCTTTGTCAAGTGGGTATTTTCAAACCCTGGAATGGATTTAGGGGAGCATCAGAGTGTTTGTGTTGGAGCGCCTCAGTGCGGCTGCAGAGTTTTACCACGGTTTTCCGTTTACTACTCACTATGGGATATCAGCGCCCCCAGGCGATTTACAGAGCAACACACACGCTCCCGATGCCAATTCACTGATTGGCTTAGGGTATGTCACGAGTCCGGAAGACCCGGGAGTACAAAAGCTCCACGTGACATAGGCTCTTCCTCTTTTCACCACTCTGCATGCGAATGCGCAGACAGCTATCACACACAACAGTTAAGTGCAAAGATTTTTTCAACGTAACCCAAAGCGGGAATAAGGAGTATTCCCCACGGGAAAAATCTTGCTACTTATAAGTCATCTCCCGAGACTTATATAAACATTTTCCTGAATTATATTCTAAGTGTTTTCATTCATTCTTGGTCTGTTTTGAAGAAACGCCGGTTAGCGGCTATGTAAGCTAACCGAGTTGCTAGGCTAACGCTAGGAGCTAGGCTACTAGCTAGGCCTTTAGCCTGTTGTTTTCCCAGACCGAGGACCAAGATGGAACCACCAAGGAGTGGCGGGTTCGCGGAAAGCGACCTCCTCGTCGCCGCAGACGACCCCCACCGCGTCTGCTTCCACTGCTGGGGGGTCGATCACGCGTTCTGCGTCGGGACCCACCCGGGCGAGCCAGATGCGTGCCCGAACTGCGCGATGTTCACCGTTCCTCAACTCAACGCTCGGCTTGTCAGGGCTAGGACCCTGGTCGGCTGGACTAGACGAGACAACGGTGAAGCCTCAACCGAGGAAGAGATCCTCGATCCTGTGGCGGCTGGTTTCAACGAATGGCTAGCCTCACTAAGCAACAGGTTGTTAGCAGCGCTGTTCTAGCTTAGCTTGCTCGCTAGGACAACACCAGCTCGTTAGCCTCCTCTGGCCGGCGTCTGTACCACGAAGGACGAGACTATACGCCGACATCCAGCGTGAGAGCTCCTGGATGAAGAGCAACCGCGAAAAGATTCATCGGGTGCTTTGAGACACATAAAACGTTTTCATAAGAGTATGTTGAACTGTTTATGCTGTTTCCACTGTCTCTGTGCTTTATTTTGTTCCATTAAAAATTCCCAAAATACACAAGCACAATATCCAGCCCCGGTCAGGAGGCCACGACGCTAGGGGTCCCAGGGGGTCCCCGGGCGTTGATGGCCTCCTCTAATAAGCCCATTGTGCCCATTGTGCCTGTCAGGCCTGACTTGACAGCATGATAGACACTAATGGGATACTTCTCTGCCTGTTTTCAACAACTGTCAGGGGGCATCGACTCATTGGGATCACTAGGTGGTCCCCGTGTTGATAACCCCCCCTTATAAGCCCAAAGCGCTTGGACTGTCCCTTGGCGACTTTCCAAACGCTGCTGGGATACTTTGTAGACATGCTTGAATAAGATGCAGGTAATGTAAACCTTACTAGCTGGTCAGCTGAAAGCTAAGTGCTACCTGTAGCTAGAATAAGCTAAGCTAGGCTAAGCTAAAGGCTAAACTAGGCTAAGCTAAAGCTAAACTAGGTAGCCCGGCCACGCCGGTTTGTACCCTCTGTCCACTAGGGGGCGCCAGAGCGTCACTGTGGGACGGAGGGTTCACAAATGGCCGCCGGGTCAAGGGTCGGACCCAGTGACCCGCTGTGTTTACAATCTGTTGAGTACCGTGTCACGCCAGCCTCTGGGGGGCGACAGAGCGCTTCCTTCAGGGAAGGCGGCTCCGTCGCCTCCTCCAGCCAGGCCAAGGGGCCTAGATAAGATGGCGACGGACTTTGTAAACACCAAGGGAGCAGCGTGGGATGCTTCCGTACTCAGTCACGTGACCCCCACGCGCTTACCGTCAGGACCAGCGCTACTTCCCTTCACTGTCCCTAACGGTGGATTAGGTGTCGACGTCACCTGTTTCCATGGAAACGGATGTCAACGTCTCCTCATTCCTGGTGAGTTAGCCGTCTCCAGCTATGGTACCTGCTAGGTTAGCATAGCCTCCAGTCTGGCTGCTGTTGTTTCACGTAGCGGCTAACTAGCCTCACTATCATCGACACAGTTAAAGAGCAGTGTTGTTTTGGTGCAGCGCTTAGCCAGCCCCCCCCCCCCCCCTAAAAACAACGCTGCGGTGGCCATAGCTCTTGGTTAGCCAAACAGCTTCAGGTAGCAGCTAAAGGCTTAAAGCGACCTGTAGCTAGGCTAGGCTAGGCTAGGCTGAGCTTACAAGCTAAGCTAGTTAGCCCTTTGTCTGCACTACCACGATGGAGGCTCCGGTTCATCGGGTGCTTTGAGACCCACATAAATTGTTTTCATAAGAGTATGTAAAACTGTTTATGTTGATTACACTGTCTCTGTGCTTTATTTTGTTTCATTAAAAATGTCCGAAAATACACAAGCATATTATCAAGCCCCGGTCAGGAGGTCACAACGCTAGGGGTCCCAGGGGGTCCCCGGGTCGATGGCCTCCTATGAGCACTTTGTGCTTTGGGACACACATAAATTGTTTTCCATAAGAGTATGTTAAAACTTTTTATGCTGTTTATACTGTCTCTGTGCTTTATTTTGTTCCATTAACAATGTCCTAAAATACACAAGCACATTATCCTGCCCCGGTCAGGAGGTCACGACGCTAGGGGTCCCAGGGGGTCCCCGGGTCGATGACCTCCTATGAGCCCATTGGGCTTTGAGACACACATAAAGGGTTTTCATAAGGGTATGTTAAAACTGTTTATGTTGCTTTCACTGTCTATGTGCTTTATTTTGGTCCATTAAAAATGTCCTAAAATACACAAGCACATTATCCGGCCCCGGCCAGGAGGTCACGACGCTAGGGGTCCCAGGGGGTCCCCGGGTCGATGACCTCCTATGAGCACATTGTGCTTTGAGACACACATAAAGGGTTTCCATGAGAGTATGTTGAAACTGTTTATGTTGTTTATACTGTCTCTGTGCTTTATTTTGTTCCATTAACAATGTCCTAAAATACACAAGCACGTTATCCAGCTCCGGTCAGGAGGTCACGACGCTAGGGGTCCCAGGGGGTCCCCGGGTCGATGACCTCCTATGAGCCGTTGTGCCTGTCAGGCCTGTTTCACAGCATGGTAGACACTAGCGGACGCCACAGTACGAGTCCACTGGACCGCGTGGCGACGTCATCGGTCCCAGTGGAAACGGGCACGTTGTCCACGGGACTGATAACAGCGGCGCCCCCTCCCGGCTCGCTCACTCGGTGAGCAGCTTTTGGGAGGGTTGCAATCCGAATCTGTTTACTTTCCCAGTACATCAGCGTTGCACTGTGTTTTTTACTGGTTAAGCTCAGTACAGCAGTAACACACTGTGGTTGTACTGATCAGCTCCCCTGAACAACAACAACAACTAGGGGTGTGCCGATACACTAATTTCACCAAACGATACGATACGATATTTGGCTCACAACTTCGATACGATTTCGATACGATACGATACGCACTTTTTTTATTATGAAAATATATGGAGGAGAAAAAAAGAAAATGCAAACAAATAATTCTGTTTTTGCATTATTCAGACATGCAAACTTGTAGCTTTTCAGCTACAATAGCCGTTTTGAATCCAAATAGTATGACACCTGACCCGAAAAAAAAACATGTTGTCACTCTTTTCACTTCGGGGACGTTTGCATGCCTAATTATTATGATTGTAAAAAAAAAAAAAAAAAAAAAAAAAAAAAAAAAAAAATTTCAAAAACGATATTTTTTTCCCCCAAAACGATACATATCGTCGCGAAAACGTATCGCGATATATCGCGGGACGATATATCGGCACACCCCTAACAACAACACATTGTGGTTGCACTGGTGTGTTTTCCATATGCCTTGTGTTACTTCCTATGTCTGACGAGTGTTTCTCTCTCATGCGGAAGATAGAAGCAGCCTTGACTCTGAGAGAGGAGGCCTCTCTCCTGAGCAAGGGCGTCATCAGAGAAATATCTACGAATCAGAACCAACTGGGGTTTTCTGTTCAAAACTTTTTTCTGATGAGAAGAAAAGGGGGGGGGCGTACGGCCCTCTCTGAATCTGAAGGGCCTCAACAAGTGCCTAATGGGTTCCTTTTCAATGTTGACGACCGTGAAGCCGTTGCGAACGGTACGTCAGGGGCACTGGTGGACGGGCATCGACCTCTAGGTTGCTTGCCTCCACGTTCCAATCTGGCCTCCACACAGAAATTTCCTGCACTTCGGCTACAAAGGGGAAGTGTACGAGTACATGGTTCTCCCCTTTGGTATGTCGTTGAGCCCGCGGGTGTTCGTAAAGTGTACCAATGCGGCCATTGCTCCACTACGGAGACAGGGAATCCGTCTGTCGACCTACATCGACGTCTGGTTAATAGCCGCGGGCTCGGAGGGGGAGGTGGCGCGGCACACGGCCGTGGCCATCTCCCGCCTGACGTCACTGGGTTTCACAATCAACGCCCAGATGAGCGTTCTGGTTCCGTCCCAGCGGGCCACCTTCTTGGGGATCTCGCTGGACTCGAACACGCTCAGGGCACGCCTATCCAAGGAGAGGATAGACAGCGTTTTGGCTTTGTGAGGTCTTTCCGCCAGGGGCGTCAAGTTACTTACAAACACTGCATTTAAGCGGTGGGTCTTCTGGCTTCGGCCACTCACTTAATCCGCTAAGGCAGGCTCTACATGGGACCTGCTCAGAGGTGGCTGAGGGCTCTTCGGATCCCGCCCACCTCAGGTCGTCGCTCAGTGACGGTGTCTCCATGGTGCATGGGGGCACTCAGACCATGGTCACGAGCAACCTTTCTGTCCCAGGGGGTCAGTATAGGAGCTGTGATTTCGTGTTGGACGGTCTAGCACGCAGATGACGCTCTGGTGCGACTCACGACTCGCATCCATACAGGCGTCTCATGTGCCGGGCCTCCAGAACCGCGGTGCGGACCTGCTGTCCAGAGGCGGTCTCCGTTACGGAGAGTGGTTTTCGATCCGAAAGTGGCGGACCAAATCTGGTGTAGGTTCGGCCGCCCCCAGATCGATTTGTTTGCTTCCGAAGAGAACGCGAAGTGTTCTCGTTTTTTCTCAGTGAAGGCGGGGGACCGCTCCATGGGCATGGACGCCTTGGCACACAGTTGGCCGAGCGAACTGCTTATGCCTTCTCGCCAATGGAGTTGATCCTTCCTACGTTGGAGAGGATCAGACTCCTGGGTTTGTCGGTGTTGCTGGTGGTCCCAGCGTGGGGCACGTGGAGATCGGAGATAACTCCGCTCCTTTAAGACGTGCCTCTGGCCCTCCCTGTCCTCGTGGACCTGCTGCAGCAGGGAGGGGACGAGGTGTCCCACGGACGCCCTCAGGACCTAGACCTGTGGGTTGGCCCGTGAAGAGGGCAATTTTGAGCTTGTGTGGCCCTCCCGCTGACGTGGTGGCTACCATTCAGGGCGCGAGGGCCGTGTCCACGGGGAATGCTTATGATGTTAGATGGAATATGTTCGCATCTTGGTGTCTGGAGCAGTCACCGGTGGTGATGGCTTTCCAGGCCTCGGTGTGTAGCATTCTCACTTTCTACAAAAAGGTTAGCCCGGGATTTATCCTTCTCAGCAGTAAAGGTGTTTTTAGCGGCCGTTTCGGCTTGCCACGAGGCGTTCGATGGCAAGACGGTGGGCCAGCATCCCTTAGTGCGCCGGTTGCGGCGCCAGGAGAGCTAGACCGGTTAACAGGCCACTGTTCCCAGTCTGGGATCTGACGGTGGTGCTGGATGCACTGTGCCGTCCCCCGTTCGAGCCTTTTGAGTCTGCTGATTTGAGGATCGTCAGTCTCAAAACGGTCCTCTTGGTGGCCCTGTCTACGGCTAAACGGGTCAGCGACATGCACGCGCTCTCGGTGAGTCCGGAGTGCATGAAGTTCCTGAACAACGACAGAAGGGTTTTTGCTTAAACCCAACCTGACGTTCGTTACAAAGACCGGGGTGGTGGCCCCAGACCCGGTTGAGTTGGTGGCTTTTCATCCGCCTCCCTTCGTTTCGGCGGAGGATAAGCGGTTGCATTGTCTCTGTCCAGTGAGAGCCCTGAAGCTCTATTGTCAGAGGACAGCGGCCAATCGTTCATCGACGCAACTCTTTGTCTCTTTTGGCGTGGGGGTTCAGAGGAAGGCGGTCACTAAGACGACGCTTTCTAGATGGATCCGAGATGCCATTAAGCTAGCTTATGTGAGCAGTGGGGCCCCAGTCCCGGGGGGTCTGAGGGCCCACTCTACTAGGGGCATGGCTACGTCCTGGGCTCTCTACAAGGGAGCTTCGATCCAGGAGATCTGTGCAGCGGCAAATTGGTCGTCTCCTTCGACTTTTGCGGCCTTTTACAGTCTGGACGTGGCGGCGGCGTCCTTGGCGCGCGCGGTCCTAGGCGTAGCAGATGCCTCCAGGCCAGTGAAGGGAAGGGAGTAGGCTTGGGGCTTTTCTCCCTATCTCTCGACTTCCTCTGGGGTTTCCATGAGACCAGCTGGGCTGGCTCCCAGGAGATGGGGCCCTGTTCCTCATATTGAGTTATGAGGCAGGCCTGTGTCTGCCTGTTAGTAAATAGGCGGACTCTGGAGCCTGTCAGGGCCTAGTCTTTATTATCTATCCCGCGCCCCAGCCCGGTGGGTTGGGGGCGCCCGTGGGGCCGTAGGTCACGTCCGTGTGGGCGGGACCTAGGGGCTGAGGGGCGTGCGGGCCTGTCAGGGTTGTGTGGCTCATTACCTCAAGGGGGGTTTATGAATCCCATAGTGAGTAGTAAACGGAAAACCGTGGTAAAACTAGAGGTTACGAATGTAACCCCGGTTTTAGTAGGTTTGGAGTTTACTACTCACCAGACACCCCTTTCTGTGCGCATTTGGCATGCAGAGAGGTGAATGTTAAGAGGAAGAGCCTATGTCACGTGGAGCTTTTGTACTCCCGGGTCTTCCGGACTCGTGACATACCCTAAGCCAATCAGTGAATTGGCATCGGGAGCGTGTGTGTTGCTCTGTACATCGCCTGGGGGCGCTGATATCCCATAGTGAGTAGTAAACTCCAAACCTACTAAAACCGGGGTTACATTCGTAACCTCTAGTTCATGTGCAACCTCTTGCATGCGATGTTTCGTGGGGGTCCAAAAGGGTCCACGATGTTTGGCGGGGATCCCGACACTCCCAGGGGACCCGGGGGTCCCCCATATTGAATATCAGTGTTGCCACATTTGCGCCAGAAACAAGCAAACACCTTCATGAGAAAAAAAAAAAACAGCCGAAGGGGTCCGCCATGTTCCACAGGGGTCCGCGGGGGTCCCAACACTCCCAGGGGGTCCGCTGACCCCCAGGGGGTCCGGGGACCCCCAGGAAAAAAATAAAATAAAATAAATAAATAAAATAAAATAAAATAAAAATGTTTCTTTTGGAAATTGTTATCGCACGATTTTGGTACCCCGTGCGCGGCTAGCGGCCCGGCCGCCCATAGGGCGGCCGGACGTCTAGTAATATATATTGCACTTTATAATTATCATTACCATAATTTGTTTCAGAGACTGAAGGTCATGAGGTTGGACTAGCTACCTAAACTGCACTTGTCTACCCCGCTGGTGCCAATGGGAACCCAGTCAGGGCTTTTTTTGCACTATCAACATCTTGTCACTGTTTTCTCTCCTCTGTCAGTGTGAGTGACTTGTGTGAGTGTTTTATGTCAATGAGAGTGATGTTTTTACATGGAATTTAGGCGACATGTATCCAGAAGTCCCAGGCTGCAGCATGCACTTACTGACAGATGCATCAGACAGCACCATATCGCAAAACTATACCGACCCACTGACAGTGCTGCACTTCCCTTTCACTCTTTCTCGGCCATGGTGTGCATCCTCAACAGATGTGTGACACACAGATGTTCTTCACTGTGTCCCACTTAACCTAGCATCCCTATCTGGGTGGAACATTTGCTAAAAATGGCCAATCTACAGGCTATTTTTGGCATAAGAGTTTTGGAGGAGGAAAAAGAGCGGACCAGGTCCTGTAGTCCTTCCCAAGGTGTATTATACGTTATTTTCCCTGTAAAGCCCTTTGTGATTAAGGGCTATGCAATTCACTTGAGTTGAGAATCAAATGGACACTGCTTGATATTTCAGATCATTTGTTAAGAAAGCGCAATTGTGGTAAATATGATTCAGTGGAGATGCTCTCAAGTTCGTAAATTAACCACTTGAGAATTAGACTCTAGTGTTTATATTTTGACATGAGATAAATCCATGAAGGAAAACAAAACAAAGCACATGCATGAATAAAATAAACATACACAAATGCACTCATATTGTATACACATGTAATGTAATGTAAGCTTGCAAGCGTGCATAAAATGGACTCACAAAGGGTACATTCTGACAGTCTTGGAGTTAAGTGAACACTCAGGCTTTTACAGTGTGGCGTGTTGGCTTTATTGTCAGCCCTGTCACTGTAAGCTGGATCACCATGTCATTCGCTGATTAGGCCTTTGTGGACTTTCTGTCGTCTAAGAGGAGGACGATACCCATTGATTCACTCTGCAAACTACCGCCCCCCCCCCCCCCCGCCCTTATGCCTCTTTGTCTTGCGAGGCAAATCCCCCCCCTTCTCTCTCTCTCTCCCCCTCGCTCTGTCTTTTCAGGCTTGGCCAAGTGTGTAGCAAGCACGGTGTAGAGATGTTCCGTCATCCCTGCATAACGCCTCGCGGGTCTGAAGATGCGTAATTTTCTCACAACAAGGGTTCCCATGATAGCTCTCTGCTTTGAGTAGCAATTAATGCCCTTTCTTGCTCAGTGGATTGTCAAATGCATTCATCTGAGGCTTGGCGATGGATGGAAAAAGGCAGTGAAAAGGGAAGCTGGAGAAAACATTAGGAGGGGAGGATAGGAAAGGAAAGGAGACAGAGGGAGAGAGAAGACAAAATGGGCGAGAAGAAAAGAGAAGAGGAAGCAGGGAGTTGATTAGTTGACCTCTACTGTTCCAACCAAGTCCACACACTGACCTCTAGTTGACACAACTAACAGAATTACTCCCCAGCATTCACCGCCAAAAACATTTCTTTCTGTACAGCACAATGTTTTACACCATCTACAAGAAGCAACAAGACTGTAGGCCAGCAAACGCTGAAAAGATCTACACTTAAATGCAGTATTCTTACATAGGCTGTGGTTGACTCACTATTACTATTCGTGTAGTTCTATTTAGGGTCAAAAACCTCCATAGATGGGGGTGGCGAGGTAATATGTTGAGTACGTACAAATGTGTATGTGCTTTTCTTTCCATGTTGTACATGGAAAACATAAATAAAGTGTTAAAAAAAACTACATAGATACTAGCAGAAACTCAAAAGCTGCTAATTGAATATAGCACATTTATCTAAAACAACATACAGTAGCTTGTGCAGTGACCAACACAGTGAAGTAACACTATGGCTTCAAGACATATCAAGACACATTGCCTTTGGTAATGCATGCCATAAAGATTATACATTTTGCAAGACAGCACAAAATCTATGGTACCCCTGCTGTCAAATAGATTCATAATGTGTGCTAAATAACTAAGTTCACAGCTTGCATGACAGTTTATTAAAAGAAAGCATTGACTAATAGCTGGCTGTTGACCTCATGAACCCTACAGTAGCTTCTCTATTCTGGGCATGTCATAATAGGCGTACATTTTGTGAAAACAGCAGATGAATACGCTCACGACACGTCGCAGCCCGACGCCTTTTGAGCTTTCAGATTGGCTATTTTCAGCGAAGAGGTTTGGTGTAGTGGGGAAAAAGCAGGGGGCCAACTATAGACCCCTGGGGGACCCTGATCAGGAAGTGTGTAGGGTTTAAGTGGTTAGATACAGGAAGACTGGAGACATCATGTAAAATATTTAGTTAGAAACATATACTATCATTGTATCATTTATAATTCCACATATAGATTTAGCATATTAAAGATGAATGAGTATTATCAAACATTAAATATAAACTATGGAGTCATTCACTCGGTACTGGCACCTTCGTCTTTTTCCTTACCCACAACCACTTTTCATGAATATTGATCGCTAGGCTCATTTACATGGGAAAAACAAGCTAACGATTATCTAATTAGTATCTTCAGGAAACTTGACTTAGATTAACAATGTACCAAGATCAAAGAAAACATATTAATTAATGGAGAGTTAAGAGTGTGAACAGGAAGCTACAGTCGGGCCCACCAGGGGGATGTGTGGAATGGAGGGAGGAAAACAGGCTTCCACTGACTGAACATCACTGCATGTCTGTGGGTAACTGTGGCGAGAAACTTCAGGGTTCCTTTATCTCCAGGAAATGAGTGAGGGTGTCTTTCTGTCATCTTTTGATGTGCCAATACAGTAAAAGAGCCGCTAGTCTCATTGCATTCTCGTGTTGCAATTGATACATATTATGTTTGTACATATGTTAACTCATTCAGAGATCCAGTGCAGATATCTAGGGACAGCAGCTCAGTTAATGCATTTTTACGAAGTGGCTCTATTAGGAGACTAGCCATCTCGAGTTAGTGAGTCTGTCTGTCTGTGTGCCTGGTAGGGCTGTGAATCGTCTGCTATCTCTCGATTCGATTCCGATTCTTGGGGTCACGATTCCGTTTTTTTCCGATTTTTTCAAAACAAACGATTCTCGATTCAAAAACGTTTTTTTTTTCTCGGTTAAAACACTTTTTTCTCCGATTCAAACTCGAGTTTTTTCCCGATTCGGCCCATAACTTGCCACTTCTCAAAAATGTCATTATACAAAAATACTGGAAAGAAATATATGAATAATAATGATAATTTAAAAAATATATTCGTATCGATTTTGGACCTACTGCCTGGAGCTAATCTCACAAGCCACTGGAACGGTGAGCGCCAAAAAAAAAAACTCTGTGCCAGCAGGCCACATAAGTATTTCACATGATGTTTTATACTATTTTATTTGTTATGCGTATTTACTTACTTTGATTGTTCACTCTTACCTGTACCTCTCCTGTGTTTCATTCTCACTGCTATTGCGGATATCACACCTTAATTTTCCTCTGGGCATGATTACGGGTTTAATATCGTCTTAATCATGGCTATGCCTTCCGGTGAGTCTATGCAACTGCTAAGGGAAACTTGACACATGCAAATGAAAAACTAATGACCTGATAGACTGAGGCTAAAGTTATTGAAGTAACCCAATAACCAATAACGAAGGGAATTAATTACTCAAGGTGAATACCTTTTATAGGCCCAATTTACATCTTTAGTCTAGTAGTCTAGTTTAATGAGTCACTGCACCAAAGAAAATATCTGCAACAAATTCTTTGTCCATTCTCCATTCCACAGCAACACATCCTAATGTTGGCAAGCAATCCAATCAGTCCCGTGTTGAGAATTTAGCTCTTGGCTTCTATACAATGTCACCTTCTGGCTTGGGGGGTTGCTGAATGGAGCCTTGCCACTCACTCCTCTGCATAGCAATGACACACACAGGACACCAGACAGTGAGGCCTCAATGATTTCCCTTGCACTATTTCAACATCCGCTCTGAGATGCATACTGATCCCCGCGTTAAGTCAGCGCAAACTATTTTATTGACATCTCACTTCAGCCCTATAGTCATTTGTTAAGACTAAATGAGGTTTGATTGAAACCAATGTGTGTGGTTTTCAGTTGGCCCTGCTCCCTTGTGTTTTGTTACGCCAGGTAATTGTACAAGGCCACTCTACAGAATAAATCATTAGGCTGCTCTTGATTGCAACCAGTCTCCCAGATAATTATTATTCAGGGGAAAAACATGTGACCAAAGAACTCTCTTGGACAGAGAGAGGGATGTGGTCAGTGCTTCTTTTATCAGTGATGTCCACACAAATTATATACAATATTTATAAACTTTCCAACAAACAAGCTTAGTCACTAAGTGCTTTAACATAACAAATAAAATAAATAAATTGAAGCATGAAAATTAAAGAACAGATTTTTTTTTTATGCTGAGAGATATATGTCAATCTTTAATAGATTTTGGTAAATGCCTGGTAAATGGACTGTATTTATATAGCACCTTTCGCCAAAGTGCTTTACTATGTACTTCACTTTCACCCATTCACACACACACACACACACACACATTCTCAACCGCGGACGAAACCATGCAAGGCATCAACCTGCTCATCAGAAGAGGGGTTAAGTGTCTTGCTCAAGGATTCTTCAACACACAGCCAGGAGGAGCCCTGGAATGAACCTTGAACCTTCTGGTTCCAAGACGCCCGCTCTACCTCCTGAGCCATGGCTGCCCCCCTCCTGAGCTACTGCCGCCCTCTGTATTTAGTATCCACTGGGACCGTGGCACCAGTGGCAGGAATTTCATGGAGGCCATGATGAAGGCCATGGCCGCCGTAGCTCCTCGGTTTGGCCTTATACGCTTCAAAAAATTATTTACCCTGAGGCCACAGTGGCCTTAATGCCCCACCTACACTGCCCCAGCTGAGACAGCAGTGTCTTTTGTTTTGATTCTGAATTCTTAACTCGCCCTGACTCCCCCTCTTCAAATGAGTCCAGTGACTCTGAATAGTCCATGGCTGAGCAAGTATGAACTTTTGACTCAGGATTTTCTACAAATATTGGTAATTTGTAAGTGCGATACATTTCGTGAAAACAATATAATTTTTTCCGTGGACTTAAAATCATTGTTTTATTTGATTACAACATCAAAGGCCGGCTATGCCCCTAAAATGATGAACCCAAGCCTGCTTGGTGCTATATTATTTAAAGATCTGGGTTGTGTTACTAAACATATTTTATGTCTGGCAATTTTTCAAACAACGTTTTGCTTAGCAACGTTTTTTATCGAGCTTGACTTAAAGGCTAGGAGTAATTAATATTTTTTTCCTTTGATCTTGTTACATTGTTAATCTAAGTCAAGTTTCCTGAAAACACTAATTAGATAATCGTTAGCTTGTTTTTCCATGTAAATGAGTGTTGCGATCAATATTCATTATGTGGCCACTAGGGATGTACAGATGTTCACAAAATTCACGGTTCGGTTCTAACGATACGACAGTTTTCAATACAGCAAAACAGCTGAAATGCCATAGAAATGAAGATAGTTTTTTTTTTGTGACACTTTATTGTGAAGGGATGACCGGAAGGAGAGAGTTGTCATTGTGTTAAGTTGATGGCACTGCAGTTGAAATGACAGAGCGCCGGTATTAACGTTTTTGAACAGTCACAACAGTTCGTATCATTACGAGTTAAGATACGGCACAGACACTTTCAAACCAGAGGGCGTGGAGACTGCCCGTCCTAAATAGCCTGCATCAGGGCCCGCTGTTACGTTACGCATCTGGATCGGTGTTAGTCCATGGTAAATTGCCGTTCAACCATGCATTTTACAATGCATGCTGGCCATGCTTTATAGAGGACAGGGACTGTGATTATTTATTTATTTTCTTCTGTTGAAGCTATTAGTGACATCAGTAGAAAAGACAGCATCAGGGCAGACATGAAATAGAGAGTGACAGAGAAGACTATAGGGCAGAAGCAGAGGAGCATTGACACTGTGTTGACAGTTTTCACCAGAGTGAAGAGAGGAACCCTTACCAACCACCCTCCATCCACCACCCTCTCATTCTCAACCTCACCTCACCTCTACCTTAACCCAAGAACCACATTTCCCAGGGGGCACTGCACTCCCTGGCCCTGTTTGATTTAAGCAGAACGGGTGTCAGTATTCTCCTACAAGCCCAGGTTGAGCCATGAATAATGGATCTGCCATGGGGCTTCAGTCCCTCTGGGACTTCCCTAACCCCCCCCCCCCACACCCCCGCCCCCCACTTCCTCTGTGACTGGAATAGCCAATGTTACATTAACAGCCAATGATTCATAAAGGGCCCCAGTGCCAGAGCACCAACAAACAGGAAATAGCCTCCATGTAAAATTGATGCTGCCATTGAGGCAACAGGAATTTGGAATTTAGTTTTCTCTTTTTTTCTCCCCCCATTTTTTTTATTTTGGCAATGAAATGAGCTGTGCATGGACACAATACCAGAATCCAGGCCAAATCATATCTTCTACCTTTGTTGTCGGGACTCTATAGGGAGACATGGTTACCGCACTTAAGTTACTGTACTTTGTATCCCCTTGGTCTTTTGGCTGGACCAAGAGGTCAGAACTATATGAGGAGCTGTGTCAACCACAGTTTTTTTTTCCTTTCCTGAGCATAGTGTATATTTTGAACAGTTTTCAGAGGGAGTGCTACGTATTTATATGCTGGAAACATCAGCAGTGCGACGAGGCACTGAGCGCATTTTCTGCGCTGCATGTTCACATCTGGCATTTCTATTCGGTCACCCAGAGGCTCTGGGCATTTGGATGAGAGCACCTTGCATTTTCTGCTGGGAAAAGAAAAGCGCTGTGGTGGACACAGCCTAACTGACTGATTGCTAGATGAAGTTACAGCATTGGACTGGCCATTCGCAGAGCAATCGTCCCTCAAGGCACTGAGAGCTAATAGTCTATCCTCGGTTAACTTCGCACAGACACACAAACACAATCTCTGTTGCCCTGGATATCGAGTATTTTTATTTGATGAACGTATGAGCTGCTGATACATGACTACATTTTGTTAATTTTGTATTATTATTATTATTTTTACAACGGTGTAAACGGTACATTCCTGGTGGGCCAGTAATTTAATCAGTCTTTGCCCGAACAATGTGTAACATGTGGTGAGTCCGCAATATTCGATTCAATTCCTCATATACTAACTTGAAAGAACCTGCTTTTTGAATGTTTGTTTTTCGGTATCGTGAAACATGGCATCCCAAAACATTCCTCGTGCAAACATACCTGGCAATATACAGATTGTTATTTTGGAGAACTGCTTTAGCATTTCATGTGTTTACAGTGATAATTAAGAACGTAAACCCTATATACTTCTTTGACTGGAGTCCCCCAGTTGTCGCTCTACTACGCCCCTTTCTTTTCTCCCTCTAGTCTATACCAAATCTCTTTGCTGCAAATCGCCGATCTACAACCTCACAGGAGCTGTGTTTGCCCCAGAATAAGGACAAATAGGGTTGTGGGGCTGGTCACTTTGTGTACTGTGAGTGATACATCTGAGAGATAAGGAAACAGGGAGCTAAAGGAGCTTTCTCTTTACTTTGTGGTCACATTGCTCTTTGCACCATCTCCATTCCACCCTCCCTGAGGCGCAATCTCGGAAAGAACCAGCTGTTTCTCAATCCAACATCTACTTTGAGGAGCAACAAGGGGCCTTCCAAATGGCCTTCTTGCATTACTCTAGGCTGCCTGTTTGTCCAGTTCCACCCTGGTAGCGAATAACATAGATACATTGCCTTGCTTTTTATCTGTTCTGGCTTATAATCTTTGCTCCTCTATAAAGCCATGATAAGAATAATGAATGGCAATGAGCTGATATTTCAACTACTCAGCGCAGCCCCACTTAACTCATAAGGACAAGGCTGTTAAAGTGTGAAACGCTAAGAGCAAAAGGCAGTCGTACAAGACTGTGGTCCCGGGAGGGAGCATGGGGCTAATTTAAACACATAACGCCATTCTCAAAGTGATGTTCAGGGGCCCTCTGGGTTACTTGAGGGGGTTCCTGTTTCATGAAATTAAGAGCAATGTCATATTTCCATCATTAGTCCCATGTCGTTGTCCATGCACTTTCAACCACTTTCAACCTGGTGTCCCTATTTTGGGCATTCAAAAATAGTCATTTCTTTGTATGTTTAAGTTATTTGTAATTGCCCTTATTTGTGTATGCCCTGTGCAAATTTTGTTTACAAAGCCAATCAACTAAAATGTCATGATCGTGAGAGCCCTATCCAGAACTGCAGTCTCCCATTCGCACTCAGACCTATAACTCTGCTCACACACACACACTTTGGTGCTGACACACCTGTATGCCTACACCTCCACTGAGGCCCGCAGGATCATAAGAGATTAACCTCAAAATCAGCATTATCGATCTGGAGAACGGGCTGGCTCACCGGGTCAGCTTGAAACAAAACGTAGGGCTCTTTTTTCTTTAAAATCTGCAGCTGCATTTGCCTGCTATGACATTTACAGACATTTTACTCCCCCCCGCTCTTCCCCAAACACCAAACACCGCTAACACCACCAGCACTCCAGCCCTCCCCAGCCCTGGTATGTTGAAACATGGCAGGGACAGACCAATCCATCACCACCAATGCCCTCTATTTCCCACCAGGCAAAGCACCAGATGCGAACAGGAATCCATATTTCTAATTTCCAGGCAGGCGAAGTGAAAAGGACCACCTGTTGTGGCGAGCAGTTGGAGGTACATTAAACATCTGCGACACGTTGCCTCCTTAATATGCGCCTGGCTTCTGTACAATCAAAAGTACATGCAGCCCAGAGAGCAGGGATGCCAGGCACAGAGCCAGGACAGACAGTGAGAGAGGCAGGCTGGGCTGGGCTGGGGGCAGGAGGGTGCACTGCGCACATGCATGCAGAATGTGTGTTCATGTGCCCATGAACAGGCACACACATACACATACACTGTACGAACGCACGCACGTGGGCAGAGAGGCAGACAGGCAGGCAGGCAGGCATATTATTATGCGCCCACAAACAGTATTCTGGGGTTTGTTGCTACAGTAACAATAGCAAGCATATTTAGAGGACTTTGACAGGTGCATGCAAATCTGTCATTCAATATGACACCACAATCATCACTGACAACAGAATCTTTCATACGCCACACACACAGATCCTGGTATGAAGACACCGACACATATTTTACGCAGGCACAACGTGGATATCTGTCTCTCACTCACACACACACACACACACACACACACACACACACACACACACACACACACACACACACACACACACACACACACACACACACACACACACACACAGTTGAGACTTTCACAGGCAGGCCACATAGATGTCTAACACTTCAGATCATGCCAGCGCGCGCCATAATCTTACTCTCCCACAAGTATGCAGGTAGGAGGGTTAGCTGGAGCCTGTCCGTCAGATTACATCCCCGCCAGTAGATGCACAACAGAGCTGCAAGGGGATAATGGGCGGGAATTATGCAACTCAAATGCTTGAGAGTCTAGAGATTTGGGACAGCTTACTCAAAGACACTCTTTGAAGTTCATGTAAGTCAGTGTAAAGGGTCAACGCCTAAATTCAGTCAAGTCAAGGGGTTGTTTTTTACAAATGAATGTCAAAACCTGGACCTGAGCCCTTTCTCTGACAAAGGCATCTTTAGCATGTAGGGCAAATCCTTCATTTCTTCTCCAATGTGTTGAGCTACGGTTATGTGGATCAAGATACAGGGAGATGCTCCCAGGTTCATGTCTGGCTCCAGACCTATATCCCATATTGAGGCTCCAAAGCAGTAGAAATGTTTAAAGAATAACAGTTAAACTAGAAAATTACGGTGAAGAAATGTTGCTGTTCACAAACGGACAGACAAAAAGACAGACAGGCACACGGAAGGACAGGGGTGAAAACATAATCTCCGGCCTTTAGCCGTCCGGCCTGGCAGAGATAAAAAGGACAGCATACACATACAAAACTGGGTATATGAAATAGGCCCTATGAGGAACATTGATTGACTTATTGTTTGCATTCATTGTCCGAGTGGAGGGGTGATAAGCTGGCTGACTGGATACATACAAATATTTTAATTGGATGTTTGGAGTGTTGGATAGATAGATGAATATGTGGATAGAGAAATGGTAGACGAGATGACTAGCACGTTGAGGAACTAGCTCATTGGTTGGCTGAGCTCCCTGGTGCCTGACAAGCGGACTGGCTGTATGACTGAGTGGCTGTAATGTTAGCTGCTGCTAAACTGTAGAGCATAGCGCATACAGAACTATAACCTGTCAAAAAGAGTGAAAGCATGACCATTTACGTTTTAGTGCCAAGTGTCCTGAACAACACAAGATACTATACTATACAGCAGCAGTGTTCTGTTTATCAGGGCTATTACATGCCTTCAACAAGTATAAACCCAGGGGCATAAACAAAGACAGGTATTATAGAGTAGTACACCATTGCACCGCACCAGAACAACCTGCATTCGAACACTCTTCCGTATCTATTTCACTTCCTCGTTGAGTCGACCCCTCCTGCAGCACAACAAATCTAGTGAGAGCCTCGAAAATAAAGTACTACTCCCATTTATCTTCATTTCCTTCTCATGTTTGAGTTAATTGCAGTGCAAAAAGGTCAAAGTTAATGATAATATCACAGTAAATGATAAAAGAGTGACAGGAAAAACAAGATATCTTCCCATGTGTAAGCCTACTTGGAAGAAGACAAGCCATTCTATTTTTGGTAAACAGGCACACTGCGTTATATCGCCATGATGTGTGGCGTGTGGCAGTGGACTGATAGCGTGGCCATGAGTGGAGAGGGGCGGAGTACCCGCGGCACAGAGCTGAGATGGGTTGGTTTTGGCTGAGTATGCTCACTGGGTGTGTTGCAGGTGAATTCAATCATGGCCAATCAAATGACCACTTTTCATTACATGTAAGAGCAGTGTGCTGCCCTCAGCACAATAGCATGCTGGTAATTTCCAGTGTCATGGGAAGAAAAAGCATTGGAACCACTTCTCCCAAGAGCAAGCTGATGTCCTTGTGCAGAGTCGTCAACAACACATCTAAATCACGTACGTATTACCTTGGGAAGAAATAACAAATGCAGTTAATTTTCTCTTTCATGATGTCCGGCAACAAGCCAATCTGTGTCGTTAACCAATCCGTAACCCTATGGAGAGAAGAAACCTATTTGGATATATTGTATGCTGTCAAGTGTTGCACAGCAAACTGGTACTGAAAAAATACTGCAGTACTAGAGTTGTTAAAAAGATGAACCTTGCGTCTCTTGTTTTATCCAACAACCTTGGCTGATCCTCTGATGTAGTCATTTCTGATCGTGTCACTCCCAATGAGAATTGTAGCGTCCTCAATTCGACACCTGTGCCACTGTCTTTTCGTCAGTGCCACCGTTTCCAAGCCGTACAGCATGGCTGTTCTGACAATGACACTTTCTTCCATCCGTTCTACTCTGCCTGCACTCTCTTCTTAACCCCTCTTCCACACTTACATTACTTTGGATAGTTGACCACAGGTATTTAGACTCCTTCACCTTCACCTTCCCCACCTCCACGCTCCTCACCGTTCCACTGTGCTCCCTCTTGTAGAAAGATTGAAGGTTTGAAGCTCTCACACAAACCTATTCTGTCTTGCACCTGCTGACTTCCTCTTCTCTGCGGTGAATGCCTCCATCTTTCCAGGCTCTCTTCAGTTTTCAAAAATAACAGTATTTCTGTTAGCCTATACTTTAACCCACTACCCCACTGTCAAATACAGTAGACAGACTAGACACAATCAAAAGAAGAAGGGGGAAAAAGGAAAAAAAGACTACATTAGAAGCATCTAACTTCCATCACTATTACCCATAGCCAACAAACTACAGTATTATCAAGCGGATTCACAAAACCCACCATCATCATTCATGGCTGGACATAGAACGGAATTCCAAGAAATAGCAATCAATGACCTACCCCTCCATAGCAACACTGTTAAAAAACACAACTGCTTTTAACAACACTGTAATTGCCACACCGCTGCCAGCCTGGTGGAAAGTCGATGAAATGACAAACATCACAATTCACAATAAATCACCCATGACAGGCAACAAATGGAAGGCATAACACAGTTACATCACAGCTTCAAAAGTAATACCTTGCTTACCTTCCACAAAACTAAGGTATTGAGAGAAGGGGCAATACTAATACACTCAAAGAATGCAATCAAGGCAACAATACATTCAATTATCCACCTTCCACCAACACCTCAGACTACATCAATAAAAGTGCTAACCTCAAAGAAACCTGTGTCAAAATAACACAAACTTTTGTCTTCTATGGACTCCACCATACCTCTTCCGAAACATAAATAATGTAATATTAAAAAAACAAATAGGCACTTCAGTGATTCTTGCGGAACTCGTCTCCGCCTCGTTCCTGACCGCATTACTGTTGTGCCAATAATCACAATCATAGGCGATTTTAGCCTCAGATTTTCCATGGCAATATTTTGCCACGAGAAAAAAAAGAAAAAGAAAAGAAAAAACATCACATGTAACCTCTTTATAATGGTATGGGTTGATACCATTTAGCTTAATGATTTGTACACCATGGAAATGATCTACTGGTCAATGAATCATTTGTACCAGAGGGTTATTTAAAGGAACAGGGTTGAGCATTCATACAGGTATTGCAGAGGTCAAAACAGGCATACGTTTGTGTGTGAAATAACACAAAATAAAAGGCGGTTTGACATAAATCAGATAACTCTGTCTGCAAAGCCAATAGAACAATTAACTAGCAGCCAGTCGCAAGTAGGCTAAACAAATAATGTAACGTATTTCCATCTAAGCGTCAGTGTCATAGCTTATGTGTATACCCTATGTCCTTCACACATCAGGGGTTGACAGTCCTTATTATTGTACTTTGATAGATTTTAACAGGAGGAAAAGACTATGCTCGTTAACTCCTGCAGAGTTGATTAGAGCTGTGTCAGGAGATCAAAGAAAGAAAGTGAACTCCCTCCATGATGTCACCTTATTAACAGCTTATTAAGTATATCTGGCAGGCTTTTAAATAGACACCATCTGTTTACATTAATGCCACTTCTACGCTAACAAATCCGTATGAGAATTAAATGAATGAATGCATTCATCAATAGAAAAAATGTATAACCCCCTGCCCCCCCCCCCACCCCCCATAAGATTAAGTGATCATGTAAGAGTGCAAAGAAAAATAATTTAGTGCTTTAAAGAAACCAGGGCACCAGGTCATCAAACCAATCTGACTAAACAACGTCATCTTAGAATTTGTCATCAAGTAAACAAATCTAAATAACAAAACATAATGTGAACATAATCTGCATAGTACAACTTGCATCTATCAACATAGGTAACAAGAAGGGATATGGAAGAGCTAAAAACAACATGATTGAATAATGATTTGTTGAAATGTATGTCTCCAGTTATTCTTTTGTATTTATTTACCCATTCTGCTATTTTTTATTTTTTTTATTTTTTACTGACTACTATTACTGATGCCATAGATATTCTCAATGATTGAAATACTTCTATGCCCAAACTCACTCCACCTACACACTTACTTACTGTACTCATGACAATCATTCACCAGTCACCACACACGTTGTGTGCACATACTCTTTATGTTGTTAACCACTTAAGCCTGATTTTGTTAGACAGTATCGTGTGGTGAATATAGCCAGTCTACAAGCTTGTAGATCTGCTATTTTCAGCATAGGCCTAGGCAATTTTTTGGAGAATTGTCGCCTATAATGACATGCCCCAAATAACTAGGGTTAATGTAATTAACCTGTATTTTTGTTGTTGCAAATATGATTTGATAAAGACCATCCTTTTTGCAAGTTCCAGACAGTGTGCGGGACCTTTTTCTTTGATTTGATATCATAGATCCCTTTCTGTTGTTACAAATATAAAAATAAAGAAAAGAAGAAGAACATTGTACAATAGGTTTTATTTGCCTCTAAGTAAAAGGCTAAGAGCTCTTTAAAATGATCAATTGTACTCTGGTCCAGCACAAGGCAGAACCCCTACTTCACTTGCTGTAATCAAAACAGCCAATAAAGTTAATTATTCACAGAAACAGAAACAAAAGCCCACAGCCCACAACATAAGAAATCAGAATGCATTTTATTTATTTATGCAGTTACTCTGCAGGCTGTGTGTTGGGGCGTTGTTTACACACATGTGTAATGTTCTGAATATGTTTTGGACTATCAATTTTATGCACTTTGAAATTGCATTACAGTAAATTGAATGTCAACTTCATGGCACATAGAATATGATGCCAGGCAGACACTGACCATGGCTCTGACACTCACCCAGCGGTGGACAGTAAATTTATTTGAGTACTGTGTACGTTTCTTTTTATCTGTACTTTACTATTTGTATTTTTTGGATACTTGTGACTTTCACTCCACATTTCAAACACAAATAGTGTACTTTTGACTCCACTACACACTGCGACGCATTATTATTAATTAATTTCCCTGTTTTTTAGTTTTTAGTGCATGCAATGATATTAAAAAGAAAATGTACTTTGTAATTTGTTCTTTTTAATACTTAAATACTTTAAAAAGCAGGTACTTTTGAATACTTAAGTATTTTTTTAATGAAAGTGCACCAGTACCTTTACCTCAAGTACAAATTTGACAGAGCATCTTTCACTAGTTGGATAATATTTGACCAGGAGTATCTATACTTTGACACCAAGTACTGGGGTTGAGTACTTTGTCCACAACTATATGCACCACTGCTGTCACAGCACTGACTATTGTACCATCAAAACAAACAATAGAGATGACATGCACGCACCATTTTGAAAGGATGGGCCAATGTAAAAAAAAAAGATATTTAAGAGGGTTATAGTGCCGATTAATGTCATTTGCTGGCAAATCCGGGGCTTTACTGGTATATTTCAATCAGAGTTGAAGCTCTGAGACACAGTGGGTGTGACAAACTGGGACACATTTTTTTTCCCACAATCCCCCAAGCTCAGAAGTATTGTCATGTCTCCTGGGTATTATCTTACAAAGCCCATTATGCTGCAGAAACTAAGAGGAGACTCAAGCACGGTAGCTGTAATTCACACACACACACACACGCGCACACACACACACACACACACACACACACACACACACACACACACACACACACACACACACACACACACACACACACACACACACACACACACACACACACACACACACACACACACACACACACACACACACACACACACACACACACACACACACACACACACACAATAGCCACTGACATGGACTAATACTTGTGCAGACACACACACACACACACACACACACACACACACACACACACACACACACACGGTATGATGGCTTAATCTTTACAAAGATATGCATCATCAGTGCAAATCCCAATGTGTCCCTGGATTATAGTTACGGTACGTGTGCATCCAGCTGTGCACCATTAAAAACAGATGTGATATTTTCATGTCATAAATTCTGTAAGATTGATACAGCAAACTCAGCACGGAGCAAAAAAAAAAAACACATGCCAACACTCACACATCCCATAATAAACCCCACTGATGCTTGTTAACTCATGTGGCATATTCACCACATTAAACCTGCACATTCATAATAATTTCTGCCACCAGAAACACTTGCATATTCATGTTTGTACAGATGCACACACAAGCGCATATCTGTAGACACATACACACAGCAAGAGAGTGCCGCTCCCAGTGGGAAAAGGTGACATCACTGTTGGTACTTTTGAGCATTTCCATTTTTCACACTAGTCTAGCCGACTGTTTCCCAAACGAACGCGACCCAAACAAGTGGGTAAATGTCACCTTTTTGGTTTATTATTATTTTACAACATTTTTCAAAATAATGTCATAAATAAATAAAAATAAATGAATTCCATAGGCCTAAATGTTACAAACTTTTAAGAAGTGAAAATAGCATATCTAAATGCGGTACATGCGGGAGCAGGTACAGTATAAAAATGTAAACATTTTGGCAAGATTGTAGTAATTTGTTTGTGTTGCACCAACTCTGGAAATCTTCAAGAGAAAGCAGACATTTTAATTGTTGTTAGAAGTTAATTACGTTTGAGTGGTCATAATGTGAACATAAACAAAACAAAGCTTATTGCATTTTTTTCTTCTTTTTTTTGCCAGTGTTCAAAGCCACACACAGACCGGTGTCACTCAGCTTGCCATTTCTGGATGAGCTAAAATCTTCCATTTTTCACTGCACATAGGAGAGTACCCCACACACACACACACACACACACACACACACACACGCAAACACACAGACAAACACGCACATGCACACACACACACACACACACACACACACACACACACACACACACACACACACACACACACACACACACACACACACACACACACACACACACACACACACACACACACACACACACACACACACACAGTCTATTGGCCAAGTCTGGAGAGCCCACAGCAGCAACTAGAACTGATTTCACAATAAAACATTACAGTAAAGGCCCTATGAAACAGCCATTTGATTCAGCCTATTGAAGTGTGTTTCCCGTTAAGCTATTGATTGGCGTTTACAGTAGCCAACAGTGTTGAATGTGGAAAAAATCCAGAAAAGTATTTAATTGGATGCAACATTATATCCCCCTGTGCTGTGCAGGATGAGTCATCAACGTTTTTTTTTATCGTTTTAAAGGAAATGACAAACTCTAAAATACCATTACGGCTACCTACAAAACAATTTGTCATTGTTGGGAGAGATACTTGCGTATATGTGATGCTCAGTGCAAGACATATATGATTAAAATGAAATGTTGTCCTTTAAGCATGTAATGTTGATGTTAGTAGGAATAAACACAGAAGCACCCAGGAATAAGTGGCCTAAGAAAGGGGAGGAGTCAAACCAGAGTTTTACACAAAAAACTAAGAAAAAAAGAAAATGTCCCTCTTCCCTGGGGATCTGGGGAACTTTCCTGTTCCCAGGTGGCCGCACTACCTCCTGAACCACTGCCGCCCAAAGCTATGCCAATCTACTGTACATACTGTACATCTTGATGCTTTCAAATATTACTATTTGAGTTCAGACGTTACTATGTGTGAAGCGGAGATGCATTATTAAAGACAATGGAGATGGTAGTCTTACAGATGGCTATTACAGTACATGCCAACATAAAATACTTACTGTGGCCTTCCAGATGGCTATTACATGCCAGCATAAAATACTCACTGTGGCCTTCCAGATGGCTATTACATGCCAGCATAAAATACTCACTGTGTCCTTTCAGATGGCTATTACATGCCAGCATAAAATACTCACTGTGGCCTTTCAGATGGCTATTAGCATAAAGTACTTTACTGTACACTGTACTGTACACATCACATTGTGCATTTGAAAAATATTCAAATCAGATGTTACTGGTTTCTCATCTGAAAGCTTTATGGATCTTTTTATTTGTGATTTGTGATTTGTCGAACACTTTCCAATCAGCAATGACGTGCCTAACAGGTGACGTTCAGAAATCGGGCTCAAATGGAAGACGGTCAGACTGAGAAGCGAAGTGAAAAAACAAAAGTCAGCTGAATGAAGCGAATCAGTCTGGATTCCAGGCTAAGACAATTAATCTCTGTGAAAAGAGCTTAGATTCACTGGTGGGAGGCTTTTTCAAAACCATGACACTTAATGTATAGCTTTATATTTTAGTCTGAGGCAAAAAAAAGAGAAGAAAATCTGGGGCAGACATGCTGTTAATGGTATCATGCATTATACCGTCCATCCTTTGACTGCTGTACGTTCTTCCAAGCTTCTAAGAATAGACACTCATTTCTAAGATGTTGCGCATGTTGGATAAATATGCCATTGAACTTCACTGTAACTTAAAGCAGTATATTTTTTGTAGGAATATTTTCACTTCTTCCCTTCTATGGTGTGCAGGAGCAACAAATCAACATTAATGCTCTAAATAATCTACAGTCATGACAAGCAGCATTCAATCTTAATCTTACAACAACTAAATAAAAAAACACACAAAATACACTTTACCTTACAGTAGGCTCGCAAAACAAATGTAACTAGAAAAAAATGCTCCTCGGAGCACAAGTCTCCGCCAGGTCAGGGAGGTTATTATGGCCTCCTGGTGGCGCTATAATAGGCCAATGTGAAAAGGGTGCCATTTCTTCTTAGGCCTTTCTCAGCAAT
Source organism: Gymnoscopelus microlampas (assembly GCF_963454915.1). Classification (NCBI taxonomy): domain Eukaryota; kingdom Metazoa; phylum Chordata; class Actinopteri; order Myctophiformes; family Myctophidae; genus Gymnoscopelus; species Gymnoscopelus microlampas. The sequence goes on along the minus strand of NC_139944.1, from coordinate 25,509,170 downwards.
TGGACACTGCATTCATGATTTGAGGCATTTTGTTTGAAAAATTGGGTTTGCTAAAGTAGACCTGCTGGTGGCGCTATAACAGGCCAATGTGAAAAGGGGGGCATTTCTTCCACTCATGATTTGAGGAATTTTGTTCAAAACGGACCTATCCTGCTAACTTTGGAAGCCAATGTTAGCCAAGTAGGATGGAATATGAAATATCGACACATCCATCTTGATCGCATGACTATAGAGATACTGTGTACCGATTTGCGTGATTTTTGGACAGAATCTGAAGGAGTAAGAGCGATTTTTTTTTTATACAAAAGTCAGCCTCCTGGTGGTGCTCTAACAGGCATATGTGAAAAATGCAGGGCAAAGGTTTTTCCTTGGCTCATGGGAGTGTGCGTGCAAAGTTTCACGCAGATTGGTTCAGTTATAGGTAAAAAGGTGAAACGGCCTGTTATAGCGCCACCATGAGGCTGGTTTGAAAGTTTTCAAGTGGCATTTCTTCCTGGGTTTAGTGGGAATATATGTGGAAGATAGGGTTGTCCGATATTGGCTTTTTTACCGATAACCGATATACCGATATTGTCCAACTCTTAATTACCGATACCGATATCAACCGATACCGATATATGCGGGGATTATTGTGATTAGGGTAAGCTCAAATTTCATATCACACACACCATACAGTCAGAACTCCTGTAACTTATTTATAAAGCAAAAAACATATATATATATATATATATATATTTTATTTCTTTTTTCAAAAACCGATACCGATATTTTCCCGATATAAATTTTTATGCTAATATCGGCCAATAATATCGGGAGGCCGATAATATCGGACATCCCTAGTGGAAGATTTCACGGAAATCGCATGTTGCTTTCATGATTTGAGGCATTTTGTTCAAAACTAACCAATCCTGCAAAATTTGGAAGCCAATCTTAGCCAATCACGATGGAATATAGTAAATCGGACAGATCCGTGTTGATCACATGACTATAGAGATAGTCATACTGACTATAGAGAGACTGCGTGTTGTTTGGACAAAATCTGTAGGAGTAATATCCAAAAATGTGTTTTGCAAAAGTCGGCCTCATGGTGGCGCTAAGACAGGCTGATCTGAAAAATGTGGGGCAGAGGTTCTGCTGTGGCATTCAGGGAGTGTGTGTGCGCAGTTTCACAGCGACCGGGCCAACAGTGCCGGAGATTAGCTGCTCGCAGACAGAAGGACGGACGGACAGACACACGGACAGACGGATACACGGACGGACGGACGGACAGGGGGCAAAACATACTCTCTCGCCATGCCTTTCGGCCTGGCGGAGACAATAAAGTAGTGCTGACTACAGGTCCCCGGATCAGACAGTTTTGGTCCTTGATCATTCTGAACTCCAACAGTCGTACTGTGTGTGTGTGTGTGTGTGTGTGTGTGTGTGTGTGTGTGTGTGTGTGTGTGTGTGTGTGTGTGTGTGTGTGTGTGTGTGTGTGTGTGTGTGTGTGTGTGTGTGTGTGTGTTGTGTGTGTGTGTGTGTGTGTGTGTGTGTGTGTACACCAGCAATCATATTCTGAGATATTGTTTCCATGTGTCTGCCCAAAGCATGGATGACCGGGGAGATGAGGAGTGCGCAGTATTATACAGGCTACATATCAGTCACATAAATCCACACCATTAATACACATAAGTACAAAGATCATGAGAAGAAAACACTCACCTCTCTTTCAACCTCTGTCTATCGCTCATTAATCTCTCAAGAACAGATTCAGAGCTACGCTACTGAATCTGTCGAGAGCCCCATTCAGAACGTGTGCGCGTTAGCTTACAAGTGGGCGTGCCTTCAGATCAGGAAGCAGGCCGCGTTTTACCCAATCAAATGTAGTGGGCGGGATTTACTGTCTGTGCGCTCCCTTCCCACTGAAAACAAGCCGAAACTCATTTAACAATAGCGTCCTTGAAGCAGACAAAACCACGGAAAGATATTCACATTTTAACTTGCTCTTTCATCATAGAAACAAGTGGGCTTATAACCAAAACGATCCATGTTCTCTGGGAGAACATGGATGTTCTCTGGTGTGTTAGTGTTCCGTGTAGAAATATTGTTAGTGGGAATGAAAACATATGCGCACCACCGGAAGTGGAGCGCTGAGGGCAGACCAAAACCCCGGTTTCCTTGCGCACGGGTGCTCCATTCAGCTCGGCCCAGAGCTAAGTGAAAGAGTAAAAAACAGCAGAGGGCGCTGTTTTTCCTTTTTATTTGGCGATGGGTTCCCAGATTGATCGCTCATCTATGTTGGTATTTGCAAAGAGGCCCTGAGCTGGTCGCTGCCATACATGCCAGCAACCAGCTCAGGGCCTCTTTGCAAAAATACAATGCAGAAAGGAGATCTAATAACGCGCGCACGCACGCACGCACGCACGCACGCACGCACACACACACACACACACACACACACACACACACACACACACACACACACACACACACACACACACACACACACACACACACACACACACACACACACACACACACACACACACACACACACACACACACACCACACACACACACACACACACTTGTACCACCAAGGTATGTAGTCTTTAACACATTATGCATGATTCATAGCTTTTACTGGAACAGTGACAGCACAGAGGCATACGATATGTAAACTTTGTGTACTGTATGGCTCACACCACCTGATTAATCTTGCATTGCAGTGCTATTGGTGCCATTGTTCAGAAACAAGGTGCAATGTGTTCAGTGTTCTAGGACGCTACAGTGAGACCTCGCCTCCCTATTCTGGAGTGAACATTCGGTGAAAATACCAATGTACAACCTCCCAAAATCCTGGTTAGTGTCAGCTTTTCTTGAAATTCCCTAACCCACCAGGGAGTTTGCAAACTCTGTTGAGTTTGCAATCCCTGGTTCCTCAAATTCACTGTAACATAAATATACTGTAGAGTATATTCACTGTACATTTATATTTATCGATAGACTGTAGTGTACATTTGTTCAGAGCTCATTCAGAGATCCAGTGCAGATATCTGGGGCCAGCAGCTCAGTATTGTATTTTATCTTAATTTGATTCTTACATATCTTGGTTTGGTTCTTGGCCATTCGTTTTACCTGTAACTCTCCTGTGCTGCATTCTTACTGCTGTTGCTGCTATGACAACTGATTTTCCCCACAGGGATCAATATAGGTTTATCTTATGTTGTCTGTTCAAACTGATTGCTTGGAACAGGTTGAGCGGTTGGACTGAGAGGCCCATGGCAGCTAATCCACATAGTGCATCTGTACTTCTGTAAACCTAGTTCTGAGCCACTGTTGTAAAGCAAGCTGTAGAGATTAAGGGTGCCGCACATGAAGTGGAATTTCAATCATATCCATGAATTCACTGCATCTTTGTGGAAAGCTACCAGCCTCTCCTGGTTGAAGCTCATTAAAAAGCTCAGATCCACCCCAGTGCATCACTGAGTAAGAGCGCATTCCATAGAAATAAGTCCTTCTCAAAGCTGACCACTGATCAAAACCAACCCGAGGCGCTTTGATGCATGTCATCCCCCCTCTCTCCCACCTTCCCTGTCCCTCTCTCACTTTATCTGAAAAAAGGACACAATGGCACAAAATAAATCTTTAAAAGAACCCAAAAAAGAACAACAAAAAAAACACCTCAGATCCATAAAATAGTCAATCTGTCTGTTGTTGGCCCACCAGGCAAGGACATGCCCCCAGGCGAGGTCTAAGTTTTAATATTTTGACTTTGTAATAACAAATATATTATAAGCTGGTTTATAATATATTTAAAGTGTTGAGCCAGAGACTCAAAGTAAAATCATTATTTATAAAACATTCACACCCGTCTTCTCTATTTGGGAGTTCAATGTGTCAGCAAGAAGTCAGGTATATTTATCATGGCTATAAATCCTAATTTATACTTTATTAATCAGTGACACTCACAGAACATTTTACACGAAAACATTTTAGATCTGTGCCAAAGTTTGGACATCAATATTTGAATTGCTATGTGGTAGCCTACACTCTTGCACAAGATCCACACCTAACCACAGGATTGTCAGCAAAAGACACAGATTAGTATTAACATAATATAGACGCAATTCATATACTTTTGTATAAATTAGTATGGTCCTACAGTATAACTACCTGTACACAAAAGAAACCCATCAAAACCATTAACTAAGTAACAAATACTTCGCTTGAGGCGAGGATAAGAGAGTAAAAAGAGCAGAGGAAGTGAGTCCGGTTCCAAAAATGCCTTTACACCCTGCAAGGTTTAAATTGGTCTGCATATAAAAAGAAAGAAAAAATAAATAAATAAAAGAAACTCGGTATGTCATTACCATGACACCTCAGTGGTCATTATGCAGACAAATGATGGTCTGAGCTCAGCAGACCTGAAACTGGCTGACATGCTGCAACAGAGAGAAGGAACGAGGGGAAGTTGAGATGAGAGGAGCCCACTTGGGATGATAGAGAGAGAGAAACAGGAGGGGAGAATGACCAAGTGTGCTGGAAACGCAGAGGAGAGAGAGAGCGTACAAAAAAGTAAAACAGAATTACCAAACATGTCATAAAAAACAGACTGAGTTGGGGGAACGACTCAATGCACATAACGTTTCTAATGCTTGATTTGCTCTGTGGTATGAAAATAGCAGATCTAGTAGCTCGCTTGTAGATCAGCTATTTTCTTGGCACACAACAAAGTATAAATCAGGTTTTACAGTTCTAGATGGTCAGCCATTCATTCTAAAGGTCGTTACACACCAGGAGCGACGCAAATAAACCAAACGAAAATGTGACACGTTTATTTCACATCAAACTATTCATTTTGTGATGCCTCAGACATCCATACAGGTGTTTCACGCCGACCGGTGCCTGAGATTAGCTGTTCAGTGACGAACTGACAGGGGAGAAAACATAATCCCTGCAACGGGCCGTTCCGGCCCAAACCAGAACAAACGCTAAGTTCTCAACAAAGTGGAGACTGAGCTCCACTTAGTTGAGAACTTAGCTTTTGTTCTCACTTCTCAGTATATCAAAACAAATCAAATGTATTTATATAGCTCATTTAAAAACAACCCACATTGCACCAAATTGCTTTACAGAACAATATAAACAGCAAAAAAGAACAATCAATAATAAAACAACGCGCAGTCATAGTAGTCAGTCAGTAAAAAGAAAACATTAAAAGCAGCAAAGCAAACCCTTCTTACACATAATAGGATAGTGCAAATTCAGCCATCAGGCGGACTCAGAAGCTTGTGAAAGTTGTGAATATAGAAGAGTTTGAGCCTGGATTTAAAAGACTCAATGGAGGGGCCAGATCTAACAGAGAAGGGAATGCTGTTCCACAGCTAATAGGCTGCAACAGCAAAGGCATGGTCACCCCTAAGCTTTAGTCTTGTTTTAGGGACGGCCAATGTCCACCTGTCTGCTGACCTGAGGGTCCTAGTGGTGGGGGGAAAGGATAAGAGGTCAGCAGTGGTGGAAAAAACTACATCTGAGATGTAGTGGAGTACAAGTAAAAGGACTGAAAACTGGAAATACTCCTGTAAAGCAAAAATACCTCAACATTGTACTTAAGTACTGTACTTGAGTAAAAGGGGCCTACATTACTGACTAGAGCTTTGCAAACAAAAAGGAGAAGTTGATTCTGAACCGTACTGGTAGCCAATGGAGAGAGGCCAGGACAGGTGTGATATGGTCTCTCTTCCTGGTAGCAGTCAAGAGTCTGGCCACCGCATTCTGGGCCAGTTGGAGACGGGACAGGGACGACTATGGCTAGAGTTGCAATAATCTAAACGAGCTGTGCGTCATCCACAAAACTATAATATCCACACTTCAAGTCCAGTTGGAGACCTGTGTTGCAGTCCCCCTCTTAGTTTCTGTGTACTCTAAATAAAGCAGACACCGCCTAGGATATTACCCTAAAAGGAAAAGCTCTTGACTAAAAAGAATTACACATAACCCTCATAAATCATCACACTGTATATCCACTTACACAGATGGCAGTAAATGAATTGTTGGCAA
>NC_139944.1:25490628-25500628 GCF_963454915.1 Gymnoscopelus microlampas | reverse complement strand
TGTAATAAGAGTTATTGCCTTGCCCCAAGAACGCATTATCCATGCCCACCGCAGATTCATCTCTTAAAACTGCCACTTACTGGATACCTGCTGTTTTCTGTCAGCCCAGATACGATATATCTAATATATCAGTTCTAAACCCTGCCTATCAGCTCCACAGTAGGACACTTACTGTTACATCATTTTACCAGTTATTCATCAGCTGCTCTGTTTAGATGCATAATAATAGCAGAATGGAACAAACCCTGCATTTGTTTTTACATTATCTCCTTTGAATGTCTTCTGTTATATCAGTTCTGTAACACTATCACCTTTCCCATTCTTCAAAAATGTCACCAGATGCAATAACTGATGTTTTGTGACAGTCCAGATAGTTAATGTCATGCAGAAGGTTACCGTATCACTCCTATCAATCAGTTCCTTATTACATAGCAAACATCATTATACTAAAAGCAGTCATACAGGGGAACCATATTTAAATCTTGTCATAGAGAGACAATGACGGAGAGCTAGGCACGTAGAGAGAGAGAGACAGAAAGAAAAGGAGACAAAGAAATAGGATGAGGGGGCAGAAAGGCAAAAAGAGACGACAGCCAGAGGCTCCATTAGCTTCTCACGAAAGGTCAACTGTCTGCTGTCCCTCAGCCAAATGATCATACAGCAGATGGAAACTAGTCTTTGAAGCTAATTCTGGTAAATTTACAAAAAGTGCTTTGAGTGAGAGTGTCCGGGTGGCGCAGGGGTAAGTTCCTAGCCAACACCATGGAGACTGAGGTTCAGCAGGATGAGGACCTGGGAGGAATAACGCTTTCCTCTACACGCGTTATGCTCTCCCAGTGAAACACCCAGTGGTGGAAAAAGTACTCACATTTCTTACTTAAGTAAAAGTATCAATACTGCAATGTAGAAGTCTGTTACAAGTAAAAGTCAGGTAGGCCTAATCAAAATTTACTTGAGTAAAAGTACAAAAGTATTGGCATCAAAATGTACTTAAAGTACCAAAAGTAGAAAGTACTCATTATGCAGAATGTCGAATCACAAGTTTTCAAATGTATACAAATCTTTTAGCAGATCTACAAGCTCACAATGCGTCACATCGTGACACATTGTGAGCTTGTAGATCGACTATTTTTAAATGGCCGAAATGTACTGTATATCGGGCTGAAGTGGTTACTGCATGTTTTGTAAGAATAATCAAAATCTACAAAGTAACTAGTAACTAGTTGTCACCCAATTAAGGTAGTGGAGTAAAAGTACAATATTTGCCTCTGAGATGTAGTGGAGTAGAAGTAAAAGTACTGAAAACTGGAAATAGTCCAGTAAAGTAAAAGTTCCTCCTGAGTAAATGCACTTAGTTACTTTCCACCACTGGAAACACCTCGCTGTCAGGTGAAAAGAAACGTCTGGTGACACCATGCATATCGGAGAACACATGGTTGTCTACTCTACACCCTCCCCAAGACCAACAAGTAAGGGTTGGTAGTGACAAGGACTAGTGTAATATTTACACTGTCTTACGCAATAATGGAAAATTGCGAATTGGGTCTGAGGTTATGAATTCACAAAAGAAAAAAATGACAATAATGAACACATTTGTAGTTGGGTTTCATTTCCTACATTCTTTTCTCCTTGTTTTACAATATATGAGAAATGTGATGAAATTTGGTTAATGATTCAGAAAATAATGAATGACATTTGACTGTCATGTGTCATTCATCATTTTCTGAATTGCTAATTCTCACTTTATAGTCTGTCAAAGTGTATAGGTATTTAATCAAAAGTGAAGTGATCCCCTTGCCCTGGTTTGGAGGGCAAGAAGACTGTACAGAGCAGCCTCATGGCCATAGCCGAAATCACTCGCTAACACCCCTGAGATTGACACTACATCACAAATCTCATTTCAGGGATACGGTCCAAGAGCATCTTCATTCTGCAAAGATGTTGTATCCTTTGGCCAATAGGTAATCACAGATGAGACCAGGGGTCTGAGAACGCTAAATGTTCCTGTCAGACAAAATGAAATTCATACTCACAGGACATAAATCCACTCGGAGAGTAGAATATGAAATGATCTACCATTAAGTGTAGACTGTTTTGGGATGACCCCAAAGCTTCCTCACACAATGAGCAGGGAAGAGCAAACAAACAATATGATAATAAGCCCTCTTATAAGTCCTCTCATCACCTCTAATCCATTCTCCCTTTTAATCACTTGCAAAGAAAACAACAGCAATCCCTCATATGACTGCGTGTGAGAGCTACCATGTACACAAACAAGACACACATAGTATGTGTTTGTGTGTTTGTGCGTGTCATACACTTACAAAAACAAAACACACATGAGTGCTCGGTGTGTGTGTGTGTGTGTGTGTGTGTGTGTGTGTGTGTGTGTGTGTGTGTGTGTGTGTGTGTGTGTGTGTGTGTGTGTGTGTGTGTGTGTGTGTGTGTGTGTGTGTGTGTGTGTATGTGTGTGTGTGTGTGTGTGTTTATGTTTATTAAAGGATCCCCATCAGAGACACATGAATGAGCCTCTAGTCTTCTTGGGGTCCTGAACAAAGCAAATGCAATGCAAATGTACAACGTGTGTGTGTGTGTGTGTGTGTGTGTGTGTGTGTGTGTGTGTGTGTGTGTGTGTGTGTGTGTGTGTGTGTGTGTGTGTGTGTGTGTGTGTGTGTGTGTGTGTGTGTGTGTGTGTGTGTGTGTGTGTGTGTGTGTGTGTGTGTGTGTGTGTGTGTGTGTGTGTGTGTGCGCGTGCGTGGTGCACACGTGACGTGATGTATAGAATGTGGATCACTTTCCCTACTTTGGCAGCCTTCAAAGCCAAAATTGATTCACAAATATACCAGTACATACACCATACCAGTAGGGCCAAACACAAAGGAAGGAGCCTTTTTGAACTGTGACACCTGGGTGAAGAACCGCCTGTTTGCAAAGCAATTGTTCTCACTATACTCTGCTGTACCGAGCAGAACCCTGGACTAATTGATCCCCTGTGGGGCAGGGTAATTATAGTTACAGTAACTGAAACTAATACAAGGCACTATAACAAGGCATTTCAAAAAACGCTAACTAACTGACTAAGCTGTATTGTGTTTACAAAACTAACTAAAAGCATGGAGAAATGTCCTTAATCTTCGTCTTTGTTCAAAATCTTCAAAGATAGCAAAAATAGCCGATGTGCAAGCATTGTGCTGCGTTGTGGGCTTGTAAAACAAGCAAAACCGCTTTAAAAACTAATCGAAATCAACTGAAATTTTAAACAAAAACTCAAACCAAAATAAAACTAGAAACTTAATGAAAAATTCGAAACTATGATAACCTTGCTGTGGGGGACATCTCACATAAAACTCTGGTTCCATCAGTACAGATGGAGCCTCGCCTCCAGAACATGCATGATTCACATCAGCTGGGAAGGCAGATGCAGGACGTGCACGTTGACGACTCGCTGCTGTGATATCAAACATCATCTGAAATTATCTTTGTAATTAAAACAGGTCTCCTGAACAGATTGATATACCCACCCAACACACACACACACACACACACAAACTTTCAAGTGCAATGCTGTGATCAATATAAAAATGTCTTGAAACTGCTGACTGCTACACAGTAAAATCATCAGCTTTAATTTTACTCAGAGAGCGTGCAAATAAATTAAATTAATACTATGGATTTTACTGTGCATGTTCTCAGTTTAATCTGACTAATGTAAACATGCATCTCTCTGACGCAACAATAAAAGCCACAGAGCTAGAGATGACATGTGTAATGTTAGAGAGAGGCGGATTTTGTAGACTCATAAAAGATTTGTGTGAGCTTTTACACCCAAACAAGCCGTGTTTCACTGCAGTGCTGCTGACAGTTACGAACGACAAAATGTGCCCACATCCCCGAAATAGGTTTTTATGATCCTGTAACCAAAAAGTCGATCTTCCGTTTACCCTCAATGGAGCAGCTCAATGATTTATGTCTTAATGATGACATAACTATCACTCTACAGCTGTCATTACTATAAGTCAATGACCACATACACATGGAGGAACACTGCCAGAGCAGAAGAGATGTTAACTTTTTATCCACTGAGTTGTAGAACAGAAGCAGTTAAAGGGAAGACCAATTTGACAGCAAGAGGGACCAAACATGATGGCATTTTAAAGCGTGACAGGGTTAAGAGTGGACACTTTGAAATGGAAACAAACACAAATTATGGGTGAGAGGGGTCAGATGATGACACTGGTATGTAACTATATTAGTATTCCATACAAATACCATTGTGCAGTTTTAAAATGTCTAAAAATAAATAAACAAAACAAAACTATCATTACTTATTGTAATACCAATAGCTGAATAAACACATTATTGTCTTAAAATCCCTTTGCCCATGTCCCCTGGTGTGGTTTAAATCCTTAGAAAAATAATCTCTGTTCAATATATGTACAGCAAGCATTTTTCTCCCCCCAAAAAAGTTCCTACAGGAGCTTTAAAGTACCTCTATTTTCCCCCTTAATTAGTATTCCAAGATCTATGAATATGCAAATGTAGCTCTCCCCTAGAATTAATTACGTGTTCAGAGATAATTGAACGTTTCTCAATTTACCTGCCGGTCAGTTAAGTTCAATACAGAGTTCAATTATGCCCATTACTCACGCACTACCCATTTCGTCCCTCAGTTTAAGTCATTATTCTAATAATTATTCTAATTCACAGAATTAAAAAAATATATATAATGATCCCTACAAGTTTGATCCTCCAGATCCAAGCCAGTCACATCCTCATTGACTGGACCAATGCATATTATTTAGTGAAGGTCTGATTGGTGTTCGGCCTGTGACATCACACCCTGTCTGGGTTGTATGGCCTGTGTCAAACCTGGATCCAGTGAAAGCCTAGCCCCCAGGACCGCAGGAGCTTTTTGAACCAAGATTGGCCACTAGTCTAGAATAGACTAGTGGCCAAATCTGGTACTGCATGATTAGCAAATAAATGACGCTACTGCACAAGTTTCAATGGGTAGTTTTTACATAGCTCTGTGGTGAAAGCAAAGACCAGAATAAGTTGCAAAGCACTATATTAATGCTTTGTAGATATGCAGAGCGCAAGAACCAACCAGGATTTTCATGGGTAGGCTAAGCTTCAAAAATAGAGCCAAATGACCAAAACACGTTTTTTTTTTGGGTGGAGCAGGTCTTTAAGCTTGATTTATACTCCATCACACGACAGTGTCGTTTCTGAAAAGACAGATTTCCAACAAAAAACAACGCTGAACTACTAGAGTAACGACGTAATTAGGCTTAGGGCTTCTGAGCGAAGGCATGACACTGTACCGGCTGAAAGGATGAAAGCATTTTGCTAACCCTCACCTTGAAATCAGGAGCAAACAAGACAGAGAACACCAAGCACTGGTCTGTCCACAGCCCTCAGCTCTATATCCCCTTCTACCTAACAATTCCATCACACAGCTCAGGAGTTAATATGGCTGTAGCAGCCACTGCCCGGCGGGGATATTGAAGTGAATAAGGGTCCGCCGTCCCTGACCAGTGACAAGGCAGCAGGTGTGAGCATTATGTGTGTGTGTGTGTGCAGGGGCGGCCTTAATGATCTGGGGGCCCGTTTCAAGAGCTCATATGGGGGCCCCATATGCACCCCCCCCCCAAAAAAAAAAAAAAAAAAAAAAAAAATTTTTTTTTTTTTTTTAAATTAAAAAAAAATTTGTGGACTGAAGTTGGTTTGCTTCCACAATCCATAATGATGCATTTTCGAACTAAATGAATTAGGCTATCTGCACTTCCACCATGGACAGACAGCTAAAACAACTCACTCACATGATTCACTTGAGCTGAGCCCTGATTCAATCAGATCTACGTCATCTTCTTGTATGAAATTCTTGGACGTCGGCCAGCCACAGGCGGGCCCCGGACTGGGATGCGAGTAAAAAAAAATATATTTTTTTTTTTTTTTTTTTTTGGGGGGGGGCCCCTGAGGTTGGGGGCCCGTTTCAATTGAAACGGGTGAAACATAGGAAAGGCCGCCACTGTGTGTGTGTGTGTGTGTGTGTGTGTGTGTGTGTGTGTGTGTGTGTGTGTGTGTGTGTGTGTGTGTGTGTGTGTGTGTGTGTGTGTGTGTGCGCGCACGGGGGCGGGTGTGAGTGTGTGTGTGTGTGTGTGCGTAGCCTATGTGTGCACACAGGAGCGTATGGATATAAAAAAGAATAGTCCCTGAGAATGGAGCAGCCACCTAACCACAGGTCCAGATCAATTAGACGGCCTAATAGGTCCTCTCTAATAGGTCCCCTCTCCGGGAGCCATAAAGCCTCTCTAGTTAGTAGCAGCGTATCTGTCATCTTTACAGCCCCAGCACCGTGATCTATCAGACTTCTTTCACTCTCTCGCTCGCTCGCCCCCTCTCTCCCTCTTGTGTTACCTCCCTCTCCATCTCTCTGTCTTTCTTTATTGCCCTCCCTCTCCGTCTCTGCTTTCTCCACAAGCTAGCTCTTCCCTTAGCACTACATTTCCACCACAGCTTGGTAAACGGTAATCAATGTCTCACAACGGTGGACTGCTTCTTCTGAACGTTTTCTTTTTTATTTTAGAGTGTTTCTTTTGCCCATGTGCGTGCATATGTGTATGTACTGTATGTGTGTGTGAATTTGTCTGTGTGCACGCTCAAGAAGTCATGCACACACGCCTGAGAAAGGTGTCTCGCCTGAAAATGGCAAAGGCTCCTGAGTCCTGAGGCTCCCATGGACTACAGTCACTTTTGGCACATTAATCACAATCAGTCTAGAATAGATCGGATCCATTCTGCCATCTGGGTTACTGCTACTGTACATAGCCTTTATAATGTACATTGCACTAAAAGCACAGGCGCCCAATAAATGCCTATAGCATGGGAAAGAGGAGAATCTTTAATGGCCAGTGTGCAGCAGTGAAATCACACTTTCTTACAGCCATTATACTATATTGTGTCTAAATTATATTAGCCAATGGTGCTAGATGTTATCTTACAGTACCAGCTTTCTTGTTGGCTATTTTATTGCGTTCTTGTATGAGTTATTTTAAAACCGTACTAGGCAATAAATCTGACGCAGGAACAGGTTCTGCTGAAAAGAATCCTTATTGTAGTTATACAGATCGTTGCTGTATCTTATGTCCAAAACCATTACTTTTCAGGAAATGGAAAAAAGAACTTGTGCTCCAATAGATCCAATGTAGCTGTAGTCACAAGCTCTTATTACTTTTGATTGGTTAAATCTTTATAAAGTGTGTGTGACACACTTAACCACTTTCAACCTTACTTTGGGCATGATATTATAGGCAATAATTTAAAAAAAAAGATTATACTATAGCCGCTATACTGCAGAACATACAACACATTAAGTCAGACACCAATGTCTATTACTGACATATTTGCACCATTTAAAGGGTGCAAAATTACTTATTTTCTATCAATTACACACCCCATGAAGCCTTGAATTCATGGAGATTTTTTTTGTTTTAGTCGCATTCCATAAAACTGTCCATTAACACAGTGATTCTCACCCTTTTTAATTAAATTACCCCTTGTTTGATTTGCATTAGGCCACGGAGACCCATTTGATTAAAAGATTATAATCTCTGGGGCCCCAATCTACACTGAAACATCTTGAGGGTAGATTTAACTCTGACAGTGTACAAATGGAACCAAAATAAGGGGTCCATTTGGTTCCATTTATACACTCTCAGAGCAACGGAACACTATAGGGGTCCATTTGGACCCCTGGTGGTCCCCGGACCGACGTTACAGGTTCCCGCAGGAGTCGAATGTGTGATGCTGCACACTTTCCTCTTCACGGTGACATTTTACATTGCAGCGCACAATATCAAAAAGGTCCTCATGAATAAATACAGATATGTGCCTTGCTTGATTCAAGGATCAAGTCTGCATGCTCTTGTTATTGGATACAATTAATATATGTAGTGAATACCAACACAGAAATGATAATAGCAGAAACAGCTCACTGTGCTTAACCTACAGTATTTCAATCTCACAGACCTATTTTGGGGGTGTTATTATCAGAAAAACATTTCAAAAATGGTCGCATTCACTCTCACCGTACAACTAAGTAAATAGGGCTTAAGTGGTTAACTAAAGCCTACAGAGAGATTTTTATGTATCCATAATTTAACATTATTAAACTTTTAGAATAAAAATACCATGCAGATAGTAAACAACTTACAACTGTGTACTCATCATCACTCGTCTCTAAACAGTGTATCACTCTACTCTACTTGAAAGCAAGGCCAACGGGATGTAAAAAGGCACTATGGATAAAAAGCAGATTGATATTTTCCTTTTCATACAGTAGTACACGACAGGTTCAATGAAAATAACCAAATAACCCAGCTAAACACGAATGAATAGTTCCAAATCACCTTCACCCAAAGCACCATTGTACTGGGGGAAAAAATACACTTCAACAAGTACTGAGCTCTCAGACAATTTTATTTACACCCAAAAATCAAATCTTATGAACCTTCTAGACTTGTAAACTGGACCTCAATTGTCTCTGAACTTGGACCGCTTTTTTCCATCTACACCAAATCTCTTCGCCACAAACAACAACAACCGGGATGCAAGCTCACGGCGTGTCACAACATGATGCGTTGTGTGAGCTTGCAGAACTGCTATTTTTTGGATGCTGGGATTCAAGTGGTTAATCAATTCCCCAACTGTGTGGTCAATAAAGGTCATGGTCCACACCCCCAAGGTCCACATTGGCTGATTCAGGGACCACATAGGGATGTAATTGGAAAATTAAAGTCATTGATTGGCTAGTGCACAGGGGCCTTTCTCACTCTCCCAAACACTAATTAGTTGTGGATAAATGAGATTCTGTCCTAACAAACAAGCAAAGAGACAGGCGTGCACAAACATACACGTATGACAGCATGCAGTATGCTTATATACAAATGCGCGCACGCACGCACACACACACACACACACACACCCACACCCACACCCACACCCACACACACACACACACACACACACACACACACACAGGCCCTGAAGTAAACTTGAGCAGTTCCAACCTCAACCAAGGTCAGTCAGTAATATCCAGGCTTAAAAGTGTACTGTAGCCCCCCAGTCACAAATCAGACCCTGCAATATGAAGTACACGGTACACTCTAGTCCCCCCTGTTGGGAATAGGCTGTATTTCATCCAGAAATCACAAGCACTAAGGGGTTGGCTCCTTACAAAACCAACATTGAGCTGGGATGGAAACGATTTGATCAATCAAGTGGCCGGCAGTGATGGAGTGTCCCCAGCACTGGGTTATCTTTGAGAACGCAGTAAATTACGGGACTGCGAGGCTGTCTCTATCTACAGTATGATGAGAGCCTGTGCAGTGTTCCAGACTTTTGCCATGTCAGACACGGGCTGCTATACTTTATGTGCGAAGGAACCAAAAATTGACAGAGTATGCCAAAACGGTGTGCCCAAAGTAACTTGATTAAAGAGAACCTACAAGTAGATGACTTAATCTTAGGTAGTGGTGTAGTAAATCTGTGTGTGTGTGTGTGTGTGTGTGTGTGTGTGTGTGTGTGTGTGTGTGTGTGTGTGTGTGTGTGTGTGTGTGTGTGTGTGAGTGTGTGTGTGTGTGAGAGAGAGAGAGAGAGAGAGAGAGAGAGAGAGAGAGAGAGAGAGAGAGAGAGAGAGAGAGAGAGTTGGCTGTGGCTGTCAGAGCCTCAGCCACAGCAATAAAAGGGGACAGTATGAGAAAAACTGCAGCGATAAGTGCAGTCCTGGGACAGAACTGTTATATTAAGACATACGGTAATGCCATAGATGCGTATGAAAGACCATAGGCTGTACTGAATTATAATAGCCTAATAATGAAATAAAATAAATAATAATAATAAAATAGGGTTATAATTAGCTTATGTCCATATAATCACCAACATTTGGCAGAAAGAACAGAAATGAGTCGTTTGTTCAACCTTTTCCCCATCAATTTTC
>NC_139944.1:25080628-25485628 GCF_963454915.1 Gymnoscopelus microlampas | reverse complement strand
ATCACTGTGATGTCATTTTAACTTCCAAATAATAGTTATTTTCCTCTCTCTCTCTCTCTCTCTCTCTCTCTCTCTCTCTCTCTCTCTCTCTCTCTCTCTCTCTCTCTCTCTCTCTCTCTCTCTCTCTCCTCTCTCTCTCTCTCTCTCTCTCTCTCTCTCTCTCTCTCTCTCTCTCTCTCTCTCTCTCTCTCTCTCTCTCTCTCTCCCCCCCCCCCCCCCCCCCCCCCCCCCTCCTTGGAGCAACGACATAAAGCAATCTGAACATATTAATCAGGTTGACCAAACGGTGGCCATACCATATGGGCCAAGCTGATGCATGCCTCTGAAATGCATCCTGGGAACACAGAGAAAGGCCAAAACAGACACGATGGGGAATTATTTCTGTCAGTAAGGATTGAATTGTACTGTAAATACTGGTTCCATAGACTATAATGATCAAAAACTAACTGAAAATGTTATAAACAGTGTTAAAGTCCCTCTCATGGGAGCTGTCACAATGGATTTTATCCATTATTTGGTGTTTCTCCTGGTTTAACTGTAAAACAATATGGGTTGTGTATTAGACCCGAAAGGTTACCATGGAAACTTCCAAACAGCTCCTTGGACGAAAAGTATACTTTGTTCTAAATAAACAGTGGGACAAACACTCACTTATAAAACACACTTATACTGTAAGAGAACCACCAATATTTCAGTATGTGCAGCTGAGGCCACCCTTGTTTCTAGACAATGGGCCTCATGCAGCAACCGTTCTTAAGAGGAGATTTCTTCTTAAACCCACTTAAGAAGTTTTTAACAAGATTTTTGTATTCTCCAATGTTTTCTTAGCTGTGATCTGTTCTCAGGTAAGAACAGAATCTACACACACTGAAGAGCACTCTTAGGGTGGTCTTTGAGTTTTTAAGTGGGACATGTTTGTGCAAAAATAATTAATTCTCGAAGTTTCTTCAATTCTACAGATGTATAATATAGGATTTAAATTACAATAATATTTTTTATCATATCTTTAGAGCAAAAAATGTTCTCAAAAGTGTGGTCTGGGGACCCCTTGAGGGAGTTCCAGGGGGTCCACAGCAAACGAGGAACAGTTTAATCACTTTAACCCTATTTTATACTTTGTTTGAAAATAGCCGATCTACAAGCTCACAACGTGTCCCATTACTGGCCATTTTGAGCTTGTAGATCGGCTATTTTCGAAACATTTTGAAAACAATTCCCTAGCAGAAAATATTTTTCAGGTGGGGGTCTGCAGCCAAATGCATGTCAATTTGGGGTCCTTGACATGAAAATGTTTGAGAACTGCTTTAGAGTTTTCAACGGGTCTGACATTACAATCTAACCCAACCCACCCTCATCGCCCCCCATACCCCCACCCCCATATCCCCGACATTCAACACACCTCCATTTTCCTGTCCCCTTCCTACCTGAAAGCCCCCCTATACCCACCCGTCACACCCATCCACATACCCCCCACACAGCCCCCTACACCCCTCCTTGCACCACCATATCACCCACCACACCCCTATTTCCACCCCATTACATACCAAGCAGCTGCTACCTTAAAGCAGAGTGCCGGTCATTTTAGGTTGTGTGTTTGATGTGTCGCTAATCACTCACCAACATACAAAGGAACGTTGAATTTTTCCAGATCTGCCCCTGTTGTCCATTCTGCAGACCCCTTACAGCGGCATAATGGGAGACGTGTGTCTCCCATTGTCTTCTCTCACACACGCCAGGTTCTGTGAGAGAAACAAGCAACCAGCGTCATGTCGTTCTGCACGAACGGTAGCTCATGCACGACATTCAGCGCATGTTTGAGTATCATGAGACTCCGCGATGAGCAGTAGTAGAAAAAAAAAACGTTGCATCGGTTATAATAGACGATTTTCACTCTTACACACGTCTCCCATTATGCCGCTGTAAGGGGTCTGCAGAATGGACAACAGGGGCAGATCTGGAAATATTCAACCTTCACCTTTGTATGTTGGTGAGTGATTAGCGACACATCAAACATACAACCTAAAATGACCGGCACTCTCCTTTAAAGACCCTCCATATCCACCCACCACCTTTCAGTAATAAAATGTTTTATATCCACTACTAACGCTACTCCTGAACATGAAATATGGATAACATGCTAATTTCAGCAAATTTACATTGATGTCTAGTGGTGATATGTTGATTAATGAGAGAGAAATAATAAAATAATTAATTAAATCAAATAATTTGTTGTTCACTTCAGAAGTACCTCCACAGAACTGTCGATTTCTTTATTTTTATGTGAAGAGTCTGGTGTTCAACCGTCTTTAGACTTTAGTTTAGGTGTTCTTTACTTCATTCTCTCAACTTTATTTCTGTGTGATTTCCTGTGATTTCTGTGAGCAGCAATCACACACAGGTGTGACTGCAGGCAGGGCCATGCAGTCATGCCTTATATGGGGATTGGTGGGGTGGCAACCTATGGTAATTAGGATTAACTGGCACACCCCTTCAAGTTACGAGGATTGGGATTCATCATCATAAGAACATAAGTTACGAACAATTCTGCCTTTTAAGAACGTTTCATGAATCTGACTCGACTTCTCTTAGGAATTCACTTAGGAAGAAATGTAAGAGGAAACATTAGGAACTTATTGCTGCATGAGGCCCAATGATGTGTGCCATGATGGTGGCATTTGTTTCTAAATACTTCCTATTATCTTTGTGTCACTTACATGTAGTCTATACAACAGGATTTCAAAGTGGGGGCCGCCAGGGGGGCCAATTGGAAAGGAGGTAAACATTTTTTTAAATGTATACATTTGTGTGTGTGTGCGGGTAAGATGAGCCAGTGGGTAAGTTGAACCAACAACTTTATCTAGAAAACGGTGTTGTCATTGTGACCTTAAATCTAGTAAACATCCATCATTTACACCTGGCTGTGAAATTGGAAAGCACATGGGGAAAGTAGAAAACATTCTTTTACACAAAAAAAAACATTTTTTTGCCGGTCAAAGTAAGATTTCTACACGTCAGGTAGAATGACCGTTATATCAAAGCAAATTTACCAAGGTCTAAAATGTATATCATACATGTTGGTGATTTGCTAATGGATAAAACCATGTGAATAATTTAGCAAAGAAATTGTATTATTCTAGACAATTTTGTCTAAAATGGTGTCTGTGTAAAATTAACCAAATGCCCCGCGGTAAATTGAACCAATTATCCTAATATTAATCACTATTCATATGTTTTATTATTTCTTTGCTACTCAAATTATGCTGAATGACCTTTCATTTGGATGAATACACTCATTAACAGAAACACATTAGAAACAGAAATTCAGAGTTAAAGGAGAATTTTGGACTAAGGTTTTCTTACCTTGTCTATGATGTTATGATATCTTAGGATGAATGGTACAGGATGAATGGTACAGTAGAAAAATGCCATAACTCCATCCCTGGTCCGCCACAGCTTAAAACGTGCGCGGATAGGCCTTGCGTTAGATTTTCTTTTTACCCTTTTTTTTCGTGAGATCTGACGTTCATAGTGACAGAACACTATGCAAAAAAATAAAATAAAAAAGGAAGTCTCGCTAGACGAGATTGAAATCTCGATATTTCAATCTCGTCTAGCGAGACTTCCGTTTTTTTGCTTTTTTTTGGGGTCAAAATACGCTATCTAACGCAAGGCCTATCCGTGCACGTTTTAAGCTGTGGCGGACCCGGGATGGAGTTATGACATTTTTCTACTATACCATTCATCCTAAGATATCATAACATCATAGAAAAGGTAAGAAAACCTTAATCCAAAATTCTCCTTTAAAGGAGGAGTTCACCCAAAAAATGACTTATTTTCTATCAATTGCACACCCCATGAAGCCTTGAATCCATGGATTTATTTTTGTTTTTGTGGCATTCCTAAGTCAATAATTTTATTCCCGTCTCCTACTGGCTAATGTATCCGGTAGGAGACACAAAGTAGATTATTTGTGTCTCCTACCGGATACACACCCGGTCATCAAATTATTGGTTTAGGAATGCCACAAAAACAAAAACAAATCCATGAATTCAAGGCTTCATGGGGTGTGCAATTGATAGAAAATAAGTCATTTTTGGGGTGAACTCCTCCTTTAAGAAGAGGTCTTTTTTACACAAATATTAAATGGTTCTGAATAACAAACTTTAATTGGTTCTATATTGCTAAAATAACCGTTAAGGAAAGAAAGAAAAGACTATTTGCAAAAGGAGATGTGTTATTACTGTAAATTATTTTTGATAAGTGAATACCCTAACCGAGGGCAAGTTGAGTCACAAGACCACTTTTTTTTAATAAGTCATATTTGTATGGCCCTTTGTCATAGATGCTTACTCATGATTTCAATTGAATTTTAATTGAATCAAGGTTTGCAAGGTGACATTAACACATTATCCATCCTAAACACCAACGTGATGCTGCCTATAAGACTCCCACTCCGTGACAACACGTCCCTCAGGCTCCAGGCATAGACCACAGTTATCTCAGACATTTGACAGACATCTGAAGTACACCGGCTGCTATCTTTGCTGTTCATCTTCTGGATCGTGTGGGTAGGGAAGACGCTCAGATATCAACTGAGTCTTGCTGTATAGCCCACAGCTAGACCACAGTCCCCCGGCAGGGCCTGTAAAGTGCCGCAGCTTGATAATCTGTGCTGATTTGATCATATCTTTTCCTAGACTGTGAGAACCCCTTCAAAGGAACCCGGCCAACTGAATGCATGTGCAGTAGCTCCGTCAGCCTTTTGCAGAAATTCATTTACCTAAACAACGCAAGTGTGACAACTCAGTGCGTAGGGACATGTTTGTTGTCAAAATAAGGGTAAACAAGAACTCTGGATAGCTGGGCATCGACCAACTGCTCGCTCCCGTGTGATCCAACTGATTTTCTTTCAAGATTCAGGGTTTTATTTGTCAATCACTCATACAGGTACAGCAGTGAAATGTTGGTGTGGCATGTAAGATTGCGCTGACAATATACTTTATATCAAGATAATTGTAATGATGATAATACTGGATGTAATAAAATTAGGACAAAATTAGGAAAAAGTACAGGTAAAAAAGCAATGGGAAATGTGCAGAATAAGGGGCCGATCGATGTGCAGTAAAGAATACAAATGATGTGAACATAAATACACTTGTTTACTGTTTTTTGTTTTTTTATATTCGTTTCCTTGTTGATCTCCCTCAAATTTGTATTTTGTATTCCACTCTTTCACTGTTTGTGCACGTGTGTGGGTGCGTGCCGGGGGGTGCAGGGGGGCAAACAGTTGTCAAACATTCGTAGGATTCTAAAAATAGCATTTCTTATTTACCACATTAATCTTCCTTTACTCCTCTTGGAGACATTATATTGGGAGGTAGAATCCAGTTACTCCCCCAAAGAGAGTTTCTTTAGTCACATAATATTACCAGGGCATTGCATTAAAGGGGTGGGGGTGAAATGGAGGGGCTTGTTCACAACATAGAGGCAATTTATTGCACGCCGGTCTATTTACGAGATGTGAGGAAACGCGTGGAAGAAATATCAGCATTTTGTGGCCATAACACAATTCTGGGAGCGAAATGGAGGAAGCGCAATCTTCCAATGCACATTTGTATTTTAGAGGCTTTTGTGTGTTGCTGGTTATTGTTCATGAGGAATGTCAATAACTTGATCCATATTGAATTTCACTCGCTCGTGGTTCTCAAAGTCCCATATTACTGCACTTCTATTTCTGAAAGAAGTAGGACCATTCCATCTCACATGGTTTATAAACCGCTGAAATGTTAATATGTTTAAGGCTTTGATGCCGGAATAGAAAAATACATGTATGAATTATAGAAAAAAACACTGTTGAAGACATTAAGGGGAGCCTTATGCTGCCCGTTGAGCAGCATAAACTAAACACCAGGCACAATTACGTGAGCCCAAAAATGTCATTATCATTAATTTTTTTAAGTATTTACACCATATCACTTGGGGATGAGAGAACAGAAACATATCAAGGTCTTGGATTTGAATCAGAAGTTTGGAGTGGAGAGCCACGGTATTGGTACAACACTTTAGTAATAAATAAGTTGTTAAGAGATGAGATCTGCCATGGCAACTGCAGTGTCTGACTGGTAATTTGGTAAACAAGGAGCTAAAAAAAATGTCTTGCTCCGAATAGACCTTTGAGCTTTCTGTTTCTGCATTTATGAGTCGCTGAGAGGACACAGACCTCAAGGATGTCAGTTTTGAGCCTGCTGCACTACTTTTAGTGTAGCTGTATAATTCAATAACAATTTAGTATAAGCTGTACACAATATGTAGAATCATGTTTATAGTCAGACTAGGGCGATGCCCGTTGGGAACGAATAACGCTCGGTCGGTTATGCAATACTCGTTGTACCCATTGTCAGAGTACTTAGCGCAGTACCCATTATCATAGTACTTGGAGGCCAGTCTGTAATATTGATGACATCAGGGATCTCTATATAGGCCATTTGGAGACGATCGGTCAAATGCTTTTCGAGATGCGAGATACCGTTTGGTTAATGGTATTCTTACCTGTAAGAATCTCATTAAGTATACTCTTACATACAGTACACTGTAGCTACTCTGAAGCAACCTAATCTAGTACTCTGAAGCAACCTAATCATATCAAATGTAAACATTGGTTCTCAAACGTTTTTGGTGTCAAGGACCCCCAAATTGATATGTATTTGGCAGTGCAGTGCAGTATGAAGTGACACGCTGTGAACTTGTAAACTGCTGTTTTTGAATAGCCAATATATAAATGGATAAAGTGGTTCAAATGATTGTGATGCTATATTAAATACTTTTGCTGGGGACCCCCTGGAACCCCCCACGGTCCCCTGCGGGTCCCCACTATGAGAACCAATGATGTAAAATATGTAAAATTATTCAAATTTCTTGGGACACTTTTGTGTACTTTTACATTTATACTGCATTGGCTTCCATGCAAATTCCTCTGCTGAAGCAAGTGTTTTCCCAGGAGAAAACGCTCCCAAGAGACTGAGTGGCGGGAATTGCTTGGCATGGAGAGAGACTAAAGGGAGAAAACTCTACCGCACCGGTGTTACCGTGGTGGAGCCATTTGTGTGATACAAGGTCAGCATGAGCTCTGATTGACGCCCGTGATTACTGGCTCTGCCACGATGAGGCCCGACTGTTGGCAGCACCTTCTTCTCAGCGCGCCTCCCGACGACGATCAGTCATTCACAACATGGCCGTTCGCACGACAGACTGACACGAGCGGGCACCCTGATAGATCGACCCGAAGAGAGATGGAGAGATTTTTAAAAATGTACGGTACCTCTGCCTCACTGAATAAACAGGCTAGAGTGCGCACACGGGGATGTCCCCGAAGAGGAATGGACATTGCACGTGTGACATTTGCCTATAATCTATTCTCCGTTGTGCGACGGTAACTGAAAACGGCCGATCTACAAGCTCACAGCACCTTGAGGATGCAATGCGTTGTGAGCTGGTAGATTGGCTATTTTTGCCACCATCGTACGATGAAGCTATATTTTGCGGGAAGAGGGAGGATTAGGATAGAGAGAAAGCACACATGGTTGGGCACATGTTAGTGCAAGTATGATATGGACTATGACTATGGCACTTAAAGACATGCACACACACACAGGCTGGCATGTCATACATGCACGCTAAAAGCACGTATGTGTGTGTGCGCACACACACACACACACACACACACACACACACACACACACACACACACACACACACACACACACACACACACACACACACACACACACACACACACACACACACACACACACACACACACAAATAGAGTAGTACCGTCTGAATACCAGCGCCCACACATCAACTAGAGTAGTACCACCTGAACACACACTCATCAAACAGAGTAGGCACTGCTCTGCCCCCCCCACCACCCCCTCTCACAGTATCCGTTCTGCCAAGTGACCCTGACATTGTTAAAGTCTTGCTACCCAAGCATTAGGTCTCCAGAGGGGTACAAGGAAAGGTTAGGCTTTCATACACTGTGATTCAAGACTGTTAAAGTAGGTTTTTTCCCTATCAACCAAATATATAGATATCGATACATGGCAGTACATCACATCGATATTCATACAAGTATTAGAACATTTTCATAAAAGGCGATAAAGGAAAAAACCAGACTCAGGACACAGGCAGCCATTGGATGTAATGAAATATCTTGTATTCAGACAGAGAGAGTGGAAGGTTACAGTATCACAGAAATGGTAGGCATCATCGGTCGTCGTCTCTCTCTGCCATTAAACAGAGAAAGCACTGGTCTTTAACAGCGTCCAGTAACATAAACATATGACATCATTGAAGATACATCAAGCGTCCAGCCCTTGGAGGTGTATTCCTGCCATTGGTGGATAGAGATGAGTACGTCATCGTCAGATGAGGATGATGATGGTAGATGATGATGATGGTGTGACAGTTTATCTTTGAACAAACAGCGTCCACATGTCTCGAACAACACGTTAGCCTCGGCTCTGACCTGTCTGGTCAGAGGTAACTTCGTGACACTGCGAGAAGGGTTATGCATTTGGAGCAGAACACCGAGATATGGTGTTCTTAAAACAATAGATAACCACAGAAAGGCCTGTAACTAATTTGACCTTGCATAGACAGAGACAGGAGAAATAGGGAGAGTAGAGTACATGACAGAATTTAGGCCAAAATGACAGCATTATATTAATTTGACATTTAAAGCAGGTTTAGAACATTAGACAAATTATGATTAATCAAAATATTTCTATCAAGCCTACCTCTTGATCATGATTTGGATAGGGTCAAAGGGCAAGCTGATTGTACCTTGTGACATTATTCAAACCAAACCAGACACAGACAGGCTTACAGTGACTAAGTAAGGACACAGAGATTTCAAATGACCTAAAGGGCAAATGGATTGGAAGTACAAATATATTTTAAGGACTGTATAATTTAAATCGAATTGTAGATTAATAAACCTTACATTGTGACAGAGTGGCTTAATGCCTTTAAAAAAATAAATGGTTAGTTATGTATTTAATATATAGATATATATTATTAAAAAAATGTAAGGGGTTGTATACGTTATTAACAGATATTACTTTGAAAGGACTGTATATAATGGTTATTCATTCAATTAGGAAGTAAAACAGGGTTATATTTCATGAGATTTCGAGACACATACGACAAAGTTTTTCCCGGGTATTACCTTTTGTTTGGTGGAGTCGTGTCTAGCTCTCCACCTGCAGCGTTCAGCAACAGCTGATTAACAATTCACATCTCCACCAACAAATAATTTTATTATAATTCAAAAATCTCAGCTAATGTACCGTTCCAAAACAAATCTTTTCAAAATATGTTTAGATTTGATCAATTTTATTTAGCACCTGTTAATGACCCATAGCCCGTTTTGGTTGATAGAGTGAGGGAAAATTGACCAGGCTGACAAGTTTTTGAAATTGGACTTTGACAAGACACCTACGTAACTGATCAAAGACGATTCTGGACAATTCAGATAAGAGAATTACCCCTCCTCGTGTTGAGCTGGTCCAGATACTTTAACAAGTTTTTAAGTATTTAAAATGAAACGGTACACTTCTGACCTGTACTTTTACTTGTTGGTAGTAGGGCTGTGTCTAGCCTTCCACCTGCGGCCTTTAGCAACAGTTGATTAACCATTCACATCCCCACTAACAAATAACTTTACTTTATTTAGGGAAAAACTCAGTGGAATGGCCCCAAAACCCAGGAAATACCTCCCGAATGTAATACTTCCCTATTGCATGTATATGGGGTTTATTTTGGTAGGAGGAATCATGTTAATGGATTAAGTAAGTACAACCTGAGTAAATACAAACTGTTTGTGTAATTTTCAAATGTTTTCAATCTAAGTATATTCAGCAAATCAAATCAATTATTCATCTACAAATCTCTCCCCTTGTCACATTCAATGGGGAATGGATGTGACATGGAAAAGAAACAAAATCAGATTTAAACACAATGGGAACATGAAAAATGTAAAAGAAAATATGGAAATATTTATTTGAGGTTCTATTCTGAAGGGTACATTCATTTCCACCGAGCTTAGGACAACTGTGAAAATGAATGACTCTTCACTGATTTATTCTTTTATCCTTCATCTAAACTAAAAACAAACAAATGCATTCCAGGGTTCGTATCAATATGTAAATCAGTTGTGGGGTTGTACCCCACTTACCTCAAACTATTTACAGCGTAATACGAATGGGCCTGGAACGTGAGGCATACTGTGTTTTGTTCTGAAAATAGACAAACAAAAAAAATGACAGTACAAAAGAAAACAAATAAAGAAATACATATATTCATATATCTATATACATATATATAATAATTTTAAACCTTCCAATACCCTCAGATACCCATAACCATACATGGCGTTACATCATATGGATATAGTATATATGAAAGAATTATGATTAAAATGTTTAAAATTAAAATATAACAATGACAAAATTAAAATAAACATATTCGTTGTGAAGAGTTAGAGTTAGATAAAGTACATCAAAATAAATTGAAAAGAAAACACACAGACTTTGGAAAAAAAATAAAATAGCAGATCTACAAGTTTTAGTCAAAAATGATCAAATATCTTTAAAACTTTAAAATAATTCTTCTTATTCATCATTAAAATGTTTCCAAAGAATAGTATAAAGAATATTGTAATATTGTAATGTATTTAATGTAATATTCAATGGAATGTGTAGGAGTGACCCTGATAAGTATTGAATGTAATGGAATCTGTAGAAGTGACGTGGTAAAGTGACGTGACAGGGAAGCTGATACTTCCTGTTGAATGAATTCTGGGTAATTGAGTCAAATGGAGTGTAAGAGAGACCATTAAAGAAAACCAAAAAAAATTAGAACTTATTATTTAAGGTATATGTCTATATATATAGACATACCCATACATGAGGTGAGGGAGGGAACTAGAACGGTCAAAATATGGTTACAGAGGTCTGAGTTTAAGATATAAGTACTGCTTCTTGCAGCAATGGAACCACAGAAAATAATCAGCATTCCTGGGTTGAGTTTATTAGTCGACTTAGTCTGTCTAGCAGACGAATGAGCTCTTGTGATTGCTTAAATCAACCATTTTTATCGATTAATGGTCTACCACACGTACAATAATTTATGAAAAACATATCCCCGAAAATCAATAATTTGTGAATGCAAGTCGACCAATATTCATAATCCTACAGAGTAAAATAGATATATTAGTTCTCGTGACAAACATTAACACAAAATTAAATTTACGCGAATGACGAGGGGTCGCACACTTATCTACACTTGATCCCTCCCCTGGTGTGAGACCAGCATAATGATTTATACATGTACCTAAAACGTTCTCATCGAACACCCCAAGGTTTGGATCGGGGGTTATTCTAGATGATATGATCAGAGGTACACCATAAATCCATATACATATATACATACTCATACAGGGCGGAACCTAGCACAAGTATCTATATATAAATAAATAACTGGAAATATTCAGAAATGAGAATATCCAGCTGCTTAGTCAAACACCAGTGTAAAAAATATGGAGGATGTCCAGTACAGATCGCGTGCGGTTAATATAACCTTCTTACGTCATTATCCTACACTTTTCCATAGCACAAGAGGGCTGCTCTCACAAAAAATTACCCTGAGCATGTCAGTCAACAACTTGTCAACACATTAACAGCACAAAAGCAACTACGAGCAGCCTAAATGTTTACCGCGGAGAGGAAGGAAGAGAAAAAGAGAGAGAGAGAGAGAGAGATGGAGAGATGGAGAGAGAGAGAGATAGATATATAGTGAAATATTGTATTTTTAAGAACGTTTAGTCTAGAATCTGTTTATGGCAGTGGATACGGGCGCTCTAACAGACTATAGTTAAAGTTTGACACGCTCAAAGCCCTGAAAAGATTCCCCGTTCAAAAAGTTTTGAAGAACGAAAATAAATGATGAGTTATATTAGTGACCGTCTAGACCATATATACAAAATATATATATATATTATATATACATTCAAGAATGTTTTTCATGAATTTAAGGGGGTTATAAAACATTTTAGTTTAAATCAAAATTAACAAAATTAAATTAAATTAAAATTAAGGAGTAGTCTGTTCTTGTTTGTGTAACATAAATGAAACAATATTACAATTAAAAGAAAAAGATCTAACTCTTGAAACGTAATGTCTATGATTATCACAATCCCTCTGTTGACCCGACATAAAAGTCAGGAAAATGAGCGATTTGACCATAAATGGTATCTTGCAGTTATACCTATATATACACACATACATACATATGCCTGTCGATATACATATACCCACAGATACAAAGAACTACTGGTATTTATATCCATACGTACGCATCCTGCAGGCATCAAGGTAGACCCATGCACACATACTGTACGTATGTATATATATACAAAAAAACACAGATCTACGATCTATAAAAAATATCTGTATTTAGAAAAAGGTTCACCAAAAGATTCCTTGTAAGCATTAATCTGATATAAAGGTTAGCGTTGTATTTTTAGCATGAATTAGTTTCGAGGGAGCGAGTTCTACAAGCTACTGTATGCTAGATGCTAGATGACCCCGGAAACAGAAGCTACCGGGGTTTCCATCGCCCCGGAAGTATAAGCCCGCAATGATTTATGGGAAATGAAGTCATCTAATCTAACGGCAGGCTACAAGGAAATGAATTATGGAGCGGAACCGAGAAAGAGATAATTTACTCTTCTCGCAGTCTCACCCACATTCATAAACATTCAAAGCATTCAAAGTATTTACAATTATCTGAATTTATGGAGCTTAAGGCAAAATATTTACTGGTTCAATGAATTAGAACAGAACAGAAGGTTCAAACGAAGGAATATAAAATGTATTATTATTAAGGCTTATTTTTAAAGCTCTATATTAAATGGATTTAATCTACAGTGGTCAAAATAAAACCGGTCAAAGGTAAAAAATCTATATACGCTCACAAAGAGACAGATAAGATATAGTAATCAATACGAAATCCACCGAAACAGAACGTAGTAACAACAAGCAGTAACCAGTATATAACAAAAGGACTGACTTGTGAATTATACATGTAGGTAAGAAATCGCTGAAACGACCTTAATAAATGACCACTAGATAAGAGAATTTATGAGACATTAGGAATGTCTTCCCAGGAATATAGGTGATAAAACATTTTTACTTGACTGACTCCCTGGCGGAGCTGTGTTAAACAGTAATTTAAAAACAGGCTTATAATTTATGAGACAAATCGTTCGGTAAAGACAATAAAATAAAAGAAATAAAAAGGTATACTCATCAGATCAAGGTTTACATGGAGAAGTTACGTGGAGATCCCAATCACTGGACCATGGTAAAAATAAAAATAAAAGATATACTCATCAAATCGATGGTTCAGGGATCCTGACCCCGATGGCTGGACCGTCTGGAATTTGAGACATGTCGAGAGTCAAGGGGCAAGTCCAAAGGTCCAGCGATCGCGTCCAGGTCCAAAACAAAATAAAATAAAATAAAAATGTGATACTGTTCAAAGATAACCTTCATCTGAATAGAAGTGATAAATCGTTACACCCAGGGCTGGTTCGTTTGATACGTATTAAAACATGGTCTGCCAGGGGAAGAGAGTCTGACCGTACAGTTCCGGTCAATAGCTCAGTTCCCCCCGTCCACCCTGTTTTAAACATATCCGGCTTCGATCGGACCAATTGTTAAAGTAGGTTTTTTCCCTATCAACCAAATATATAGATATCGATACATGGCAGTACATCACATCGATATTCATACAAGTATTAGAACATTTTCATAAAAGGCGATAAAGGAAAAAACCAGACTCAGGACACAGGCAGCCATTGGATGTAATGAAATATCTTGTATTCAGACAGAGAGAGTGGAAGGTTACAGTATCACAGAAATGGTAGGCATCATCGGTCGTCGTCTCTCTCTGCCATTAAACAGAGAAAGCACTGGTCTTTAACAGCGTCCAGTAACATAAACATATGACATCATTGAAGATACATCAAGCGTCCAGCCCTTGGAGGTGTATTCCTGCCATTGGTGGATAGAGATGAGTACGTCATCGTCAGATGAGGATGATGATGGTAGATGATGATGATGGTGTGACAGTTTATCTTTGAACAAACAGCGTCCACATGTCTCGAACAACACGTTAGCCTCGGCTCTGACCTGTCTGGTCAGAGGTAACTTCGTGACACTGCGAGAAGGGTTATGCATTTGGAGCAGAACACCGAGATATGGTGTTCTTAAAACAATAGATAACCACAGAAAGGCCTGTAACTAATTTGACCTTGCATAGACAGAGACAGGAGAAATAGGGAGAGTAGAGTACATGACAGAATTTAGGCCAAAATGACAGCATTATATTAATTTGACATTTAAAGCAGGTTTAGAACATTAGACAAATTATGATTAATCAAAATATTTCTATCAAAGACATTAGAAACAGAAATTCAGAGTTAAGAGGATGTCTTTTTTTACACAGTAAAATCCTCAGTCTTAATTTATGCATTTATAACAAATGTGTACAAATCAAATGTAAGGGTCAATTTGGTTGCAGATAAATTAACACTGTTTTACTGTGTAAGGCGCGAGACCATCGGCATGCTCAAGGAATCTTCCTGTTAACCACTTTCAACTTGGCATCCATAATTTAATGCATCGCAATGTGACCCGTTATGAGCTTGTAGGTCAGCTATTTTCACCATTTGTCGCACAACGAAGTATAGGTCTTAAGTGGTTAAGTAAATACTGAATAGACAATACACAAGCATCAAATGTTCACCTTTAATCCTTATATAAAGCCCCTCACCTTTGAACCTCCCTTTTTACACGTCTTGGCACCCCAAAGGCGAGCTCTTATCTCCAGGGGTGTGTGGCATGAAAAGCCATTATAGAAACTCAACCATTACTTTGTGTGCCTAGGTTACAGAACATTACCATGAAATCATATATTCGAGAGGGAAAATGATGGTGTGGCAGTTTTCACATTTCACTTCCAAACGAGTCATGCTTCAGTATTAGGTGGCAATTACAGATGTGGTTCACTCTCTCACCCTCTATTGGTTCAGTCATAAACTCTAATTCACACACTGTTGAGATTAATTTGATTCGGTGAGCCATTTACGGGAATGCGATTCCATAACATTATCATTTTCACGAATGTGGGGGAAAAAAATGAATAAAATAAAATCCTCTTACAAAACCACCAACATTTTCACTGTTAACTTAGAGTAATATTTTATTTCTCTCTCTTTCTCTCATACAGTATTCAGGCCGCTACACTTTGCACCGCCGATCCGACCAATAAGTCCATATATGGAGATCTCTGTATCCTTGTCCTTTTTATGTCGTCAGCCCATATACGGAGCTGACGACACATTGAGGTTAGACAACACACTCCCTATAGCTGCATTGGGACGTGACGACGTGGTCCACCGGCCCGCCAGCCAGTCGTCCCTCAAGCCAGTTTTAATATACTAGAGGTTCGGGCCGCTAGGAGGCCCTCACACCTACGTCGCACCGCCGATCTGACTGATATGCCCATATATGGAGATCTCTGTATCTGTCAGTCCTTGTCCCCTGTGCGCCCATATATGGCCGATTGATTTGTTTGCTGATGCCACGATGACATTGAGGTTAGACAACACACTCCATATTTGGGCGTAGCTGCATTGGGAACTCCTTATATGGTTATGGCTGAGTCATGGTGACATGAGCGTGACGTCATAGCTCCGCCCGCCCACCGCCTGGACCTCTGACGAAGGAAGAATACAATACGTGTGCACACGCACACGCACACGCACACACACACACACACACACACACACACACACACTATATAGATCGAAATATTTACATGCACCCACACTTACATACTGTATGTAAATTCTGTATGTATGGATGAACCAATCATATTCACTTATAACACAGCAGCACAATCTGTTAATCATGCGGTAGGTGCAGACACTAAATGTTAAGTGTGGTATTAAAGTTGTTTGTGGCATTATTACCAGGCTGTCTGTGAAGCTGGCATGTTATAACATTAATGTTGATGGCAGTGATTCAGAACTTGCTGACTGCATGGGGCTCCCAGTGGATCAATATGGCCAACACGTATGTAAATGCGGTCATTAAATCTCTCCGTCTACTTTAGTGTCTCGGTTCAGAGAATGGGGGTGTTGGGGGGTGGTGAGGGTGCAATGATCTGGTGAAAAGGTAAGACAAAGAACCATGCTTATTGGGGAAGAAGAAAGGGTAAAAGCATCCATTTCGATCGAAGTATTATGTGGAATACTGGTAACTGCCTTTATGCGTTTCCTCAGCTCAAACATTATTCACTCCTCAGAATTGGTTAAGTGGAGCTACAGTAAACATGTCGTTGAATGTAAATGTGCTCGTCACAACTGCAGTCATGCTATCCACAGAACCGATGCCACGGTGGCTGTGCATTTTTAATGCCTACATCTTCATCTGCATGCTTGTAGAAGCAGAATGCATGTTCAGGCAGAAATCACCTCAACCTTGATTTATCCTTTGCTGTGCACCAGTGATGTGTGTCGAAAGTACTGATCTACAAACTCACAATATGTTGCAATCGTTAGCTTGTAGATCTGCTATTTTTGCATGCGACATGCATGCATCACTTTGCAACATATCAGGGATTTCAGCAGCCCTGGAGCCCAAACATTAGCT
Source organism: Gymnoscopelus microlampas (assembly GCF_963454915.1). Classification (NCBI taxonomy): domain Eukaryota; kingdom Metazoa; phylum Chordata; class Actinopteri; order Myctophiformes; family Myctophidae; genus Gymnoscopelus; species Gymnoscopelus microlampas. Next base: position 25,468,847 of record NC_139944.1, on the reverse strand, counting down.
ACTGTAGTATGCTGCTTGCATAATGATATTCCCAATGTGGTTAATGTATTTGACCTCAGGTACAGTAGGTGCTAGTCAGTGATTAAAGTACTTGGGACTTGTAACGGAGTGGGGAATTGGTTGTGGGAGCCCAACGCAGGAATTATGTATAATTATGCCCCTGTTTATGAGACTGTTCTGACCTCTATGATTTTTGGTTGTTTCGGTTTATTTTGTTTCTTGTCTTCAGTTTTTTTGGGGGGATGTGTGTATAGGGTTTTATGTTGTGTGTTGTCGGTTTCCTTTATCCGTTGTATTTTCAGCATTTTTGATTGAATGTGATATTGCTGGTCAAGGCAGTTATATTTGCAAGTGTATACTTTTCTTTATCACTGCATGGTCCATAACTTCTGAAATTGTGAATGAATCTAATAAAATGTAAGTCATAAAAAAGTGATGAATGTACTGAAGACAGAAAATGCATTCAGTATTATACAGTAGGTAAGATTTTGATGAAAAATAACAGTGATCAAGCTCAACCTCACAGCAAGTCTAGATAGATTAGATCAGAATCATTCGATTACACTTAAATTTGCCATAGAATTTCCGTACAAATGACGGACATACTAATGAGAAAGCGAAGCGAGAACTCTACCCTGGGCTCTCAGAATCTTCAGATTTCTACCTCTCTCCACAGACCTCTGCATATTAGCATTCCCCTGCAGATCACATATTTTCATACTGTCACAGCCAGCTCAAAACCCTGCACATTAATGTCATTTTCTAATAACTCGGCACTCGTTGTCTGGCTTCCAAGCATTTAAATGTGGCTGTGAATTTTGTTTAAGACTCAGTTAGCTCAGCTGTCATGGACCAGTGTAATTGCAGGTCTACCTTTGTGCAGCGTCATCACAGCACCCGTGGCGACGTTCTTCTCTCAGGTTCTCTCAGAGTCATTGCTTTCTATGGCAGGTCAGATTGTTTTATTGAAGATGCGGACAATACCTGACAAATTGTACATCAACAACACTGTGTTGCACTTACATTTACTGTACTACTACTACTACTACTACTACTACTACTACTACTACTACTACTACTACTACTACTACTACTACTACTACTACTACTACTACTACTACTAATAATAATAATAATTATAATAATAATAATCAATTCAGTTCACCACGTCAGTCTTGCGATATCAGCCCATAGTTTAAAATGGGCTCAAAGTACATTAAGAAATGCATTTTATATACCTAAAAAAAAATATACAGCGTGCACATCGAAAAGCAACACAGCAGAAAACACTGTGTGATATGTCTTTTTTTAATTTGCAAAGGTTGCAATCGCTAAAAAATTGTGTTTATTCATAAGCTGGTCCTGCCGGCTCTCAATGACTGCAATGAAGACAGTCATTACAGTCATTGAATTGAAGTCAATCTGCCAGCTAGAATTGCTAGATAGAGAAAATAAACTATAGATCATCCCATATGTAAACGAGCATCTTCCCAAACCACTAGACAGGTGCCCGTTGGGATGGACATCCCAAGCAGTAAAACATTAGCCTGGGCAGCATTCCATTTTCGGGTATATGATCCGGTCGGGAGCGGAAGTAAAAAAAAGAAAAAGTGGCCGGATGGGCAGAACCGGAAAGACGTCTCACCCCAAAATAGGTCCGTGCTAATAAAATCCTTGATGCGGCATTGTTTAGCTTATTTTTTAAATGTAAATGTGCGTGCACTATCCGGAGACTATTTAGCGTCGGTATTATCCCACGGGGAAATTCTATTCCATTTAAATAGGGATTGGGGAACCAAAACAAACCGGATGGGCAGAATCCGGAAAGAGGATTCTTTTTTCTTTTCTTTTTTTTCAGTAGGCGTGGTCTAGACCGGATCATATGTTGTCTTCTGGAACGCAGACCAGGCTTTCCTCCGAGGTGGAAAGACTGGTGATGCGAGGTTAGTAAAACATTGACAGGAAGGGGGGGAAGGGAGCAAATAAGGCACATGTTGACTTTCGGGGAATATGAGTTACGATTCTGTCGAACATAACTCGAACGGCGCTGAGTCGGCTCAATCGGACTTCGCAATGCTCGGCACGGCGACTCGCTTGCCTGACGGCTCTCTCGGCGGTGCCTCCCGTAGCTCAAGTCAATTGGCTAATTGTGGCCACGGCCAGAGCCTTTTCTGGGGATTCTGGACAACCGCCTATCCGACGGCTTGACGCCGGGCACTGCACTCCCTCGGGTTGTCTGCGACATGTGTGGTGAATTTTTAATCAGTCGGTCGAACGGTTCTTGAGATACATGGATTACGGCACGTCTGTACAGAGATTCCCTGCATTTATTGTAGATTTAGGGTATGCAACAATTTATGAAAGACAATTTATGAATGTCTGCAACCTTTCATTTTTCTAGAGGTAAGCGACCGTCGGCGGGCGGAGGTCCTCTGCTACACATTTTCTTTACATTTTAACGTCACTTTAGCCGTGCCACACATCGGTCGACATTTGTTGCTCAAAGCATAAGTTGGCCTTCATACTTGCCAACCACAATCTAACATGGGGTGTCAGCCAGTGGGACAGTTGACTGTAAATTGTATGGTGTGTCAGAAACAGAATGTTTATTTCCACAATCTGCTTGCAATATACCATGAACAGTTTTGAAGAAAGGTTATCTGAGGAGGAGGTTAGGAGGTACACACCTCAGGGGTACTACAAAGATAGCCAGATGGCAATTAATTAATGGGAGATAGGACACACTTTGTCCACTATCTGGGCCAGAAATGGTGAAATCTCAAAGCCAAATTATGTCAAATCGGAGGTTGATGAAAACAAATAGTCACGTTTCCAACACTGTATACACGTGGGCAGGGTCTAACGTTCAGCTCTAAGCTAAGCCACATGGCGTACAATATAATTTCCTCCTCAGAGACACTCAATGGAGGTTGTCTCATCAATGCAGGACATCTGTGACATAAGGCTGAGCAACTTCCTGTAAATAATGGCATTCTTTTGACCACTTTAAACCTGGCACCCCTATTTTTTTTTTAATAAGTTTGTAGGTTGACTAATTTTGCAACTTTTGTGTCTTAAAACAAAATATAAAATAGGGCTTAAAGTGAAGTGCTGTAATAATATTTTTCTCCCAGAATGTTCCAGTTTAAACTATGTTTCCGTATATCATTAATACAAAAGAATTCTGTTCCGATTTACAGTAATCATGTAGATGAAAATATTCCATGATTTCCATGGTTCCCTGTTTATCTCCCTGTCCCCTATTAGAGAACCATTAAAGTTGTCTGCAGTATTAAGCTATGATATGCTGTGATATTTTGAAAGAGGGTTTGCATTTGAGAATGGCTAAGATGTTTTCCCAACCAGACACTTTACACAAGGGTAGTCACTTTAAACCTACTGTATAACTGTCTAGTCTACCAGCTGGATCTCAGGACAGCTGGACCCTTAAGAGCACACAAGGCTTTTCATCTCTCTACACATCACCATTCCATGCTTGATCACCCCTTGTCTTTGTAGAACAAGGCTAGATAAAGACATTCATCTTGATAAAGCACATAAACGTAAACGGTTTATTCACACACACACACACACACACACACACACACACACACACACACACACACACACACACACACACACACACACACACACACACACACACACAGCTCAAGGCTCTGTGCATGGGGGAAATAATACATCTGAGGTAAAGTTGAGATGTGTGATATAGTGAACGAACAGTATTATTCCATGCATAGTTACAAAAGCTACTACATTAAAGTTACATAGATCTATTGACAGTTTCTGGTAGAGAGACTGCTTGGAAAATGTTTTTTTGCCAAATTTCTAACATTCTCATGCCTATTAAACAGGATTCATTTAATGATAAACAACAAACAAACATTATCAAAGGAATTCATATTTCTGCACATACGGTATGCACTTGCTTGGGCAGAGGTGATGAAAATTCAGCAGCTACTACAGTACATGCCCAGCAATGGTTATTCATTCCCTTTGGCCAGACTCATATTTTTCAAGAAAATTAATTCTGCTGACTGATTTGCTTTTGTAATAACCTAATAGTATGCCACCGCCATGCTCACTCGCCTGGAACTGATAGGGAGAAGATATATATATCGATTGAGAGGGCCTCTCCACATGGCTACAGATTTAATAGAGAGATTTAATTTTGTTTCATTTTGCAACTTATGATAAGAAACAGAATATCAGATTCTCTTGGCTGAATGTGTGAAGCCCAGAACTCAAGAGATTCTCTCGTAAATCAAGACAAGTGCACTGTAAATATACTGTAGAACAGGAGGTTAAGGAGGAACACAGAGTGTCATTATCTAGAGTAACTCGGTATGTCCTACTGAACATATCGTGTTCAAATCAAAAGTAGAAATGCCAAAAAATATGTTTTGTACCAATATGATGTTTTTTACGAGGCTCTGATCAGTGGAAAATCACAACGCAACCTTTTCATGAGCGTGCTTGACATTTCTGCTGTATGCTCTTTGTCCTACTGCAAATCTGATGCCAATTCATTTTCAGTACATTTGGCATCCCACTATATTTTACCCAGTGTGCGAGATGTACCACTTAAAAGAAACGCTTTGTCTTTTTTTTGTTTTTTGGTCTTTGGTTTGTCATTCACACACCCACACTCAGTTCTCTCCTCACCAGCTCACTCTTGACAGTTTCACATCTATTGTCCATCTCTTCAGCAAACACAAGCCCTGCATTCTGAGGAAACATTGTTTATGTTTTATTATTTGGTTAGTTTGACTATTAGTTTCATTTTTTTGTTAGTTTGTAATCTATCTCTGTCAGAGCGTACATTTCTTTATTCAGTTATGATGGCTGCATGCAGTGAAGAGGGATAGCAGATTGTATAAATTGTGAGAGAGGGAGAGAAATTGAATGAGAGCGAGGTAGAGCGAACATTCAAACTCATGTAGATGTGCATCATATTTCATTAACATAGTAGCCATGTTTGAAGCCCCCAACCCCACCCCACGTTCTTAAACAGGTTTTCTGCAAGGGAGATTGTTGTTTGAAAAATCCAGCAGTGCTAATGCAAAGCAGGGAGGACTCAACCTGTGTCTAATTGTGGGATCGCTAAAGCGATCACACTAATGTTATTGCCACTATTTATTATTTATTTATTTATTCCGCCCGTTTTTTGGCGGCTAACTAGTCCTTCATACTTTTAGCGTTCTTCAACGTACTTTCAACGTTCGGCCTACTCAGGACATGTCGGCTTACATTCAAATTTTTGAAATAATTTGTACTTTTAGAGATATTTCACTTTTTACTGCTAAAAAAATCCCATTCATTTCAATGGGGAAATTCATACTTTTAGCTAGAAACTCCGTTCCAACTCTATAACGTTCAGCCTACTTAGGACATATTGGCTACCATTTGAATTTTTGAAATAATTTGTACTTTTAGAGATATTTCACTTTTTACTGCTAAAAAAATCCCATTCATTTCAATGGGGAAATTCATACTTTTAGCTAGAAACTCCGTTCCAACTCTATAACGTTCAGCCTACTTAGGACATATTGGCTACCATTTGAATTTTTGAAATAATTTGTACTTTTAGAGATATTTCACTTTTTACTGCTAAAACAATCCCATTCATTTCAATGGAGAAATGCCATTTAGCCACGGTGGAGCCTAGCAACTGCTTATTATACCCTAACAACACCATATTAGAGCCTAGCAACCACCTATTATACCCTAGAAACCACCTATTAGACCCTAGCAACCACCGTTTTACCCTAGCAACCACCGGTTTCACCCTAGCAACCGCATATTAGACCATATAAACTGCATATTAGACCCTAGCAACCCCCTATTAGACCCTAACAACCGCTTATTAGGCCCTAGCAACCACCTGTTTTACCATAGCAACCACCTATTAGACCCTAGCAACCGCCAATTAGACCCTAGCTATCAATGTTTTACCCTAAAAAAATAAATTTTACACTATTCAACACTGCCAACACTTTAAAAACTTTTAACACTAATACTTTAACACCTTTCAAACCTTTCACACCTTTCACACCTTTCAAACCTTTCAAACCTTTAGAACCTTTCAAATCTTTAGAACTTTTAGAACCTTTAGAACCTTTCAAACCTTTAGAACCTTTCAAACCTTTCAAACCTTTCAAACTTTTCAAACCCTTCAAACCCTTCAAACCCTTCAAACCTTTCAAACCTTTCAAACTTTTCAAACCTATAACACTACTAACACTATCAATACTCAATACCAGCAACATTCTTAGCGATCCCACACTGTTTCTTCAGGAACAGTACTTTCTAGTTTTGTTTAAAGTTGAAAATGATTTCTGTATAGCATTTCAATAGTCAAAGAAAACCCTTAGGTGGTACCTTGGTTCTGGAAAAGCACAAATCCAACTAGTTTTGGAACAAATTCCCTGCACAGTCTGCATTGTTTCCCTGTTTTCTCATTGTACTCTTGTAGAGAAGGGTCAGTTGCGTACACGCGTGACTACACTGACGGCCTCTCCTGCACATGCACGCTACATGCACACCCACACCCCCACACACACACACACACAGCCCACCTCTATCCATGTGTGAACAGTATGATGTGTAACAGCTGACTACTGTATGTTATTTAATGCCTGCCATCCATCTTTGAAGGTAGAAGCTACTACTCTTGTCTGTAAGGCTTTTAACACAAGGCTTTTAACTGTAACAGGGCAAAAATAGTATTAAAGCCCTGCTAGTGGGAACTTGAGGCTGTGCTGCTCATTACACCCAACTGGACAAGGTGGCTTATGAATTAGTGAAAGTGAAATGAAATTAAGCACAATAATGACATAGCTATGTATCTCCACCAGGCTGAAGGCCAGGGCCAGAGATCGGTGAACCCGGTCTGTCTGTCTGTCTGGATCTGTACAACGAGATGCAAGAATAGAAAGAAGAAAAAGAGGGAGTTGGCAAGGGCTTTTAGACCCAAAAATCTAATGACCAACTTGTTTCATCCAGATCACAAAGGTTCCAGTGATCCAGTCAGAAGGCAAGATTACAGCTAACGTTACTACTGTAATCTCGCCTTCTGACCACTTTACTGGTAAGTGGAAAGAGGAGAGATCTTATGGAAAAACGAAAAAGAATAAATACACTACAACTCCACATGGAGTCCCAATAGCCTGGCAATACTTGAAATTAAGTGTGCTAAACAGATATAATTTAAATGATATTATAAAGGACTTTGCGTTCAGTCGGAAGATAAAACCACGAGTAAAAAAAGAAAGAAAAATAGAAAAAGTGCTCCTCGGAGCACAGGTCTCCGCCAGGTCAGGTAGTTTATTGTGGCCTCCTGGTGGCGCTATAATAGGGCAATGTTTAAAGGGTGCCATTTGTTCTTAGGCCTTGCACGGCAATCGGACACTGCATTCTTGGTTTGAGGCATTTTGTGGAAAAAAAAAGTTTTACTAAATTAGACCTGCTGGTGGCGCTATAACAGGCCAATGTTAAAAGGGTGGCATTTGTTCCTCGTGAATGTGTGTGAATGTGCGTGCAAAGTTTGACCGCAATCGGACGGTGCGTTCATGATTTGCAGAATTTTGTTCAAAACAAGCCACTACTGCAAACTTTACATGTCAATCTTAGCCAATGAGGATGGAATATGAAAAATCAAAGACATCCGTCTTGATCACATGACTATGGAGATCATGTGTACCGATTTGCGTGAAATCAGGATAAAATCGGAAGGAGTAATATAAAAAAATGTGTTTTACATAAGTCGGCCTCCTGGTGGCGCTATAAAAGAAAAATGTAAAAAATGCAGGGCAAAGGTTTTTCCTTGACCTCTAGGGAGTGCGCATACAAAGTTTTACACAGATCGGTGCAGTTATAGGTAAAAACATGAATCGGCCTGTTATAGCGCCACCATGAGGCTGATTTGAAAAATTTCTGGTGGCATTTCTTCCTCGGCATAGTGGAAATAATTCATGATTTGAGGCATTTTGTTGAAAACGGAGCACTCCTGCAAACTTTGGAAGCCATGTTTAGCCAATCAGGATGGAATATGAAAAATCTGAAAGACCTGTTTTGTTTAATGACTGTGTTATACTGTGTACCGATTTGCGAGATCTTTGGACAAAATCTGTATAGGAGTACTGTCAAAAATAGGTTTTGCACAAATCAGCCTCCTGGTGGCGCTATAAAAGGCCCATGTGAAAAATGTGGGGCAAAAGTTCGGAATTGGCATCCAGGGAGTGTGTGTGTGTGCACAGTTTCGCTGCGATCAAGCCAACGGTGGCGGAGATTAGCTAGTCACAGACGGACGGACACACACACACACGGACGGACAAACGGACGGAGGGTAAAACATACTCTCTCGCCATGCCTTTCGGCCTGGCGGAGACAATAACACATTTTCCACTAAGAAATGTGTGGTGCAGCTGAACTTTGTTGACCCTGGGGCAAAGGACTGTACATTGGTGGATCTGGTCTCAGACAATATCAGAGAAGTACAGGAAAGGACAACAAAAATGTATACACAGCACTTTAAAACTAGACTGGTTTGATCACAATGACACTATATAATTAAAAAAAAGATCATCTGTCAAATTTCTGTATATACTGTAGTAGAATGTCATCAATGTGTTATCTTTTTTTCCTCTGTGTGTTAATAAGTGTGTGTGTGTGTGTGTGTGTGTGTGTGTGTGCGTGCGTGCGTGCGTGCGTGCGTGTCTGCTGTATGAGGCCGGCGCTCTCCCAGTCTCCCAGTTTAAATGTCTGTTTATGTAGTAGATCATGCACATGCTGTCATATGGGTCCAAAGGCCCAGATTTGGAGGACAATAAAATTTGCTTACCTTAATAAGGTTACATATAAGGGAAGGCCGTGTGGTTGACTTGTCGTTTGAAAAAAAACACCACCAAGCACTCTTTTTCATACCTAAAATGGAACCCCCGGCCGCCTCACTTCCTGTACTTATAGCTGTTCCTGGTACCTCACTTCCTGCAACTTTCCACAGTGATCACTTCCTGGAACTTTTGCTACATGTGCTGCTTTTTCCCCACAGCTGGGGAAAGTGAACCATGTCAACAGAAAATGAATGGCCATAATCAACTTACACAAAACAAAACATGTATTCCGTACACTACATTTAGGTGTTAAATATTCATATTATTATTCATAGTAAACCAATATATTCCCTTGTTATCACCAAGTATGTTATGTTTCTTGGGTATCTTTTTCTTTCAATACTTATCATACATTATTTCACACATTTATGTGGTAGTGTCACAAGATGATTATGTAATAATTGTGACAGGCCTAGACTAGTGAGAACCTGGCCTAGACCAGGGCAAAGGGAGACTGGGAAAGGAGAGCAATTAGGGAGTCAGCGTCTTGCTCAACAACACTTCAACACTAATTCTGGGGGAGCCCAGGATCGAACTGGGAACCTCACGGTTGCCATCCGGCCACTCTACCCCTGAGCCACTGCTGCCCCCAGAGAGCTATAAAGAGCAATAAGAGACCTGCGGTCGTCTGTTTTTTACACTCCAACAGCCTAACATTTATTTTCTTTTTTTTTCAACTTTTTTTTTTTTTTCATGTGTAACAGTCAATAAACATACACATACCTTGTACTGTATCCGACATGTTATTTCCCCAAGATCAGATTTGGTGAGTGATGTCGAACTATACAAGGGAGTATGGATTCAAGTGAAAAGTATGCTTTCAACAAACTCTATGAAAGGGGTCCAGGTTTTAATGTATCTATCTTTAGAGCCACTGCGATTGTACCTCAAATAGCCCAACATGTTTTTACCCTTCACGGATGTCAGGCACTGAATGGAGCTGGTGTTTAAGAGCCCCTACTGTACGATCCAAGCCTGTGTCCTCATCCATGTCCATCTGATTAATGATTAATGCCATTCCCACAAACACACACCAATGATGGATTTATAGTTGCGTGCTGGTGTTGCCCACCAAAAAAATATAGAAGATCTACAAGCTCAGAACACAACGCAGCGTAATGCGCAGTGAGCTTGTAGACCTGCTATTTTCGATGTGCGACACCACGGGCAACAAAGTATATCAAGCCATTAAGGAGCTCACACAGGGTTATTTTTTGCCACTTTTAGGCCAAAGCAAATGGTCCATCTCAAATGAAATAGAAGAGAATGTCAGAGTGCCTCAGCATGTCAGAGGGTTCTAGCGTGTGTGTGTGTGTGTGTGTGTGTGTGTGTGTGTGTGTGTGTGTGTGTGTGTGTGTGTGTGTGTGTGTGTGTGTGTGTGTGTGTGTGTGTGTGTGTGCGCGCGCGTGCGTGCGTGCTCGTGCGTGTGCGTGTGTGACTGTGTGTGTGTGTGTGTGTGTTGGCACGCACGTGTCTACACACAGATTCACACACCCACATCAGACATTACCAGGCCTACACAGAGAACGTGTTTACTCCCAAAACTCCACTTTCTTGGTCAGCTCAAATATTTAGACTCAGAATTTCAAACTCTTTCCTTTCAATTGTAGTAATTGCTTGGCGTTTGAATACAAAATTCGCAGGCAGTAGTTTGCTATGCACGGTGCACCATAGTGGAGCACAAAGAGTGACATGTCGCTCTGTGACTTATTGGCGCATATATATGTGTGTGTGCGCTCGCGCGTGTGTGTGTCTGTTGGATTTTATTGGTATTCTACCAGTAAAGGCACAAAAGTGTCCCTCACAAATGTGACTCCCTCTGTCTGTCTGTCTGTCTGTCTGTCTGTCTGTCTGTCTCTCTCTCTCTCTCTCTCGCTCTGTCCCTCTCCCTCTCCCTCTCCCTCTCTCTCTCTCTCTCTGGGCCTGTTTTCTGTGTAAAGGTCATGCGAATGCCCCATGGGCAGCTGTTAATGAGAATCCATGCACTCGGTCTTATTAAACCTTAATGACAGGCAGGCACCTGCCTGGACGCCAATATGAGCCAGGCTCCACCTATCATCAAACGCAGAGAATCTTCTAATCCACTGCATGAAATGGGGCAGGGGGGGGGGGGGGGCAGGGGGGGGGACCCCTGCCAAGACAGATCCTTCTGTGATCATCCATTTGATGTTCCCTGTGAAATGTGCCACTTATAAAACAGTAAGATTTAGATCTTCTGCTCAGGGATGCAAGTTGGTGATTTGTACATGTGTCTCTCTCTCCATCTCGCTCTCTCTCTCTCTCTCTCTCTCTCTCTCTTTCTCTGCATAGAATTGACGGAGGGACCTGACTTCCTTTGCACGCTGCTCAAAGAGTTAGATCTAGTGAGCTGCAATGAGGTGCAGGATGTGTCAGCAAGGATAAGCATCAATTGAGTGACAGCTCAGAAGTGAGTCATTTTTACCCAATTCAACCAAAGCAAGAAAGTGCCTAAGAACCAGAAGAAGGCCCACAAGCCTTTGAAGGAGACGATGCATCAAAAGGTGGTCAAGCGCTCTCTCTCTCTTTCTCTCCAGAGTCAGACTCTATACTGAGTTTCTAACCTGCAGCAGCTTATGCCATGAATAAACTTTTCATTCAAACTTTTCATAGGACATCAAGGGCTTGTCAAGGGCACTGCCAAGTTCAACACACAATTAAATCCTCAGTGTCAACTTAACAACTCTAGCTCCCAGGATTACAAGCTTATTGGCACTGGGTGAAAAATGGGTTACAAAAATCGTGGGATAAAAGTGATTATATATGAAAAAAAACTTAGCAACTCTGAAGCACTACAAATGGAACAAAATGATGTGGGTCCATTTTGTTCCATTTGTATACATGATGTGTATACATTTGTATACACTTAAACAAGCCGATCGACACGTTGTGAGGATTTAGATCGGCTATTTTCGGTGAAGAGATTTGATGTAGAGGGAAAAAAGGATTAGTGCCAATGGGGGAGCCTGGTCAATTAAGTATATAGGGGTTAAGGGGTTAACAGTAGAACCAATAGAGCAATACTTTATTGTAGGTCTACTACAGTTTATTTTGAGCAGGGCAGAATCTGAGATGGATTTTTGAACGTGCCGACTTTTGATACCCCTTAGTAATTTTTCTTTATTGGCAGGAAGCCTGAAAGCTGAGAGCGAAAAAGCACATGGTTAGGCACAGGAGAGCAGCCCGGGGCCTATAGGCCAGGAGAAGGTCATAGGCTACTGTGAACCGGTGCAAAGAGGGGGACTTAACCTTCTACCCCAGCGATAGATCTGATAGCACTGTGATTGGGTTTCTTCAGAAAGCAGCTGACATCATATAGTCCACACCAGACTCCCGCCACCATCACACCTCCGGTTCCATTTCCCCCTGGTCCCCGTGTCCAAGGTGATGATGTATGCTCGGTGTCAACAGTGTAAACTATGACCTATTAGCGGTGATGAATGGTCATGCCGTGTTTTGTCTCCCGTCTGCTTGTTGCAGCCAGGGTGTTCTGCAGTGTCCACGTTTAGGCCACTGAGTGCGTGTGTGCGTGCGTGTGGGAAAAAGTATGATAGAGAGAGAGATGGTGAACTGGGCAGATATAAAGCAATTAATGTTCTCCCAAATTATGATTACACTTAATTTCACTATAAGTGGCATTCACTTCAGGACACTTAAAAATGATCAGGGCCACAAGAGGCTGCCAACAGTCTTAAGTCTTGTCTAAGAACCCACTCACTTTTGTATAAAAGAGTGAATCCCAAACATAACAAAAATGATGTTTGAAATACATGATGTTTGAAATACATAAACTTACTGTAGATATAGTATGGACAGTCCAATAGTATATAGATGAAAAATTGCTTTAAGAGTCCTAAATTGATTTTATATTTAAATTACATTCAAATATAGGAACACTTTAGAGTGTTTGTTAGCAGAAGTTCATGCTAACTAACAAGTAACTAACCACGGTCTCAGTCATGACATATTCATTTGCTGGAAAATGTGTAAGAATTACACGACTAAATAACACTCAAAGATCAATTATTTGATTTATATTATATTACATTTTACTCTTAACTCATTAACTCTTATTACCAATCACACATGGCTAGCCTCTTGCAGAGCCAAGTTCTAAAAATGCCTCATCACTAAAAATATTACTTTGCCTACTGTTCAGCCTTGACGTTACACTGTAAAACTCTCAGAGAGGGGGACAATTCGATACCAGTTTAAAAATGCATGAAGTTTGCAGACATAGCGGCTAAATCTGTTCTTAGTTCATAATCTTAGTTGCAAGAAGATTGAGCAAATAAGGACGTTTTGTGTTAATATGTGTGGTATTTATTCTGTTTTGGAAATCACAATCTCTATAAAGCATTAGCGCAAGTTGGCTGGCTAACTTCAACAGGGACTAATGTCTTATAGACCCTGTAAAGGTTGGCCGATGGTTCAGGCTAAAAGTTCAAGAATACATACAGAAACCAACTACCAGTCCCATGCAGGAGTAATCACAGTGAAGCCCCGGGCAAAAATAATACATAACAAAACAGAACACTGGCCAAAACGACTTGCAAAAAATAGAAAATGGAAGTAAACACTTAACGGCAAAACCAAGAAAAATAACAACCCAAGAACTTGAGAAACTGAAACAGGCTATGACCTTTCTGTCGAAGGGCAGCGCTCCCCTGGGTGTAGATCTCCCCTGGGTGCAATCTGCTTGCTCACCCTAAGCCAAACTGAAACCACTCTCCAGCCTCCCTCTTATACCAGGTGAGACATACCAAGAGTATGTCTCACCTGTATTTGGTGTCAATTAACTCAACCCAGGCTAACCACAGCCTAACCATTACATCCATGTTTACCAACTATTTCAAACACATTTCCAGGACCCAATTCCATCACAAGACATATCAATATAAGACCAAACATAATAAACATGAACAACCACCCCTCCTCCTATACAGTGCATGGCACCTCCCAAGGAATGCCAGCACTGTAGTGAGACAGGTGAGGTGACCAGTGACCACAACCATAATTAACACCATATTCAATATACAGAATTTGCAGTATGGTCTAGTCAGGGACGTGCACAGATAAACTCTAGGTGGTGTTAGAGCACCTACCCTTTGCCCTCTTGACCAGAAGTGCCCTTTTGAAAAAAAGAGAAAAAAAAGTTTTTTTTTCACAGTTTACAGCAGGGGTCTTCAACAGGGGGTCCGGGACCCCTAGGGGGTCCTCAGAGTTACTACAGGGGGTCCGCCAAATCTTTATGTGATATGATTTTTCTTTTTACCATAACCACTCGAAACCTAGCATCCCTTTTCTGAGGAGAATTTTAGCCAAAAATAGCAGATCTACAAGCCCAGGGCTTGTAGATCGGCTATTTTTGGCAAAGAGGTATAGGTGACGTTGAAGACCCCTGGTTTACAGTATGTAGCCCATGGTGACATCGATCAATTCTGGATTAAAAGCGTCTAATATATTAACAATTCCCCAAAATGTGCGTAGCAATTTTCTTCTATAAATCGCACACTTCTAAGGCAGCCGGCGGTTCCGCACGCCGCGCAAGGTACCCTTTTTTTTTTACTTGAGCACCTGCCCCTCAAAATGTCTGTGCACGCCACTGGGTCTAGTTCCTTTTGCATGGAAAGACAGTAGGATGTCTTCTTTCTTACAAACTAGTCTGGCAGATTCTGAGCCACTGGAGGACTAGAAGAAGAGTTTCCATGCAAATGCTGAGATAGGACTTGTATCCTGATGGGAAGCTTTTACCTGCTGGGTGGTTGAGGCCCTGCCATGCTTTGTACGGATGCTTGAGGGAGAGTGCCTCTGGAGAACTGGCAGAGTTCTCCAGAAACAAGCCCAGTGGCATGACCCTGCCAGGGGACATGTTTGGGATGTGTCTCGTGGACTTTGTGTTTGAGGGGTTTGAGGTGGATTTGTAAAGGCCCGGAGGATTAGCCTGAACTCCTGCCTGTTCGGACCAGGCCAGCAGAACTCGGGATTAGCACCCCAGAGCAGAGCATTGGAGGCCTGAGGACAGGATTGCTAACTCCCCAGGGGCTCCTCTCAGTGGGGAGATCAGTGGAGGCTTTGTAGAATGCCAGCAGGGGATCATTTGCTTCCTTGGGGACTTGTGTGTGTCGTGCATGTGCAGTACAGTACAGTATGTGCGCCTGTGTGTGAGTGTTTATTCATGGGAGCGAGGTGGGAATTCGGTAGAGTTGCATAATCAGCATGATTGTGTACATTTCTGCAAACTGGATTTGTGTGTGGGTAATGCATGCGTACATGCATGCTTGAATGCGCGCTTGAGTGTGTGTATGGCCGCGTGCACGCACTCATCGACCAGCAGATCCAAATCCTCGATTGAATGAAATGCAATAATTCATTTTGCCCCCAGATATTATGTATATCTATTATATATATATATTTTTAACTGACTGCAAGGTCCAGGCCCAACTGGGATGAAGTTTTATAGGGCCTGACCTAACCTTCACCATTAGATCTGCCAGTGATCTTTACCACAGGGTGGGGAATACGCTGAAAAGTGACCTAAAAACTATGCTGCTGCAATAGTGTGATTGATGCATACTAGACGCGAGCCCCCGCTACGCGGGGGCTCGCGTCTAGCCCGCGGCCACGCCCACGTAGCGCCCGCGGCCACTTGGCAACTCATATAAGTGGCGTAGCATCATGAGGGTCAGTGGGGCCGTGGCTCGGTCAGTGAAGACCCTGTAGTGCGGATGATATGTGGCATAGAGGGGCAGATTGTAAATCCCCAGAGGAAACATCCGTGGGCTACCATTGGTTCAGCGATGTGTGCGGTCGCCCTGCGGCCCCTCCTCCTCCACCAATGTGCAGTATTGAGAGCCCTGACGTCACAACAATTGGAGCGATGGGCACTGCACTGTGGTTGGTTAGGGTACACCTAGGGCCCAGGTAGAACCCAGTTAAAGCCTGCATGGGCAAACCCAGGTAGGACCCGCCTTGGTCCCACATAAACATGGGTAGTTGGGGCCCACCTAAGGGCCAGGTAGAAGCTACTTATAGCCTGCATGGGCATCGCAGTTGGGACTGAAGTGGATGCCGCTGACATTGCTGACATGGGGTCCATATGGTTTAGCCCACCTTGAAACCATATGGGAACTACGCTGGCATGCTGGCTGTAATGCAAACGCTGCATCATACCTGCAGTGTGTAGTTTGATGTTGTGTGTGTAGCAGATATACCTGCAGTGTGTAGATCAATGTCCATATGAAAGTCAATGCCCAGCAGTGTTTTTTTTCCCCAGCAGAGTTTCTAGTGTCTCTGTCTCTCTCTGGAAGAGGTTGCACATGAACTCTGCAGCCGCACTGAGGCGCTCCAACACAAACACTCTGACATTAAGCTGCTTCACACAACAAACATCAGCACGACGCTGCTGTTTGTCCAAAAGACACAATATCTCCTCTCCCACCGACGTCATGTGTTCATTTATCGACAGCCGTACAGACTCCTTTTGACACATTTTACCTCGTTTATCCAGCTCTCACTGACTCATCGGGCTGTTATTTTGCTGCGATCAAGTCAACGATGTGAGAGATTAGCTATCACAGACGGACGGACAGGGGGTGAAACATAGTCTTGCGCCATGCCTTTCGGCCTGGCGGAGACAATAAAAAAAGGAAAGTAAAGGAAATGAGCATTTCTGCAACAAAAGTAGTCAACAAACTATACTATGAAAACATGGGCCACATTGTCAAAGAATGTAAGAAAGAGGCAGTCATGTAGAAAATAGCCGATCTACAAGCTTACAAAGCCTCTCAACGTGAGGCGTTTTGAGCTTGTAGATCGGCTATTTTCACAATATGTACTTGTGGAACGGAGTCAAACAGAATGGGGGGGTCCCCAGATCAAGTACGTATATTTGGGGGGGGGGGGCGTGAAAGGGTTGATAAGCACTGCTGTAATCGGAGCGAAATTATCTGAAATTACTACATGACCATAATGCAGCCTAACATGCGTTGCACGGGGCGGTCCTGCCATTACGTTAGTTACTGTAGTTGCTGTGGAGCTACATAGTTCTCCAGAAGACACACACAAACATACACCATCTACAATGGACTAACTGAGCAGCAATATTGACATTCACCACACGAACGTGCATTGTTGACAAAGTGATTGCACAGCCGCTGCAGGCATGACAACCACGTTAGCGTTAGCGACATGGCAGCTATCACAGCGCCCTGTCCGTCGTCGCTGGGACTAACTGTGATGGCTACAGCAGTAACAGCAAGCTGTCTGCGATGCCATTGTCTGGAGACTGCTCTTAGCGTGACACGACCAATGAGAGTGAGCGCTGTAGTTGTTGCTAAGATACGGTGGCGTCTCTGCCCCATAGCTTGTAGATCTCTCACGCATGATTGGCGTAGGCTGCGTTGCCAGGTCTGACTGATTGTATAAGCGATTTTGGGCTTATTTGGGTGCACTTTTGGGCTCGTTTCCATAGACCACGGCAGCGCTTATTTCTTTCCCGTGACCGATGTGGCAAAAAAAGTGCAAAACGAACCATCCGGAAGTAAATTGCGAGATGAAATATATAGCACTTTTTGATTATTAGAGAAGGAGACACATGTGAAGGTTGAAAATGAAAGGTAGGAGATTATATAGTTTTTCATGAGGGATTTTTGTAGCAAGTTGTGAGAGAATTGGGCCACTCCTGTGGGCGGGGGGCTGATTAGAACCATTGGGGTTTGAAAGGAGACGCTCTCTGTTTGAGTGATAAGATGTTCTGGACCTATCGGCCATTTGTATATGAGCGCCTCTGTGTGGTTTATCTTCCCTCACCGTGGAACAGTGGTGGAAAAAGTGCTAACATTTTCTTTGAGTTTTACTTGAGTAAATGTACAAAAGTATTTGGTATCAAAATGTACATAAAGTTTTCAAAAGTATACAATGCATAAAAATCTTTTGAAAATAGCCGATCTACAAGCTCACAATGCGTGGATCGCCTATTTTCAAATGGCCGAAATGTATATAGGGCTGAAGTGGGTGATGTCTTTTGTAATTTTTGTAATTTTGTAATAATAATCAAAATCTACAAAGTAACTACTAAAGCTGTCAAATAATTGTAGTGGAGTAGAAGTATGAAAGTATTGAAAATTGGAAATACTCCGGTAAAGTAAATGTACCTCAAAACTGCACTTAAGTACAGTACTTGAGTAAATGTACTCAGTTGCTTTACACCACTGGTGTGGAATGAAAGCATTGCACTGTGACACGGGACACTGGCGCTTGTGCTCACTTGGATCTGGCGTCATGGCAACCTGAGAGAACATTTTGAAAGAGGAGGCCTTGATGATGATGCAGCTCTGACCTTTTAGTTTCACTGTGAAGAATGAATGAATGCTGCATGGCATGGGGGACATGATGAGCAGAAACACTGCCAGCTTCTGTAGCAGCAACCAGGGCCGCAAGATAGCATTTGTCAACATTAGTTTGCCGTTAGTTTGTTCAATTTGATTAACCCATTAAGACCGGGAACGAATCTGTGTCAATTTCTTGATTTGTTTGGCTATTCAAAAATGGCAGATATACAAGCTCATAGCGCGGCACCGAGTGCCGCGCTATGAGCTTGTAGATCTGCTATTTTTGGAGGAAAAAAAAAAAACGTTAAAATGTGTGTAAATCTCTGAATATATTTATTCTTAGAGCGAACATTAGTAACTCAAATCTTTGCTTCTGGGGATTCTCCAAATGTCTTCTATATCCTAACAGTTTTTTTTTTTTTTTTATGTATTTGGCCGTGGACCCCCATCCCTTGTTCCAGGGACCCCAAGAGGTTGTAACAGAGTTAAAAAATGTTTGCTTAAAAAAAAGAAATGCACACATTTATTTTAACTATTTTTCAAAAATAGCAGATCTACAAGCTCATAGCGCGGCACTCGGTGCTGCGCTATGAGCTTGTAGATCTGCTATTTTTGAATAGCCAAAGAATCCAAAGAAAGACACAGATGCGTTCCCGGTCTTAAAGGGTTAAATCTGAATAACTTATGGATTAGTATCACAAAATTGGACGACTGTGTTGTCCTAGAATAACTAGCTCAATTGCGAATAATAGGAAAGGAATTTCTCCTTGGAGCTACATTAATCTTTGTTAGATAAGGAACTATTATTTAATGTTAAAATGTGTAGTTGCAGATATGACAATATGGTAGACATTGACTAATCCCAAACACCAGATAATAAGAATGTGGATATGTTTCCAAACTTTAAAATGAATAAGATTGCATTGGAGAATCAATGCCTATTAAATATATCAAATGCTAATACACATTCATTTAAGCTAATGCCTCAACAAGGGAGTACCGACAATCACACTGTTGATGGAATATATTTGCATATTTCATGTTGAGCTCATGAGCTGTTATGATAACTGTCACTATTGGTTGTTGTTTCTAATGTTTGGATTAGCATTATTCTAGTAATTAGTCCCATGCCACATGAAATATGATAAATATGAGCCTAATAGATGTAAGAAAAAGAGGTGGGATTCAACAGTGGGAATCTCAGTGGAGTGCTAAAGCCAAAATTCAGCATGCATATAAAATAAAAAAAGAAGTACCACATCTTAAACTTCAAAGTAAATCAGGACAACATTCTCACATTTAGCCTTATTTATTTGGCTCACATCACGATAGAAAAACACGTTTTGGCACAGAGCCTTCCTTAGAGCATTTAAAGCACACAGACTCAACTTAGCCATACATACACAAGGACTGAGTTCACACTCAGCTGGGGTTTGGACCTACAGTAATCAACTAGGAACCAATACCGTTTTGTATCCCGTTGTTCTAGATACAGGGACCAATCACAGGTGTATAATAGATTGGTTTTAAATCAAAGCATCACTCATTTCATAAATCTTTTTTGGGCAATGGATGCCCATTGCCATTGATTATGCTTCTATTTAAAAAAAAATCTAACTTTCCAGGTAAACACAGAGCTAGAGGACAGACTGTACAGAAGACAGTGGAAGCCATCAAAAAGGACCAGACAAAAATAATTGAAGCTTCTTGAAAGCCTGAAAAGCTCCACGAAAAGTCACATATAGTTCAGTTTGATACTCTTAAGATGGATTGTGCTTTCTCAGTCACCATCAACAAAGGTCAGAGGCAAAACAATGAATGAGTTGGCATCTACCTGACAGTGTTCGCTCATCATGGCCAGATCTAAACGGCCTTCTCCAGGGGAAAGAGAACCAGCAGAATAAAGGTTTATTGTGAGTGATGAGGAGGGAATAACTGACATTTTATGTAAGTAGCTCCTTTTAATTATCTGAACGTGATTCATTCAAACAACAATGATTCACAGAACCTCCTCTCAGGTTCTCTCACTGAACCATTATACAAATGCCAACCTACCTTGATGACATAAAAGATGTACTTATAAAGGACGACTCCACAGATTTTCAACCTATCTTTATATAATTGGTCCTCACTACTGCTCATGATAAAATGGTACCATTTCTATCTACTTGGTCTGTGTCTCAGAGGAGAGCTGTGGGCAGTTCAGAAACCCGCCTACCACTGACATCATCGATTGGTAATCCAAGTTTATAGAAACTGCAGACTTTCTATTCCTGGAGAATTAGCATGCTATAATGGAAGCCATTGTTCTCACGTTAATAAAAATATAATTAAATCTTTTAAAATCTTGTTTGGAAAAAAATAATCTGTCTAACAAGTGTCCACAGCCCTCCTAAGAGACACAGACCGAGCAGAAAAAAAGGTAGCCACCGTAGCCTGGGACCAGACGAATCTGCCAGTGCAAAAAAAAATTGCACTCGGCGATTTGGGTCTGGCACCGCTCCGTTGTGAATCCATTCCCTGTTCCAGAAGTCTGGGGTGACCAATCAGGGCCCAGTATTCAAATGTGGGAGACTGTGATTGGTAGTTGGTTGTAGGTCTAACCAATTGCGTCCAGAGCCATTGTTTTGATGCCGCCCCCTTGGAAAAAAAACGTCCTCATAGAAGCACCAGACTCATATCCACGCAGTGATATAGTCTGGCTATGCGAGGCTAAAAAAAAAGGTACCATTTTATCATGAACATTAGTGAGGACCAATTATATGAAGATGGGTTGAAAATGGGTGGGAGTCGTCCTTTAATTGTCTGAGTGATTGCACTTTGAATCAGATGACAATACTGGTTTCTCTTGATTATGAAAACAAATAAAATGTACAAAAATGTATGGTTGTATGGTTCTCATGAAGATGCTCTGCTGACTGCTGCCTACTACCTATCTAAGAGAGAAACAACACAAAGCCCACTAATGAATTCCTGTTCAAATGTCTACATCTTGTTCTGAGTCACAATTACAGTATAGGCTGGGACAGCAACAGTGCTCTATCACTCAAGGATACAATTATACAACTATACTGTACTGTTGACAACCATTTGTTATTTTGGGAGGGGATGCAGGGAGAACAGATCTTAACAACAGCTTACGTTTTTTGTTATTAATCTGTGGCAACGTACTGACCAAATCAACTATTTGATTTAAAGGTATGCAAAGATGAAAGCAATCCACACTTGCTATCCAATACTGCTTACAAGCAATCACCCTAAAACATCTAAATGATTATACCCCAGTAAGTCGGTCTTTGAGATCTTGATGATGTCCTCACACTCACTCACGCACGCACGCACGCACGCACGCACGCACGCACACACCACACCACACCACACCACACCACACCACACCACACCACACCACACACACACACACACACACACACACACACACACACACACACACACACACACACACACACACACACACACACACACACACACACACACACACACACACACACACACACACACACACCATGGCTACTCGGTTCAAGGAAAGAGGTTATATTCCTCTATTCAGAAATCCACTCTTACTCTTATCTCCTATTGAACACACACACTGAACAATCCAAGCCGGGTTTGTGTCTCTGAATATAAATCACTGTGCTTCACAAATAAAAGAGAAACTGGCATGTGCTTCAAGCAGAACAATCTCTGAAGGACTTCTGGAGATCCCTACTATCACTGCCTTTGGTCCCAAAAACGACTCAGCTTGTTTCTCATACTGGTGGATTTATTATGCAACTTTTGCAGGCACAATTATCCAACGTAAAACTGTACAAAAAAAGCATAAACAATACACGCACATACATAATAGAACATAAAGTAGAAACATTGTACAACATGAATGTAATAAACATAGAAAGAAAATACAAACAAACACACCTCGCTGGCTGCATATAACCCAAGGGAATGAGGACGAGTCCAAGTGCCCAGGAACAGACTGCAACATACAACTGCAATAAATCAATACAATTAACCCAATATTCAAACCATATAATATTGACTTTAATAGATGACACAATTCAGGAACAATTCAGAAACAAACAAACCTTTCTCTGTCCTGCGACACGTTCAAACGCTCCGTCAATGAGCGGAAGTGTTGGTGTTGCACACTTGTGGGTCTCAAAGAAACCACACCATATTAAGGGTTTCGGCACAATCAAGCGAATTAGCACTTCCGGAACCTCAATTTCATGGGAAACCCAAGTTCAGAGCAAATAAAAAGTATAACGATAAAGAATCAAAATATAACAAAAATTACAACATAATGGCAGCCACACTCCCACCAAATCACTAAGGTTTTCCAATCCCCTTATAATACTTAATTCATTTCCCCTTTGAAAATCAATATTCATACAAATAAATCACGATCAACACTTTAATTCTGCTTCAAGCAGCCAACCTTTTTTCTTTCAAATTGTGTACAATAAACTCTTTAGAAATAATAAATAAAAACACAACATTGTGGATTCACATTAATCACTTTGACCTGTTTATTTAAATCCTTGACCTTTAAATGTGTTTTAAGCAGTCAAACAGTGTTTCCTTTCTTTTTTTTACAAATAGCTTTATAGCTTAAATGCAAATAAATAAAACAAAATGAACACTATTTATACATTAAGTGCAATGAATAAACAAAAACAAACTTTGCCAATCTTGCGTGGCTTCACTTAATGCGTCTCAACACTGACCTCTTTACCTTTTTGAGACCCTTGTCAGCATTTAAACAATGACTTTCAGGCGGTCTACCAATCTTTCCTTCTCCAACATGTCCGACATGTCCTGCGTGGAATTCTTTAAAAAAAAAAACTTTTTTCTTCCTTTTGGCATCCTCATCACTTAAGGATGCTCGTCTCCTCTTTCCTTTCCTCCTACCATTCTCTTGAACTTTGGTTTGTTTAGTTGGCATTGTAGGCTGCCTTTTGGCCTTCCTGGGGTTCTTAACAGCAGCATGTTTTTTAACATGAGGTGTATAGATTTTGTTACATGTCCTCCCACCCCTTTTCTTTAGCTTTAGGCTTGACATCTTGCATCGATTTCTCTGCTGAATGCTTCACTCTGCTTTGCTCAACACTTGTGACTTCACCTTTCTTAAGTGTAAGAGCCTTGATTTGTTGAGCATGGCACTTCAGACATACATGCAATGGCTTTGGCAGCTATTTCACAATCAGATGACTTTCTTAGGTGGTCTAGTAATGTCCCTTTTTCCTTTGCCTTTGTGTTGTACACCTTGGCCTTGTGAAGTTCTGGATCATTAGTGACCTCTTCCACCATTACTTCGCCTATTACTTCAAACCATACAGTATAATATTGAGTTGACTTAGATGACACAATTCAGGAACAATTCAGAAACAAACAAACCTTTCTCTGTCCTGCGACACGTTTAAATGCTCCATCTTTTTGAGAGTGGAAGTGTCGGTATTGCACACTTGTGGGTCTCAAAGAAACCGCACCATATAAAGGGTTCCGGCACAATCAAGCAAATTAGCACTTTCATGGGAAACCCAAGTTCAGAGCCAAAACATTATATAACAATAAATAATTTAAATATAACACAAGTTTCAACATATTATGGCAGCCACAACTACCACTTGTCTCGTTCAGGAGAGCATCCACAATTTAAAAAAAATGATATGACTCGTAACAAGACCATATAGCTCACAACAACAGTATGTACTGGACTGTACTGTATGTTAAGTAAGTGTACGAAGTCGTTCGATCATCCCCACACTGGGAGAAAGATTCATATTTCTGAATGTATTAACTTAAATGTCAACTCATATGATTTACATATTACTATGTCCCTGTGGTCTAGCATATTGTATGTTGGACAAACCCTTTAAACAACGAATACTGTCTGAGGCACAAAACTGCTATCCGCACAGACAAAATGTATTATGCAAAATATTATGCTGAAACAAATCATGGTTCACCTCTTCATTATTGAGAAAGTCATGATGCCTACTATAGAAGGTGATATTCTTAAGAAACTGGCCCACAGAGAAATGCTTGGATAGGCTATATAATGTACACTCAATACTATGACACCCAATGGACTTAACATTTGTTAGGGTTAGGACTGTATGTCCTTTTATTGCCATCACCTGGTTGTAAAAGTGAATCAGTGATGGCCAGAAACAATATTGTGTGCAGTTTATGCACACAATATTGTATGAAAGTAAGTAAGTCAATTCATTATGTAGCTTTGAACCAACGGTTCCCGAGCCATATGGCCCAAAGGTTGATGTACAAGTACACTCCCTGGACATGAGTCATGACGGATAATGTAGCAGGGACTTTCCCCCAATCCAACCCTTGATACTGAGTGCCATGCAGGGAGTCACTGGGTACCATTATAGTCTTTGGTAAGACCCGGCTGGGGATTGAACCCCGACCTCAGAATCTCTACTCTATATCGTACTGTATATTGCTGACTTGAATCTGCATGCTTTAACCACTTGTCTTAAACTTTAAAGGTTTCATGACATGGTGGTTAACAAAACATTAAAAGTATTTATGGTCCTTCAAACGTGTATTAAAAGGTTTAAACGGAAAAATTCACTCCAGCGAGCCTTTTCAGCTGCAATGAAAAAAGAAAAATTGCCTGCGGGTGTCACTGTTGAGGGATTCTGCCTGTCAATCATCTCCTCTGCTCCGCCCCCCCAAAGGAGAAGGACAGGGGAGGGGCGGGGAGGAGAGGAGAGGCATAGCTATGGGAAGTAGGGGTGCTGAGGGGGCTGCAGCACCCCCTGAAAATAATGTATACTTTTTTTTTTATATTATAAAAAAATACATTAAAAACATTTTTGCATTATGTGCCTGTTGTTGTTGGTCGTTATTTGTAGGGGATTTAGTGCAATATGTGTTCTGGAACCAAATTAACCGAATTAAAGTAACAGATAACAAATTTTCATGTGCGCACGCGCGTGTGCATGCGTGCGCATACAGCACCCGTAACCTAAAACGTCTTCCCACAGCCCTGAGGAGAGGGGGCAGGATGAATGGACTATGACATCAAAGTCCACGGGCAAATCACAGCACTTTTCTGAGCATAATTATTCAATCCACTGAATGTTCAAAGTTTAATTTTTTTGGGTGTAATTGAGGTAAAAAAATAAATAAAATTAAATGACTAGTAACCCGCCAAAACCTAAAACACCCCAGAAGAAAACATGTCATAAAGCCTTCACCCTATACTTCTTTGACCGAGTACCCGGGTTGGTCTATCCTTGGCCCCCTCCTTTATTCCCTCTAGTCTACACAAAAATGCATTGCCAAAAATAGCAGATGTACGCAATGTGGGGATGTACTTGTACATCAAGCCACCTCACGCTACAGAAACGGTAGGCTCCTGACCCTATGGGCCACATGGCTCGGGAACCATTGGTTCCCGAGGCTACTTCACGTGATGCATTTTGACGTGTTGTGAGATCGTAGATCTGCTATTCACTGAATGTTTACCTATTGTGCCCAGAATAGGGACGCTAGGGTCTGAGGAAGACGCTGTGCTGTAGCGTGTACAATAAGTGTTTTTCTGTTGAGCCAAATGAATAAATGTGAATATTTTGTCCTCCTTGACTTTGAAGTTTTAGATGAAAGAAATTGTCAGCATCTCTCTCTCTCTCTAAGGTGCAGAATCAGTCTTCCTTCTTCTACATCATCACCATCATTCATTTTATTTATTTATTTTATTTCCACCAGCTGCTGCCTGCTTTCCACAACATATCCAATTCAACTTATATTTTCTAATAGGTCCACATTCGGTGGACATTATTCCAAGGTCTCCCCACTCCCACCCACTTTCCATCCACATGGCTTGCACTTTATCCAGAACTCATTGTATATGTGGCTTATGGCATATATGACTTCCATAACTCAATGTGTCAGAATACTACAATAGTGCCTGGATGGATTCCGTTCCTTCACCAACAACCATTTAAGGCCAAATAGCTGAGGGGCATTATGCTGGAATGTTTCCTTCTCTATCTCGTGTATATATCAGTCCACACCAGTCTACAAGCCACTGCTGGAAGATCAAGGGACACGTGGGGCTCTGGCAGCTGCTGATAGAGAGTGGCAGCTCTGAACTCACAGGGGAGGCTGCGAGGGCGGACGGGGAAGGAAAGATTTGTGATGCACGGTGGCAATTTTTTAGAATAGTGATAGGAGATGTAGTATTGTGCTTTCAGAGGAATTTTATTAAAGATTACCTCACTAATACCGTTGCTGCCGGGTAGAAACCTTGTACTCCATATTTCAACTTTGTGTTTTTTTTGGTAAATGAATGCCCTCCTTCGTATTACAAGAGTGTAACACAATAGTTATAATGGCTGATCTACAAGCTTGCAGTGCGTCACGTGACACGTTGTGAGCTTGCAGATCAGCAATTTTCACTATTTTTGAAAAGTGTTTAAAGTGAACCTGAAAGTGGTTGAGGTGTGTCTGTGGGTTTTTATAAATATTGAATCAATGAAAAGTATTAACAAGAGCCCATGTGACTAATAATTAAATTGGATCAATTTGAACACAGGTTATTTTTTTTTATATTTCCTGAAAAGTAAAGGTTTTGGATATACTATCAAACAAGAATCTAAAATAAATAAGGATGCTCATGCCGTCATCCATCTTCTAAAACAAACAGGTTGTAACTTTCAGTGTAAAAGGTCAGTGTACAATTAACATGAGCACCCCACCCCACCCCCTCTCCCCACCCCACCCCCTCTCCAATTGTCAGACAATGTCCCAATGAGCTTGAAACATGATGAGGTACAGTAGGACTGAAACACTGACTTATTGCTCATACAGAAAGGGCAAAAAGCCACACCATTTTTACTCGGAGCTCACCATGGTCTAGCTCACACACATCTATTCCCTGCAGACCTGTGCATCTTAAAAAGGACCCACAGGGCCTGTGCAAAAAGGGAGAGCAGAGCGAGAGGCCTAAGCCTTGTAAACAGTACTATGAAATACCGTGAACGGTGCCCCTCCTCCTCTTTTATAATGGAAGCCTATTAAACTTGGACCTCTCTTAAATTATTCACAGGACCAGCAAGGAGCCACAGGCTACTTCATCAGTCAACCGTCCCATACTAGATTAGCCTGTTGTATTTAAATACATCTGGCTGGGCAGTGGCCTTTCATCAGTCAACCATCTTAGATTAGCTATGTTTGAGGGGTTACAGGGATTGAAAGTAAAGAAAAGGCTGCACACTCATAGCCACAATGCAGGATTTATTTGAAGGAATACCAATGTTTCGACCTGGAAATGTCTTCTTCAGGGATTTAAAATTGATTACAGGGACTGATGCACAGCGATTCATCCTCCACAATATCGGCAGTCTCCTGGGTTATTTGATTAGTCCTCTCTGGCAATAATACAATTATTGTCTTATTCTCATAACTAACTAATAAACTACTTAACCAAGTGTTATAGTTGATTAACCACTTTCACCCAAGCAATCCTATTTTGGGCATATCATTATAGGCAAAGATCTTAAAAGATAAAGTAAAAAAATATATATATTAATAATAAAAAAGCTGATCTTCAAGCTTACAACAAGCGTCGCAATGAGACACATTGTGAGCTTGAAAATCTTTGAATAGGGAGTGGTTAGCATGTACTCCACTGGGAGGGTGAAATTCTTTACAAGTTCCAACAATAGCAATTTCAAGAAAGGTGGAAAGTGATAGAGAACTGTCAACACTATATCAGCTCCTTCCCGGAAGATGACACTCCTCTCATTGTACTAGCTGATTTCAGCATACCCATAGACAATTATCTTCATGTTACTTCTCTTCTGTCCTCATCTGACCTCTCCATCACCTTCTCTGACTACTCACAGATAATGTATTGGAGCTGGTGTTTTATAGTGTCCTACCTTCCTAGTTATCCCAGTATCCTATCTGTCTTTGCGCTCTATTTATTTGACCATTTACCCTGTCGTTTGTTGACTATGATTCATGCCACTTACTCCAATCTTGCAGTCGCTCTTGATAAGAGCGCATGCTAAACGCTTAACTTGTAATTGCAATTTGTGGCTAATCAGGCAGCGAGTCAGCTAGCTGCCTTGTGTTTAATAGTGGTAGGTCAGTCATGAACATATGCAGTGAACCTCCCTCTTTTCTGTCAATGGCTCTTTTATTTCCGTTAAATTATTTATATTCAGACGGGGGCAGCAGTGGCTCATAGGGGTGGGACGATATATTGATATCGCGATATATCGCGATACTTTCTCCCATGATAAATAATCGATATACTGCCGAAAAAATCGACATTATTATTTTTATTTTTTTCTCGTCTGTGATACATAGTTTTTCCGACTCTGTATTTGTGTAATGATGAATTGAATACAAGGACTATCGTGATATATTGTTGGTGTAATTTCATGCAATATATCATGATATCGCAATATATCGAATATCGTGATATTATTGTTATCGAGGGCCTAATATCGCCACAGATATCGTATCGTGAGATACCCATATCGTCCCACCCCTAGTGGCTCAGGGGTAGAGTGGCCGGGTAGAGTGAACTGGAAACCGCAAGGTTCCCAGTTCGATCCCGGGCTGTGGGGCTCCTCCAGAGTTGGTGTCGAAGTGTCCTTGAGCAAGAGACTGAACCCCTAATTGCTCCCGATGAGCAGGTTGGTGCCTTGCATGATTTCCTCCGCCATGAATGTATGGGTGAATATAATACACAATCGTGTAAAGTGCTTTGGATAAAAGCGCTATATAAATGCACCTTTTACCATTTTGATATCCAGACAGGCAGTCTGGTATGTCATAATGATGTCAATGCTGTATTTACTTCAATTAGCTACTGTGACCGACTTCACTAGTATAGGTCTAGCCTACTGTAGATACCTCGTTTGATCCGGGCATCAACAATGGTACTGCCATCTTACTCGGGTATTGTTTACAATGGACAGTGGTTGGAGGCGGTCTCCCTACTCTTCCATTGAGTCATTGATAAATGTCATCCCGGCTGTCTGGTAGGACACCGACTGGTTGAAAATGTCGCTAAAGTTATTAAACCCTCTGGCGTCTGGCATTAACCCATTTTGGGCGGGAACCCCTATTTGTAACTATACCTTTCAGGACGGGAACCCATTTTGGGGTTCTTGTTATGTACAGCATATAGCAACATACATTTTTTGTAATTTTTTAATACATATTTGAAGTTTTTCAGAAAATTTAGGTCAGGATTTAGAAGGCGTTTCTAGAATCGGCCTCAGGTCTAAATGCATTAAAATACGCAATGACTATCCTTTTTCCTTTTTTTGAGACTCCAGTGTATTTTAAAGCAGATGGCACACCAGATTGGACCCCAAAATGTGCACGTCATTTCTTTGGATCCAGTAGATATTAGACACTCAAATTATTCATCAAGCTTTAATACATCACAATAGATAAAGTTATCAAGCAGGGGAGTAAATTCATGCAATCTATTATCTAGATAAAGCCTTTAAGGCATGCGCTCACACCACTACAAACCCTCTGCAATAATTTTCACTTCCGAAAAAATATTAAAGAAATGCTGCACTGCTCGCAGACAAGATGATTATTTGATTGAATCTCTCATCCCATACAGACCTTCATCAGAATATGGATTCTTTCTTGAGAATGGCAATCAGTCCCACACGCTCTGTTACTAATTTCATTGAGAGGAGGCGTACTGTTCACAACAACAATAACAATGTTTACATTGATAACAAGTACACTGTTTTTACATGTGCTAATAGCGCTTCAAGGCCTATGTAAATGAAGGGAGATGAGAAACATATTCTGTGTGACAAATCTTTTCTTCAGATAAATGTCTCATTCTGCATTATAGACTGTACAACGCCTTTGCTTTTTGTGAAGGTCATCTTTTTATGGCCAGTTTCAGGAATAGCCTACACAAAATGACTGTCAAGATGACGAGCTCAACACACACAGCTCGAAAAATGTCAATATTGACTCTCATCCATCAGCCAAATATTTCTTGAACTAATATTCTTCTTCTCAGTAATTCAATTTTAAACCCTATACTTAGATGACTGCAGTCCCCCAAGGCACTGTAACTAGGCCCCCTCCTGTTTTTGCTCTACACTAAATATCATTACCAATAATACCTGATCTACAAGCTCACAATGAGTCGGGTTGCGATGCATTTTAAGCTTGAATGTACATGCTGTTCAAGTTTTTTAACTAAATATATATAATAAGTGGCTTTATTCCTTTAATGGCTTGTTCATTATCTCTAGTGTGTCTGTCTAAGAAGGATAGATGAATACCTTCAGCTGAAGCATTGTCAACATGTCTTGGAAGAAGAACCATTTTCTCTTCTGCCTTCTCAGCAATCAAAACTTTTTCTTGAAAAAAGAAACGCGCGCAGACACTAACTTGACACTACAGTGATCATAATTATTTTTATGTTCTAATTGTGTCACATTTAGCGAGGCAGGTGGTGGACAATATTACAGAGACCAAGGCAGAATTCCAGATTTAAGTCCTTTGTTTGGACAGGTTGGCAGGAAAGTAGGAAGAAGGATTCAGGAACATACTGTTGCTGAATTGAAACACTGCAACAACATCCAATGACTATCTGACAAACACTGAAGGGACAGTCACTGAAGGGACTGAAGGGACAGCATATATACACTGGGGACTAATTGGGTACAAGAAATTGGCTAGGGGGGTGTGACAGGCAAAACATAGGGCGACGCATGACAACTCACGACAGGTGAGTGGGGAAAGGCAGGTGGCAGAAGGGATACAAGAACTCAGGGAAACTGAGCACATAGACAACCCAATACAAACAACATACCCAAAAGTCCCGAATATAAAACTGTTCAATAAATCAAACTGAAATAACGCCCATAAGCAAACTAATTCAAAGAAATCATGTATACATTTTCATATAGTGTTTTTAATAATTGTAAAGCAAGGCCAGAAGTGTGTAGTGTGAGTGGGTGTAGGAGAGAGACAGCTGACAGAGACACAGAGAGAGACAGAGAGACAGGGAGACAGGGAGCTAGAGAGACCGATTTAAGACCAAAATACAGACCCTGACTATTGTGTGGAAGGAGGGGGCAGGCCCTGAACTAATTTGACAAGTTCTCATTGGAAGTCCAGTGTGGGTTGTTGTACATTGTTTAGTGTTCGGAATGTCCCTGGTTACTTTCATTAAGCAAGCCATAGGAGTCTTTGTTTTTCTACCATAATATTACCTGACAGCCCACTCCTTTCCGACCTTGGCGTACTCTGACTGATACGCTGGTCTCCTGCCACTGTGTCTGTCTCGTTAGGAGCCATATACCGTCTGCAGGTCTAATGACTTGTACTGCTGGCATGGGGGAACAGCTATTCATTAGCCAAGAAAACATTTCCTAAACATACCTATGGCCTGGGATGAATTTAGATTCCTGTTTGTTGTGTTAGTGTCTTTCCGCATTGTGTGGGGAATTTGTTTTCTTACTTGGAATGATTTGCAGTCGAACTTCTATTCCTGTTTGTGTCTCCTTTATTCTTGAAAACTCACTAATTGTTCAAAGGCAAAGCTGACAGTTTGCTTTCATAACGACAAGCCATCAGGAGCTTGGTGACCCCCATTACGCGTGATGAAATAATGCCCTTGTGTGAGTCTATTGTTATTTTAACAATATGCAGAATGTTTATTCCGAGCAGTGAGAGAATCTCACATTCAAACCAGGTAGCGACCTTTCAGTGGGACATTGTGCAAGTGAATCTACTTCCACAATCATTTTCCACCTGTAGAATCAAGCCCCAATATTTCTCAATTAAAAATGCCCTGTAACATTTCACCAGAAAACATGATATGATAGCATTACTAGTTTCCAAGCCCACTGTTACGTGTGTGAGTATGAAGTGGAGTTTGTGTGGCACATTGCTGGCTGCCAATCACCACTGCTTCAGGTGATTGGTTGGAGAAGACTATTTAGCACTTGTGGTTTTAGCAGCTCTTGCAGTTATGTTGTCCACCCACACATGAACTCTGTTTTGTTCTTTGTATTAGTTAGTATGCCTGGAGTCCTTTAGTCTTTTTTTTGTATGTGAAAGCACTGGGCCACGGAAGCCATCTTTTTGTACAAGTCATGTTTTGTTAGATACATTTTAGAGTAGAGAATAACTAGGGTTTTGTTGTAACTTTGTTTTGTGTTTGTTAGGTTAGTGTCTCAAACTCAAGGTTAGGTTTAGAATGATTGTTTATTTCCCTGAGTTGCTCTGTGTGTTATTTATGTAAATATGTTTTAAAGTTATAAATACAAATGGGGTTCACTCCCATTAATTTATGTTGCATCCCTTGTCGCCCTAGATGGGGATGTAACACCCACAGGTATTAAACCTCAGTGCTACAAACTCTGTGTACACACACATGTTTTAGAAATGATTACAATATTGTTCTATTTAACCTGTTTAATCTCTTTCCCTTTGCTCTCACTCTACCTTTCAGTGGTCAATACTTACTACAGAACCATGTACAATGGATCCATTGGAACACATGCTATTTCCCAATTTCCTGAAAATCAACCTCCACCGTCCAGTCTGACAGCTCTGAGCAGGAGGAGGGGTGTCCAGGGGTGGGCCGTGTGGGATATGATATGAAAGAAACGCAAGGGAAGTATTTTTGAAGATTGACAGCAGCATAAAAACCCTCCACAGTGTAGTTGCTAAAGCAACCATGTGCCAAAGGTGTAATCACAGAGCTATCTGCCTGATGTATTATAATGAAGAGTGCATTCAGATATTATAATACAACAAATAGGCTAGCACCATCAGCATCGCCAGTGAAGTTGTAGGTGTAAACGTGTGTTAACAAGAAAACATAAGAAGTGGGGTTCAGGTGAGCTGATCTGAACATATAGCCTCTTTACACACTTTGTTAATTTGTAAATTGATCATGTGTTAACTCGACAGCGTGACAATTAATTGAGTGACAACATTTAATGTGAACATACGACAGGACAAAGGTGAGACAATCAGCAGGGCACCGCAGGGAGTTGAACCCTATTTCTAGAAGTTGTCCTCCAAACCACACCTACAGTCGCTAGGAGTACCTACTACCAGTGCCTTTTTAGCCGCATGCGCTAGGAGCGGCTCTGTAAACAGCACTAGTCTTAGTCCGACACCCGAGTGAAAAGTGTCGACACCTGAGTGAAAAGTGTCGACACCTAAGTGTCATTGGCTGTCCTGGCTGTCCATCACACTTCCCCCCTTTTAAGCCCCCCTTTTAAGCCAATGGGGAGACGAAAATGTAATGGACACGTTAGTCAACGAATTAGACGAGACGAAAATGTTAGGGCGGGACGAATGGAGAAGAGATCCAATCAGAATTACTCTTTTTGAGGGACTAGTTGGGAAGGGATCCAATCAGAACGATCCTCATTGTTAAGTTAGGTTGAACCACCCGGAAGCAGACCATATTAGGGGCCAGCATGGACGACCACAAATCACAACAAGGCAACGCACGGAGTTACACAGCAGAGAGAGAGAGAAAGGGAGACAGCTTCAGCCAGGAGGGTTAGCCTAAATGCTAGCGTGCTTCATTAGACCTAGTTTGGCTATTACGTTATTATTTGCCCATGTTCACACTGACTTCAATCTCAGCTATTGTTGGGAAGACCCGTGTGGTGTCACAAAATGTTGCCACCACTTATATAAAAAATATTCGAGCGTTAATCTGCGACGCTAAGGCTAATGTTGCCAGGTTTGGCGAGAGAAACAAGCAATCCAAAAAACAGTAGTAATCAGGTCTATGAAAAGATTGGGGCCAAAAAAGCCTGCCCCATGCGGCTTTATTATGACTTAGGTCATTCTTGTTTCTTTGTAACGCCATGTCCTTACTTGCATGTGAAAACAGAATTAAAATGGGCTGAATAACCTGTGTTGCAGACAGTGGCTTGATAAAGAATCAACACAGCTCTCCTTCAGTGTTTACTTATATGATTGACCTGTATGTAATCACAGTAGAAAATAGTTAAGTCGTGTTTTGGGGCGTTCTGTGGAAAATAAGAGGCACTTTACCTGTCTGCTCTGCTGCTGTGTGTGTGCTGTCCTCTGCTGCCTTCCCACTGCATGCTGTCACACTCACAGGCAGTGACAGAGATATTAAAAATGCAGGCCAAATAAAATCGAACTGTTATTGGGTAATCAGCACCAATAGACCATCATTATTTGGTTTCTGAGCTCTATAATTAATTAAATTGCATTAAGTCCCACTGTCCATCTAAATGGAAAACAAAGATGGCTGCCGGGATAGTCAAATGAGGAGAAAATGGAGGAGAAAAATACCCTTACTCTAAACTGTGAAACAGTTTATCATTCTGGGTATTGCACTTCAATGACTCTGAGTGACGCTCATTGGGACTGGCAGTTGTTGGGCAGCTAAACACTCACTGTGTGAGGGACATGTTGGACAGCAGGGGTCCTGTTCAGAATAGGACCAAAGTTTCCAACGAGTGCAAGTGTTGCTGTTGTTGTAATGTGCATTTGTCTGTGTGTTCACAGGTGAGAAATGATGAGATAAATGTGAAAGGGAATATGTTAAATTGAGTTATAAACTGAGAAGAGTATCTTCTCAGTGAAGCAAACGTGTGTGTGTGGAATGCACGTTAGTTGTCAGTAATGTTATGCATAACTTTTGTTTTGAGAGTGTTATTTTGGTATTATTGTGAGAGTATGCTAAAGAGAATAGTTTGTTCGTTCTACTGTTGTTCTAGTAATGTAATGTGAGATTTGATGCAATTAATAACTGTGAGAATCTTGATACAAGAGAGAAGTTATTTTTGTTTATAATTATTATATACTGTTTACATAATCTGTTTACAATTGAGAGTATTATATATAATAAGCCAATGTGAAAAGGGCGGCATTTCTTCTTAGGCCTTGCACGGTAATCGGACACTGCATTCATGATTTGAGCCATTTTGTTCCAAAAATGTGTTTTGCTAAATTAGACCTGCTGGTGGCGCTATAACAGGCCAATGTGAAAAGGGTGGCATTTTTTCCTCGGCCTAGTGGGAACATGTGTGCAAAATTTCACAGAAATCGCACGTTGCGTTCATGATTTGAGGCATTTTGTTCAAACGGACCTATCCAGCAAACTTTGGAAGCCAATGTTAGCCAATTAGGATGGAATATGAAATATCGGACACTTCCATCTTGATCACATAACTATACAGATACTGTGTATCGATTTGCATGAATTTTGGACAGATTCTGAAGGAGTAATAGCAAAACATTTGTTTTACAAAAGTCAGCCTCCTGATGGCGCTCTAAAAGGCAGATGTGAAAAATGCATGGCAAAGGTTTTTCCTTGGCCTCTAGGGAGAGTGCGTGCAAAGTTTCACGCAGATCGGTGCAGTTATAGGTAAAAACGCAAATTGGCCTGTTATAGCGCCACCATGAGGCTGATTTGAATATTTTCAAGTGGCATTTCTTCCTCAGCCTAGTGGGAATGTGCGTGCATAATTTCACGGAAATCGCATGCTGCGTAGATGATTTGAAGCATTTTGTTCAAAACAAACCAATCCTGCAAACTTTGGAAGCCAATCTTAGCCAATCAGGATGGAATATGGAAAATCGGACAGATCTATGTTGATCACATAACTATAGAGATACTGTGTACCGATTTGCGTGATGTTTGGATAAAATCTGTAGGAGTAATATTTAAAAAACAAATCTGCACAAATCGGCCTCCTGGTGGCGCTATAACAGACCCATGTGAAAAATGCATGGCAGAGGTTCTGAAATGGCATCCAGGGAGTGTGTGTGCACAGTTTCGCAGCGAGCGGGCCAACGGTGCCGGAGATTAGCTGTTCACAGACAGATGGACACACGGACACAGACACACGGACGGACGGACGGACGGACGGACGGACGGACGGACAAAGGGTAAAACATCTCTCTCGCCATGCCTTTCGGCCTGGCGGAGACAATTAGAATGTGCACCTTATTGATTGTGTTATTGTGATACTGTTCAGAATAGGACCAGAGTTTGCAACGAGTGCAAGTGTTGCTGTAATGTGCCTTTGTCTGTGTGTTTACAGGTGAGAAATAAAGCCACCTTTACATTCCTGCACACTGGAAAATGATAAGCCTTCAGTATGTATAGCCACGTCTCCTCTCCTCCCATGAGACGCAGACAAGGTTGCATTGCTTTAACCCTGACATTACCGCAGTTAATCTTTGGTGGACCATTTCTATGAGTAACTTTAAACACTCTAAGCCAGCGCTGGGAAAGTCATTAGCAGGGTCAAGACCAAACAACTAATTATTTATAAAGGCAATTATACTCCGAAAGCAGACAATGAAAGGGGTGGGCTGGAGAGAGGCAGGTGGACAGGAAACAGAAAGAAGAGAGACGGAGTGAGAGAGAAAGAGGTAGATTAAAAACAAACAAACAAATAAACAACAACAACACTAAAGGCCAAACCGCATCAATGCAACTAGTCGCAACTCCTTGCAACAAAACAGTTATAAGGTCAACCGCACCAATGCAACTCCTTTCAACTGCCAATGGGGATAATGGTTGCAACTTTGCAATTAGTTGCATGTTGCAAGGAGTTGCATGGCGAATCATTGGTGTGGAGTGGGCTTAAGTCGCGGTCTAATAATAGCATGGCTTCCATGTCTACATGTGGCCAGTCAGTGATGTCAGTTATCTATGACATATCTGATGTCAGTAATCTCTTAGGTCTATCTACTGGGGGGTGTCAGCGTGTTTAAAAGCTTTTTTGTGGGGTGTCTGGGTTTCCTGCCCACCACCATCGTAGACTGGGGTTTGAATCGTCCTCGGTGCATCTGTATTGGCCAGGCATTCCAAGGAAAACAACTGGAGATGCCGATATCTGTCGCTGCACCAGCGACTCCTACAGCTTGGTCGAGGGTCGGGGGCCTGTTCAGCAGGGAGTGAAACTGGAAAGAATAACAACCTAGGATAAGTTGTTATTTTTTCTACCGGGTATAGACTGTATATCCATCACTGTGGATTGACTGTTCTGCACTGTTCTTGGGATAGACTGCTTATGTACGTAGACTTTGACTACATTTATATTTATAGCTTTGAAGAGCTCAAAATGCAAATCCTGGTTAGCCCAAGTGCAGAGGGCCAATCAAGCAAATCTCTATTTATTTATGTTGTTACTTTATTCCTAATCCCTTTATGTTACTACAGTATCTGTTTACTCTTATTATTCTTTTTACTTGTTTTTTATCTCTTTTTATGTATCTGTCCTGTTTTTCATACTGCAATACTGCCATGACAAGTAACTGATGACAACTGTATTGATCCCTCGTAGGATCCATATCTGTCTATCTATCTGCACCCTCCCCAAGACCAAAAGTAGAGGTCAGCAGTGACAGGAATTACATGTGGGAATTGGGAATTGTCATTACGACTAAAGTGGGAGAACATTTTTAAATTGTAAAATTAAGGAAACAGCTTTTTCACCCAGC
Source organism: Gymnoscopelus microlampas (assembly GCF_963454915.1). Taxonomy (NCBI): domain Eukaryota; kingdom Metazoa; phylum Chordata; class Actinopteri; order Myctophiformes; family Myctophidae; genus Gymnoscopelus; species Gymnoscopelus microlampas. The sequence goes on along the minus strand of NC_139944.1, from coordinate 25,431,076 downwards.
TCAGTGTGAGCACGCAGAACAGTGCAACTGCATAATACTGCTGTATAATGGCCTTGGCGTCGCAGATAGATGCACGAGAAGATGCAGACTGCATGAGGGCTGCAGAAACAGAGCTTTAGAGAGAATGCGGGCCATGCTGTAGTGGCTTGTGCCGTAGTCTAATGTGAAACCATTGGTCTTTTATCTGGGTCTCAATTATTCAACAAGCAAGCAGCCTCCCCCTCTGAGAGGAGAGCAAGAATTGGACTCTACATTACGTTTCAGCTGGGGAATAGTGAGGCCGCCGTATATTCCACCTGAGAGGGCTGTTCTGGGACCAGGCTCCGGCTGTGCCCCTAATGACATCATCCATTTTGGGGGCCTCCTGGAACACGATTATTATGATTTACAATTTATTAACATCTGCTGCGGCGTTGTGCTGTCCCGCTCTCTGTTTTGCTGTTTGTTGCTGTGTGATCTACTTCTCTGGGCCATGAGGCACTGCAGATAACCAAGGACCAAAAAATTCTCATACATTTTGCACTGCTGGATGCCTTTTAAATACATGCCTCTGTCAACATCCTGCAAAACACTTCTAAAAAACTTTCCTACACCACCAACTACAGGGCATGCATACACTTAGTACATTCTCTATGCTTTGTTGACTGGTGTCCCCCAGGGGTCTGTACTACTGTAGGTCCGCTACCTTTTCCCCTATACACCAAATGACTTTGCCAAAAATAGCCGATCTACAAGCACACAACGTGACGCAACGCAACAACATGACTGTTGTAAGCTTGTAGATCTGCTATTTTCAATTAATGTTTGCCCCCATAACATAGGGACACATACATCCTCTACCAATGCAGTACAATTACAGTAATCAGTGAATATTGAGTCAAATACTGTATATTGAATTAGACAGATGTCAGTCATCTCAAGCATGAATCATCATCCCTGACTTACAACAGAACATGACCACATTCTGCAGTTGAATAATTGCAGTGATGTATGGCTAATATGTGAGTATTTAGACTAATGTTATTGCACTTGATTGAGCATGATCGATCTGCTAGGATTCAATCGCCCCAACTGGGAAACCAGAAGCGGCCCATCTGCTTCCGTAGTGAGCCCTGCTCCTATTGCAGTAAGCACAGCTCCTATTGCAGTGAGAACAACTCCTAGCGCAGTGAGAACAGCTCGTATCGCAGAGAGAACAACCCCTATCGCAGTGAGAACCACTTTTCTGAGACACTATATTGCTACACTCGCGCATGCACACCCACATGCATTCAGTCATATTTACCAATGTGACGCCTGGGATTCGAACCCGGGTCTCCCATGTGGAAAGCCAAAATCTCAACCAATAGTCTAAGAGAGAATTCCACAGGGGAGATATTTGAGTTTTGATCATCAGGCAGAGGCTCTGAGCCACTATACACATGTATGCATGCACACATGCGCATGCACACCCACATGCATCCAATCACATCAACACATATTCACACACTCATACAGACTCATCACCTGACTGACTCGCACAAAAGATTAACTCACATTCAGATTGAAAGCAGATGGTGAGTTCAGTTTACTAAGATGTCTCTCCTGTTGGCAATTTCATTCAACCCAGCGATCCAGCCATATAATATAATACGTATACAGTTATACAGGAGCCCGGCAGCAAGCCGCAATTATTTGTATCATGGCCAGCTGTTAAATTCACCTTGAATGACCTCTGCTGTTCAAGTGGGGCAACACGCCTCACTACATGTTTAATACATGAATACATACATACATACATATAGTACATGCCTCTTCATCTCTCTTTTCCTGTCACACACGCACGCACGCACGCACACACACACACACACACACACACACACACACACACACACACACACACACACACACACACACACACACACACACACACACACACACACACACACACACACACACACACACACACACACACACACACACACACACACACACACACACACACACACACACACACACACACACAGTCCCAGCACCAACCAACATGCTCTCCCATATACAGACTGCATCTGCAGTGCATTCTGGTTTGAATGATGAGGAGACAGACACTGTGCTCTGACTGGTGCAGAACTAATTTGTTCTAGATTGCCGAGTGGAGGGGAGGTGAAGGTAGGCAGGCGTGTCAAGACAGCGTGTGTGTGTGTGTGTGTGTGTGTGTGTGTGTGTGTGTGTGTGTGCGTGCGTGCGTGCGTGCGTGCGTGCGTGCGTGCGTGCGTGCGTGCGTGCGTGCGTGCGTGCGTGCGTGCGTGCGTGCGTGTGCGCGTGCGTGCGTGTGTGAGAGAGAGAGAGGGAGGGTGGGGGGGCGGTATCAATGAATATTGAATTAATTTGAGGATGTACCTTATTCTGTTTTCTTCGTCCCTTCCCTTGTCACCCAGCCTGGAACTGATTGGTTAAACAGGCAGGATGACTGCACACTTTGTCAGAGTGAAGTGGGGGAACAAGAAATAGATGCAGCGGTTAGATAAGTGATTTTCAAACGTGTTGTGTCTGAAAGGCACACCAGTGGGAAAGTTCACATCTGAAGGTGCACCTGTATTCATAGCGAAACTAGCCAATCTACAAGCTCACAATGCAACGCATTGTGCCACTCCCCAAAAGTAATTATGACTTTTTTGTATAGCTGTTGCAGTTGAACTGTCTGTGTCTTGTTTTTCTGTTTTTTGTTTTGCTTTCCCCACACTGTCTGTTGTGGGTTGTGTTGTGAAGCACTTTGTAAACTTGTTTTTAAAAGGTGCTATACAAATAAAGATAATTATTATTATTATATTAATATCCAACCAAAACTGATTTGTTTTTTGTTTACCAGTGATTACTTCCTGGAACTTTTACTACATGTGCTGCTTTTCCTCCACAGGAAAATTATGATTATTATTATTATTATTATGAAATTATGAAATAAAACCTGACCACAGATAATGAATGGATATATTCATCATGCACTTGACTGTTCCCACAGCTAGGCTAAGCAGCCCCTACGCTCTGGAATAGCATGCCCTTAACCATCAGAAGTGCCCAGTCCAGGTGTTTAAGTCTCTTCTCAAGACTGATTTCTTTTCATTGGCCGTTGATCACATCTGAGGTTATTCTACACATTTTCATGTGTTTTTGATGCTATGAGGGTGCAGACGCATAATGTTTTGTTGATACTTCGATTTTACCTATTTTACTTGAAGTGTGTTTTGATGCTATGTGGGTGTAGCCTGGTAAACCCCCCTCCCTCCGGAAATCTCATTTGCATTTGATTTCAGGAAGGAGTCTGGGATTGCACAGGGAGTAGAGCTGCCCGGTCGCTGCGTTTGTGAACCAATCAGCGGCTGCTAGGGGCGGGATCATCCAATCACTTGCCAAGTATCTTGAAAAAATTAAACGCTGTTTGTCATCGATTCTGCGACACACAAAATGTTCTTCCATTTGACGGAGTCAGGTTAATGTGGGTGCACATGCATAATGTTTTGTTGATACTTCGATTTTACCTATTTCACTTGAATTGTGTTTTGATGCTATGTGGGTGCACATGCATAATGTTTTGTTGATGCTTTGATTTTACTGTGTACAGCACTTTTGTCAATCTCTATTGTTTTAAATGTGCTCTATACAGCTTGATTTGATCAAAACTAAAACAAAACGATTTTTCCGTACACCACATTTAGGTGATATTCAATCATCTTTTAAATCCCTTTGTTATCACCAAGTAGGTTATGTGTTTTTCAATACCCATACATGGCCAGGAAATATACCCTTTCACACATTTATGTGGCAGTGTCGCAACAGGGCACATTGGTGTGCCTCGGCACACCGTTTGGGAACCACTGGGTTAAATGGCTTGTTAAATTTGCTGTGGAGATGCATTCCAAGAACAGCAGGTTGCAAATGTAACATGGACCTGAGATAAATACCATTAAATGGATAAAGATGCTATCCGCTATGGACCATTTGGGATGTACCGCTTATGCTATCAGTGTTCAGGAGGAAGATTTCATGAGAGGAAAGGTTTTACCCTGACCAATGGAGAAAATAATAAAAGTACAGTGCATTTAGTCTAGCCATATCCCGCATCAGACAGCCGCTGCAGATGTGACTCCGTGGCGACTTCTGTTTTGTCGGCAAGCAAGCACTATATCATCCAGCACATTAGCTGTTCAGGCAGGAATTATTGGGAAAGCATCTCTTACATACAAAATGTTGCTGGGTATTTGAGGACAAAGCTGAGTAAAGTTACTAGACAATTTGAATCACTTAGAATCACAAGCTATTGTCAAATGGCAGTTGCCTGTCTGTGTTTAAAGGAGTTTTACCCCCAAAATGACTTCTATCGTTTACTCACCCCGTGATGTCTTGAATATAAGGGGAATTTTCGTTTGTATAACATTCCTTTGCTGTGAAAATAATTTAACTGCATTAATTGAAGTAAAATGGAGGCCAAGATTATCAAGATTATCATATGTTTAGCAAAACAGTTCAAACCGTGACAAACCATAACAGCGAAGAACATGCCTGGGCATGCTGTTTGGGCTTCAACCAGAGCTCACACACACGCCAAGGCGAAGGCGCGGGAGTCATTCATGCATGAGACGATTTTGCCCAGAAGTAGTTTAAAAAAGTGTATTTTATATTTTTGAAAGGTAAACACCACAAGCCTAGATGATAGGCTTGAAATACACTGCAAGCATTGTTTTGGAGTTTATAAACAGATTTTTGATATACATAGTTTTGCTGTTCTTAATGGCCTCTTTTTTAAACTTTTTTGTACTTCAAGTCATCAAGAAGTTTCTTATTTTTTTGATTCTTCATTCACAGTAAAGGAATTAAACAAACAAAAATGATCCTTGTATTCAAGACATCACAGGGTGAGTAAACGATAGAACTAAAGTCATTTATTTGGGTGAACTTCTCCTTTAATATAACTTATTTAATTCCAAAACCTTTCCATGCCAGTGACCCCCAAATTGCCATAACCATAAGTAAAGTGCCAACCACCATTTTGTAACATGTGATGTAGCTTTAAGTGATCAATTTGAGATTCATGGGAACGCGGCCTCGCCACTTACACATCAACTCATCATGTTTTCGTTTTCTACAGATACGTGTCTGTGTTGCACAAGTACAGTACTGTATGTGTACGTGTACGTGCTGGCACATGGTAATTTTTGTGTCAGTGTATGTGTGCATGTGTGGGCAGTCAGTGAGTACTGTATGTGTGCCAGCAGTGGTGGAAAGTAACTAAGTAAATTTACTTAAGTACTGTACTTTTGAGGTATTTGTACTTTAGTTGAGCATTTCCAATTTTCAATACTTTTACTTCTACTCCACTACATCTCAGAGGCAAATATTGTACTTTTACTCCACTACAATTATTTGAAAACTTTAGTTACTAGTTACTTTTCAGATATACATTATTACATTATAAAACATATATTAACCACTTTAGCCCTATTTTATACCTATAGGCTATTTGAAAATAGCAGATCTACAAGCTCACAACGCGTCGCGATGCGACGCGTTGTGAGCTTGTAGATCGGCTATTTTCAAATATTTAGTACTTTTACTTTTGGTACTTTAAGTACATTTTGATGCCAATACTTTTGTACTTTTACTCAAGTAAATTTTGAATTCTGGACTTTTACTTGTAACAGAGTATTTTTATATTGCAGTATTGGTACTTTTACTTAAGTAAAGAATTAGAGTACTTTTTCCACCACTGTGTGCCAGACAGCATGTGAGTGTCTATGAACAGCACGGCTGCACACTTCAAAGAGCACCAGTGGAGTGGCTCAGCATGGCGCTGACTCGGGCCCACGGGAGGAAATTAAGCAGGATGCCATTTCCTGTCCAACCAGCACAACACAGTTTGCTCATCCCGACGCCCGCCGACAGTTTTATGTCCACAGGGATATCCCGTGCCCTCTAAACTGTGTACTTTTTAGACTGAGGGACCTTAGATTTACTTAATACTGTGTTTAATATGTTTCCTTGTGGGTATTGTAAATATTCACATACTGTAGGCCTATTTCAGTTTTGTGAATATGAAATACACAAAAAAATGTTTATTTCATAAATGTTTATTTTCCTCTCTCCTCCTCCGCTGTTAAAATTCTTAAGTATTCATGCATGGACCATTCCAACTCCTTTTCCGGGGAGATTCTAGCGGGATTGTGTCAAGTGTGGTATGGAGTTGGATGGACTTTATTTAACAGTTGGTTTAGGGTTAAAGCTTTTTTAAGTACATTTTGGGTTGGAATATTGTTTTTAAAAATATGTATATTAAAAGGTTAAATGTTGATATAGTTAAAAATTCAGATTTAATATGTGAATGATGACTGTAGTGTTTGTTCGTTGATATTTCTCGCTCTCAGTAGGAGGTGCCTGACGTACAGAATTGGTACAGTATAAGCAGCAAGTTGGAGCCTGGACCTCCTTGAGAGTCTAGACCAGACCTTTGGACAGAGACAATCTCCTGCAAAGGGCCATAGCTTAAAGATTATAGCCTTAGTGCAGCTTGAGATATAGGACTCTTTTCATTTTATTCCAAATGTTTGAAGTTTTATTGTTTTTCTTTTGCTCATTTAGTTATTCTTTCAGCACTGGATATTGTTTGACCGAGTTTGAACTTCTGAAAGAAAATACAAAACACCAGCACCTCGGAAAGGTTTCAAAGATCTCTTTTTATGTGTGTGAGCTGCTCGGTCAATCTTGGATTCTCTTTCTGTCTTTCATTCTCGCTCACTGACTTCCTATCTCACTTTCTTTTGCTGAATCCTACCCGCACTGGCTGATCCCTCCACCCCACCCCTCCCCTCCCCTCCCCTCCTCAAAGCCATGGCGTCAGCCCCAAACTGAGGATTGCTGATTATCTCTCAAGCTTGGCCTCTGGCTGTTTGAAACCACCAACCACCAACACATGAAACCACTGGTGTGAGCTGCAAAAAGTGTATTTGACCGGCAGAATTAAATCACAGAATGGCTTCCATTATCAATGGCCTCCTGCAAGAAGCTGGCACCGGACTGGAGACGTTTGATGGTTGGAGAACTTTGATGAGTCCCTAGCCTTTTTATTTGATCTGTAGCTCATGCTTGCCAAGAAGCAACTTGCTCAACATGCATTACGGTATGTACAGCAATGATTGCATACTGTGGCACTTGATATAAATAGATAAAGTAGACCTTTATTGATCCTATGAGAAATTCACTTGTCAATGCTTTGGTATTGTACACTAACATCACAGCATTCATCATAATAAATGAATTGGACAATATTTAAGGTTTGTGTGTGATCCCATGAAAGAGAATATGTTTTATTTAGTGTGAATGCATCTGTCAGTGCATCATGCCAGGTTTAACCCTAACCGACAGCAGGTCCTGTTACGGGAGAGTCTCTGTAACCACTCCGCCCAGAGGCCATACTGCAAACATGCTTCATGGAAGTGAGGTGGAGAATCATCACTGAAGCACATCTCTCTACAGTTCCCCATCTGATGGCAAATTGGAAGCCTTGAACCTCTGTGCATATGGAGGTGGTTCGCTACACCTTGTCCTTGGCGTGAACAGATGCCACATTTTTTTGATGCCACGGGCGGCAAATCAAAAGTGCCACTGTATTAACAATCGTTTAAAAGTCCTGTTCGTTCCCACTGCTTTTTCTCAAAAGTCTGACAACACAGACTTTGAATTTCATCCATGTAAAATCATCAGCTTCAATAATGGACCCTCACATGTCCATTTGGTTCCATTTTGCACACAGTCAGAGTTAAATTAACACTGAGGATTTTCCTGTGTAAGAACGGCCAAAGCAATTAAGGTGTTGCTGTTGCTGTATTTTTCATCTGCTGTGGAGACCTGATTGAGTGCACTCATCAAAATGACATGGCTGTTCCGTTTGGCAAACCATTACCACGTAACCCTGCACCCTCAATATGTCTCCACACGTGATTGTTTGATTCCCAAGCTACTCATTAAAATGCACCGGCATGGCTCACCAGGAGGCATTTCATTTGGCTAGGTAAATAATTTCTGGCCTTAAAAGTCTGAGGCACGGGCTGCATGCTGCCTTTGATCATTGCTGCTATGAACAGGGCCAAATAGCTGCTGTAAACAAGCTGAAATGAATTTCCTAAATCAAGTTTTACGCATGAAAATATCCAGATGGATGATGGGCTCGATTTTGTGGATGAGTGGGTATTGTTATTCTTAATACATAAAATTTCTTCTGTGTAACCTGGAAATGAGCTAAATGCACGATGGGTTTCTTTCATCTTCAGATTCTTGAGTTTCTTTCAGCCAAAGTGGCTCTCTTTGTTGACTTCTTAGGTGTCAGTTTCAAAGAAAAAAATCCTTTTATATCCATCTTTCATTTCTTTCACTATTTACTTTTTATTCTGAAACAATACCCGTTTCTATTTCTTCTCTCTCTATGCCTATATCTGTATGTCTCTCTTTCTGAAGCACCCCCCTCTCTCAACAGGAACATTGGGGCAAATTATGGCACTGAGGAAAATTATCTCAGTCAAGCAGATACAATTAGTATTGATAAGGTATGGCCTATCTACCTGCAGCCACAGAGCTGCCATTACCCATGACGCACTCCTCCTGTCCCCGGCCTGTCAGGAGACAAGCCGGAGAGTGTCTGACGCCATGATTTGGCGAATGACTGATAAAAGCTCAGGCAATCACAGGGCCCCTGACATTAAAACCTTTTATAGATTTCTACATGCTGCCATTTTCTGATGAGACGGGCATTTTCAATGGGCTGTGATTGCTTCTGTCAGAGGACCTGGGCATGGGAGAATGGGGCTGAAAGGATGCGGTGAGGCAGGGAGGGGAGTGGAGAGAATAGAAGAGAATAGCCTCAAATTTGGTCACCTCTCCTCAGCATTTGCTTTTTTTCTCTCTTGTCCTCTATTTGGATGGGAGCTATATAAAGCATATTTGGTGAAAACTATTATATATTCTACTCCTGCTCGGGTTAGAAGGGGGTCGGGGTTGATTGACTTGTGTTTTCCTTCATTTTTGTTATGTGTGTGCGCACCTGGATGCATGTGTGCGTGTATATGTGTGTGCGTGTGGGTGGGTGCAGTGCATTAGAGTGAGTTTAAGGTGCGCTATACTATAAATGTTTGGGGCAAAGTCACACTACAATTTCGGATCCATGGTATGGTATGGTATGGTACCCTTCAGGCTAACTAATTAATCGCAACCTTGTTACCATGGCATCCGTTTTAAGTCATTTCAAGGTTTTGCAATCTAGCTATGAAGAAAAAAAACAGCCCTTGCAGGTACAATGAATATAAATGTTATATTTACTTTTCTATACGGAACACAATATTATCAGAAAATGAAAATAGTCTTCTCAAAATTACTTTCTCAGAGTTGTTCTTATGAAATTTACATTTCAATACAATATTAGTAGAGATGTTTTGATTTTATAAATAGCATGCCAATTTCAGATTAAATAAAACAGGGAAATAAAGTAAAACAGACACCAGAGTTGCTGCAACTCAATTTAACTTAATATATGTATAACCATAACATGATCCTTTGTGTAAAATCAATGTTGAAACTTTATTACACAGTATTTACATGGAGTGGCTGCTCAAATATGAGCATCTGAGAATAATACTAGTTCCATATACCTGTGTCTCTAACAAAAGTGTGGCTTGTGACCTGTGTTGTATTGTGGTGAAGGGATTGGTGATTCAAGGGCCATCCTCACCAAGAAAACGATAATGAAGTGAACATGCACATTGATGAATGATTATGTTGACCGTGAATGATGTTTTGAACGTGATGCCCTGTACATTCTGATAGATTTTAATTGGATGTTAGTGATTCTATTCTATCTTACATCAAATCACTCTCAAAGTGATCCTAACGATATCATTAACCAAAGTTGTGGTGAGGACTCAAATCTAATTTAGTTATTGTTAGGCCTATACTGTAGATATTATTCTTGGTGTGGACAACCCGTCATGCTGGCTAGCTCTGTAGCATTTTCCAAGTAGTTTTCTATGCAACTTGGCATTAGTAAACCATTGTAGATTACTAGTTCTCTTGTGAGAAATGAGAAAGGAATCTTCACAGAAATGTATTGCAGAATATAGAAATTACTTCTTTCCAAACGGCTAGGGAATTCTTGAATATAATTGGAGTCCTTTGTATTGAAGGTATTAAGTACTGTATAACAACTAATCACTGGTTCACAAAATGACAACACTTTTGCAGATTGGACCATCCTTTACTAAATCTTATTTTAAGCTTTTTTTAAAACTTCTCTAAGGTGAGATTGCAGACAGTGTACACTGCTGCTGAGCTGTGTGACGCTCCTTCTAAAGGCCTTGGACCTGCAGATCAAAGGTGTTGCTCTCAGTATCGGCTGGCACTCACAGTCTCATTGAATGAGCTGTCTGACTCATGTCTCTTTCTATCAACAAATGAAGTGCTCTGCCCTTGATAGATGCCTTGATTCATGCACGGCATACAGGTACGCACAGTATGTGTGCATATTACCACTGTGGGCATCATACAGGGTTACATAATAAATAAACAGAAGGGGGGCATTTTCTTTCCTTTTTTTTAAATTTAGAGTAGCCAATAATTTGTATCCCCTTTTTCTCCTCAATTTAGTCGTTATGCCAATTGATTTCTCCCACACATTTCTGTGTTGTCAATGCTTTCATATCCCACTGACTCACCTGCCAGTGAGGAGCCCCCACCAGGAGGACGTAGAGCCTTCGTTCTACTCCTCCCGCCCAACACTCCCCGCTGACAGGTGCCACCTCAGCCCGTAGGAGTACGTGCAATGACCAATATCACCCTCCCCGCCCGGCTTCCCTCCCACAAACACGGGCCAATTGTGTTTGTATAGACTCCCGACAAAGCCGGATGCACCACGGTGGATTCGTACCCACAACCTCCGTTGTTGAGGTCAGGGACTTTACCACTGCGCCACCCGAGCGCAGAAGGGGGGCATTTTTGTACCATTAAAGCCCTATACTACTTTTTTGTAAAAAAGGAAAAAAGAAAAAAAAAATGAATGCCAGGGTGAACATACATTTCTTATTAAATTATTAAATTGTTGTATTATCAAAGTGGAAATACATGTATTCCCAAAATGAAATGCCCAATCTGACAAGAAGCAGGGACAAAATATATCCCCACCAATGCTAAAGATGTATTACCAGAGGGGGGATATCAAAAGCATGCATCCCCAAAAGTAAACAGAACCCGGGAGACAAGCTCCCTGTTGATAGAGTTGGATCCAGTACTTCTTTCAGACAAGTCAACAGAGGCTGAGAGTCGCTCTGCCACTTCTATGAACGTGGTGAATACAAAACGAGATTTTGAACTTAGGTCAAATGAATTTTCCTTCCATGAGTTCCTACTGTATGCCTGTGAGCCTGTACATATCGCATATGATATCAATTCATCTGGATGTAATGATGTGTTTCACTGACAGAGAGGCAGGCGGACCTTTCAAGGAAGAATATAATGCATTCAAAAGTAGAACCAGTCCACTGGAATATTCTGAAACTATTCTCCCTCTTGCTGTCATTACTCAAAACTTTCAACACCTTTTTTTCTGGCTTATTTCAGATTGGCTTATTAGCACAGTTGAAATCCCTGGTGTTTCACCTGTCCCTTTGACTGAAAATATAGTGAAGAGAGGGGGGGGGGGGGCAGACTAAAATGACAACTTCCACATCACCTGGCTTAACACCTGCTCTCCATTATCCCCTTGTGCCTTCGAACTACATTGGTTAAATTCTCTGGGAACAAGCTGCAGATGGTGAGCGTGAAAAAAAGCCACCACCATGCAGTAAAAAAATATATACAAAAAAAGTTAATCCCCCAACTCACTCACTACGCTTCTCTGCTATTACCTCTTCTCTATTAACAAGTCAGCCCTCATCGCACTGCGTTATTCCAAAATCACTGAGGCCAAGCTTCTAAATCCATATGATTTTCCTATATGTTTAATCCTCCAGGCAGACTACGGAAAATAATCTATAATGCAGGGACAGACGTGCAGAGGTCCTCAGGTCTGAAGTCCTTGAGGGGCGGCCGTAGCTGAACGGGTTGACATGCCGTCTGGGAATCAGAAGACCCCCGGTTCGGCCCCCTGGCCCCGCCAGTCTATGCAACGAAGTGTCCCTGAGCAAGACATTTAACCTCGAACTGCTCCCCACCGAGACGTTATCAGGGAGCCAGCCATCTACTGGGTGAATGTGATACAATACTCCTTTTGATCTGGCGCTTTGTGGGCACGAGAGGTTCTTTTCATCTGTACGGCAGGGTGCTTCAATATCTTTCCCAGCCTCCAGGGCCACTCCCCTTCGACCCCTTTCAGAATCTGCAGGGGCCGGTGTGGTGCCCGGTGGTACTCGACCTCAGCTCGCCTGGTAAGGCACAAAATGTCACTGGCATCTCACTGCTGTGTACAGCGCCGTAGGAAGCCATTCTCAGTTGGGGGGGATATATTTGTACCGGCCCACATGCACGAGCGCCACACATGCACGCGCGCGTGCTCTGCGGCCCACGGGGGACGAATCCCCCCCGTCCCCCCCCCGTTCCTACGGCCCTGGCTGTGTATCAGAGTCTCCCTGGCTAGGAGAAGAAGAGAAGAAAGAGAAGATGACAATATGTGGAATTTACATAACCCTATGCCTAAACTTATTTGAAAATAGCTTAAATAGCAGATTGAGAGATAGCATGTTGTTTGGAGTCTGGACAGATGCTACGTGGTTCATTGCTTTCCTGGTATCGTAGTTTATTTAAGGAACTACATTGTTCACTCTGCACTCTGCTTTTGTGACCATTTACCTTGTTTGTTTACTAGGATTCATGCTTATTCTGATCTCGCACTTGATCTCACTGTAAGGGTGTCTGTAAGGGTGTCTGCTAAAATGTCTAAATTGTACATTGCACAGTATATTGTACAAGCATTGTGATTGGCTAGTTTTGCTATTTATTGTATGACAAAGTATGTAGAGCGTGGTCCCTGGATTAATGAAACTGAAAAATGTTCATATAACCAACATGCTTCAAAGAAACGAAAAGCAGAACTGCCTGGACAATGGACCCTATTGATTTAGGTGACACCATGATCTTTCCTCTAGTGTCACCCTTAGTTCCAACCCTGTCCATCACCTGCCTGCTTGGATCAGGACAAATGGCATATGGCAAGTCATGCGCTCGCTCGTCCATTGATACCTTCGGCCTGTAGTGGATAGACATCTCCAAAATCCCCGCCCCCCCCCCCTTACTTTATTATCCATATCGGTTGCTCCTTAGTGGTTCATTTTCTTGTCGTATGCATTGTTAATTTATTGTCTTATCTTTCTGTTTTATGTCACCTTCTTATTTTTAATTGTATTCAAATGTCCTTTTATAATGCTCTGAGTCTTAATGGCTTAATGTTTTGTGTAATGCACTTTTTTTGAATTTCCTCGTTGTTGAAACGTGCTACAAACCTGCATTGCCTAATATTACTGATTGGTAGATTATTACACATAATTGCCAGCTTCTGTTTGGTTCATTGCAGGACATGAATGAGCTGTTTCTTAAGGTGCTTATGTGTTTAAGACAAGGCGTAAATAGGGCCATTATTACTGTTTAAGTATAGCAACCAGTGGCAATACAATAACAATTCAGCTTCTTCTGATTCAACAATACGCCTAATTTCTCTCTTACTGAGTGTGATTTTTAGATGATTGGTGTGCAGGCTATACGAAACTACTACTCATAATACAAAGACATAAACAAAACAGCCAGCCATGAGGAATCTTATTTGGCAACAAGAGATATAACAAAGCTTGATGTTACTGCAAGTCCCAAAAGACACATTTACTACTAAGTTAACCTGATGAAACTGGGAAACTGAACCCTTTTTGAAAGGAGTCTTTCGATGCACGGTAAACAAGAAAGAATGACATAGATGTCATGATGGACGGCGCAGCCCCCCCCCCCCCCCCCCCCCCCCCCCCCCCTTAGGGGTCCCTGGAGACCCTTGGGGGTCCCTGGGGGTGACCTACAGACACGGCGAAGGAAAACCGTAAAGCCACAGCCATGCATGCAAGATGTTGCACATGAACTCTGCAGCCGCACTGAGCAGAGATGCTCATAGGCCTGCGTCCTGCGTCGCTGACGCACAATATTGTGAAAGGACGCATTCATGACACCGTCGTGGCGTCCATGGGACGCACTAGAGTTGTCACCAACAACAGAGAAAAATATAAAAATTATTCGCGATAAAATTATTAGTACACGATAAGTATCGGCCCGATAATTATCGGTTCGATATCAGGAATTATGACGTCATCCCGATAAAACCGCTAACATTAATAATAGCTCTGATAATATATAATATTTGTCAACTGTGATCTGCATGGACTCTCGGTTAGACACCGTTGTACTGGAGAAGTATAACTCTCGGTTAGACACCGTTGTACTGGAGAAGTATAACTCTCGGTTAGACACCGTTGTACTGGAGAAGTATAACTCTCGGTTAGACACCGTTGTAGTGTTGTGCTAGTGTTGTGCTAGTTACTGAAAACCAGTGACCAGTTACCAATGCCATTACTAGTTACTTCATTTAAAAGTAACTCAGTTACTTTACTAGTTACTTACACCAAAAAGTAATGCGTTACTGTGAAAAGTAACTTTGAAGTTACTTTTTTTTTAAAAGGGCTCCCATTATTGCCCTTATAGCCTTCATTTCAGTACTGTTATTGCATTGGGGAATAATACAATCTGTTGATCAACTTGACATGCATTTGCATCACTGAACTCTGCTAAGCAATGTGGTATACCAGGGGTTGCGATATAGGATTGTAACCTGCTGGTCCCAATGTCCGGAATGAATCAAATTTATCAGACATCTGATAAAAAATACCGGTCATAATTATGTTGAAGCATTAATTACAATTAAGCAGGTGCGTAAATACAGCCTTAAGGTCCTTACACACCGGCGAAAATAGCGAATATACGCAAAATTCGGACTCATTCCGAATAATTAAAAGACGCTTTTTCGCTTCGCTTTTTCGCTTTTTCGCTCCATGTACGGAGCCATTGACTTTATAAGGTTTTAAAAAAAACGCATTATTCGCACGAAAAAATCGCCCCGGTGTGTAACAACCTTAACACTTAGGCCTACAGCATTATATTTTGGATTGAGCTATTTGAACATGAACCATGATGAACGAGTAATATACACATTTTATATACAGTAGCAGGGTCATCTTGCACAAATACATTAATTACCTACACTACCATTTGTGCCTGGCAATGTCCTTCTCACCCATTGACTTGCATGTTAAATGATGGCGTTTCCCCTTAAAAATAATCGATCATTTCAGGAGCAAGAGCTTAAAAATCTCTCCTAAATCTAGTCAACAAGGCCTGCAGTAGGCTATGCACTGGACAAATATGCATGACATTATTTCAATACACTAAAAAACAGTGGTGGAAAGTAACTAAGTACATTTACTCAAGTACTGTACTTAAGTACAATTTTGAGGTATCGGTACTTTACTTGAGTATTTCCAATTTCCAATACTTTTACTACTACTCCACTACATCTCAGAGGCAACTATTGTACTTTTACTCCACTACATTTATTTGAAAACTTTAGTTACTAGTTACTTTTCAGATATAAATTATGATATAATGAAACATACATTAACCACTTTAACCCTATTTTATACCTAGCCGATCTACAAGCTCGATCTGCTATTTTCAAATATTTAGTACTTTTACTTTTGGTACTTTAAGTACATTTTGATGCCAATACTTTTGTACTTTTACTCAAGTAAATTTTGAATTCTGGACTTTTACTTGTAACAAGAGTATTTCTATATTGCAGTATTGGTACTTTTACTTAAGTAAAGAATTTGAGTACTTTTTCCACCACTGCTAAAAACATGGGAAATGTTAGAGGGAGTAATAGCCATGGATACACGACGGTCGAATGTCACGATGTCCTGTTCAACAAGATTTCAAATGTATAAAAATCTTTGGAAAATAGCAGATCTACAAGCTTGTAAATCTGCTATTTTCAAATGGCAGATATATGTAGGGCTGAAGTGGTTAATGTGTGTTTTGTTTATAATATTCTAGAGCTTAATCTACAAAGTAACTAGTAACTAAAGTTTTCAAATAATTGTAGTGGAGTAAAAGTATAATATTTGCCTCTGAGATGGAGTAGAAGTAAAAGTGTTGAAAATTGGAAATACTTTCCAATACTTTACTACTACTACTACTACTACTACTACTACTACTACTACTACTACTACTACTACTACTAGCCTACTACTACTACTAATAATAATAATAATAGTAAAAATAATACTTAAAATTTTCCTAAGTACAGTACTTGAGTAAATGTAAAAAAAACAAAACAGAAAAGGCCTATTTTCATTCCAGCTAATAAAATTCACAATATCGGTTGCATATCGGTTATCGGTGACCGATATAATCCAAACCTCTCTAAAATCGGTTATCGGTATCGGTCACAAAAATCCCTATCGGTCGGACTCTAATTACCAGTGATGTTACATGAAGGCCACTGTAAGACCTTATGTCGAAGGCCATATCCTGCCATGGCTATGTACATTCAGAGGAGAAAAACAATGCATGAGGTGGCATGAAAAGGTATTAAGCATTAACATGTACATCATTGAAGCTACTTTGTGTAGACGTGAATTGAAGTAATGCTGTTGTGTGGGTGGGTCTTTAAAAGTGAAGATGGGATGTGGTTTGCTGTAGGGAGGTATTGTGCTATTGAGATTTTTTTTTTTAAATGCATGTGTGTATCTATCTATCTATCTATCTATCTATCTATCTATCTATCTATCTATCTATCTATCTATCTAACCCACCACGACAACAGATAAGTCATCTAGGCTTTTTTCATTTTTGTTATTTCATGTCATATGAAAGCAGGGAATCATAGCTACAAATACTTTTGTAAATACAGTATTCAATCAAAATACAAAATAGCAGATCTACAAGCTCACAAGGCGGCGACGCGTTGTGAGCTTGTAGATCTGCTATTTCATGACACATGTTTTCTTTGTAACTAGTGTTGCCATGTATAGTAATTATAAGCGACCTCGTTCTCTGTGAAGTTGCTTGCAAATATTGCTAGTTGCTTTTTATTTGTTTTTATTATTTTGTTGTGAGCTTGTAGATCGGCTATTTCCAAATCGTCTATTTTCAAAAAGCCGATGCATATAGGTTTATAGTGCTCATATAGCCTAATAGTCACTTACATCTTTGGGCTTGTTTTCATTGACCTGCTTGCTTATTTCTCTCTCGAAAATCTGGCAACCGTGTCATAGTTTATACCACCGAAGAAGAAAATGCGGAAGTGATCGTCTTTACAAGGCCATGAAAAAGCATAATAACGTGACTTGCGTCGATAAGTAAGTAATTAATAGCGGACAGTACTGTGTTTGGCTAATTTTGTGATGCGACAAACATCCGTGTTTATGTGAAACTTGTGTGTTATTGCAAAGGAATTCCACGAGTGGTCTTGCACATGCGCAGTAAAGTTGTTTACATCTGAAAGAGCATTTCATCCCAGCATACGAGAACGATTGCACGTTGAATGCGAGCTGTAAACAATTGTGCATGGAAAATGGTCATTTTGTGTGTTATTTTATTATACATGTTGTTTGCGTAGTTTTAATAGTATTTTCCATTTGTGTGTTTTCTGTTTACAGTTAAATAACCTACTTGTACTGCAACAGCAACTTACAAAGCTTATCTTTAGCACCCACTTTAAGGAGAGCTAATGTGTGTAGTTTCTCTTGGGCTGGCTGAGGCTATCAGATACTGTACCAAGTATTAGTAGTTTAGTAACCATGTGTGTTTATGTGTGTGTGTGTGTGTGTGTGTGTGTGTGTGTGTGTGTGTGTGTGTGTGTGTGTGTGTGTGTGTGTGTGTGTGTGTGTGTGTGTGTGTGTGTTAATAAATTACCAAAAGTCAGTATCGGTTTTGCGTGTTTTTATGTGTAGTTGTTGTGTTGTAGTTTGAGTGTTTTACGCCAAATCTACTACGTGTATTCGTCCCTGGACCGAAGGGAATAGCTTGAGTTAGGTTGAGCTCAGATATCGGTACAGTTATTTAACAGTCAGCCCGTGCGACGAGGAAAGTACGGAGATTGGTGTTGTTCACGTGAGGAGTGCTAGGCTAGCTCGACGTCGTGGGTCTCTTGTCGACGAGCGTCGTGGGAGAGGCGAAACGTAATCATCTCTGCCAAACCAACCCCCACGAGACGAGAGGGACTTCGGTTCCGAGTCGGACAAGCAACGTGGAGGACGTGCGGGAGAGCCAGCTGTTCATCAAAGAGCTGAGCGGAGCGACCCATTCCGAGAGGAGGACGCGCTCGGTTGGCCGACAACAATTACCAAAGCAACATCATCATCAAAGAAATGTGTGCTTTTTGCAATGTGTGATTTTTGCATTTGACTGTGCTGTTGTCGGACGATGAGACGAATTAGTTTAGAACTGTGCATGATAGCACTGAAGGCTAACAATATTAAAATATTCTGTTACAAATGGTCCGGAATTCCACATGTAGCCTACTAGAGTTTCACAAGTACAAAAGTATTGGCTTCATAATGTACGTAAAGTATCAAATGTAAAAGTAGTCATTATGCACAATGTCCCATTTTCAAGTGGTAACATGTAGCCTAGCCTATAAAAAATATGTTTTAAACTGCCCATGTACAAGCTGACCTCATGGCACCAAAGCTAATTGTGTGTACGGGTATTTCAAGGGCTGGCAGAGAATAACGCTTAGTTTGTCGTTAACCTTAAGTTGCGTTGTCAGCTCCACATCTGATATTTGCAAACATTTTTGTACTTTGGGTACTGTAAGCCCATTTAAATACTAATAGTTTTACTGAAGCACATTATTATCTCCGAAACCTTTCTCATCATGCAGTACTTGTACATTGCAGTATTGATACTTTTACTTAAGTAAAACATTCGATCACTTCTTTCCACCATGCCATTTCATTTATATTTGAATCACGTCAGTTTGCAATGCAATTCATAACTAAAGGTCTATAAACCTGTGTGATATAGTGACGTTATGAAGTACTGCTAACTGGGAAAGCAGCCCGTCCAGCAGGGGCCATTCACACACTCTCTATGTTGTCTTGACAATGACGTTGGCTGTAGTACCCCGGATGCGATGTTACAAACAGCTGACCTGAATGTTGTGGTTGTCCTATGCTAAACAACACATACAGTAACGTAAAAAGGAATACATAGGTTTGATGACAGGAAATTCATTTATATACTATTGCTATAAAACAACAAAGCTAGCCTACATGTTTAAGGTGACATTACACTTATGCTATTGTGCTCCACTATGTTTTCACATTTCAATGTGTAAACATACAGATGCATTTACTATGTCCATGTGTATGATGCGACAGATTGAATAGCATGTTATTGACTTCATTGATGCAAAACATTTTGTATAAGTGATTAATGTCCCTGAATGGGTTTGAGCCTTATTGTTGTTGTAATGTGTGAACATGATGGCGCTCACAAATTGTGCATTTTGAGACTCGGGCGGAATGCAGTGATTCCGTGCCGCCACGTTAATATTGGATCGTCGGGTTTATATCCTTAACCCAGCCAGGTTGTGTAGCCTACATAACTCTCTATGACATAACTCCATAACATAGGACAAGCTACTGTAAGTTTGTAGACCTCACTGTCCAATCTCGCAGAATCGCTGCTGCGCTGAAAATAGCAGATCCACAAGCTCACAACGCGTCGCAATGGGACCTGTTGTGAGCTTGTAGATCTGCTATTTTCAAATAGCCAACGCAGCCATGCAGATCTGCAAGCTTAACCGAGTGACTGTTAAAGCAGTTTGTTTAAATTACTTTATAAAATGTTATATTTTCACAGGGATTATTTATTAGTGTAGATATACATTTTGGAGTGGATATGCAGTGGTGAGCTGTGGATTTTTGAACTAAGGGTACTGTATTTTATGACGTCACGCGCGCGAACATAGCCACTCAGCTCAGTGCTAGTTGAAATACTGCATTCAACATGTGATTATTAATGTAATCATATGTATTATTATTTTGTTGTATTGTTGCATTGTTAATTTGTTGTTTTTATTTTTGTTTCAAATTAATTATTGTATTTTCCTTTTAATTTTATATAAAAGCCCTTTACATAGACTCACCCACACATAAGTAGGCCTACTTAAAATAATCAGACAACTTGTCTTTGTCTTGTCTCAGAGAACTGGGTCCTCTGCTAAGCGACCCCCTTCACAACTTGCAGTGCAGAGATGTTGTCTGTCATTGTGAGAGGAATGTAACACATTCAATTCAAGTCCGTGTCTTTTCTCGAGTAGCCTAATGTTATGCAAAGCAGCCAGGTAGACGCTATTGAGAACGGCTCGCCACTGACGGCGCAAACCTTGAGAGGCTATTGTTTTTAAACTTTAAGGCGTTAAAAACCGCCGCTGACGGTGCGTGCACGCGCGCCCCCAGCTCCCACAGTGTCAGAACTAAGGGTACGCCGTACCCCCCCGTACCCCCTACAGCTCAACCCTGGATATATGTGTCCAGATGCCTGTCAGACCGTCTGCTCCGCAGGTCTAGAATGGAATAAACGGGCGCAGGCAACGTCAACAACTGGTCTCGACCAGACGTGAGATCTCAGCGTAAAGTAGGATGAAGGCCACGTCAGGATATATTGATAAATGCCGAAAGGTGCGGTGATATCGCCGTACGTTCATTATTCGGGCTGCACCGCGTTGATAAATGAGGGCCACTGTGCCTTCCTTCCGCCAGACAGCTTTTTGTGTAATTACTATGAATATCGCCCCTATACTTAAGGCTGACAAATAACGTAATACACATCCATTCTCTCTACGTCCTGCGTGTCTGGAGGATGTTGGGTCTTTTGAGCAATTGAGCCAATGTGTATTCTCAGAATCCCATTTCACACTCGAGTGTGAAATGTGTCTGTCTGTGTCCCTCATTCACAGAACCGGTTTTCTACGTCATGACATAAGCGCACAATATAAACAGCACACACATGTCCTGGCCTCGTTCTCTTCATTTTTGATTGTTGAGACAGCAGAGAGGCAGCAATGGCACCAGCGTAAAAAAAAAAGTTTGTCCAGAGCAAACTCATCGACGCGAGGACGCCTAAACGAACGGTAGCCACCGCGATCGACCGCCTAAACCACTTTCAGGACAAGCTGCTTCAGGCTGCAGCATCAGTCCTGCTTGGTAAAATAAAGGCTGAACTCAGTGGACATTGGACAATATTTTTGCAATAGGCCTACTCGCGTATAAAGATTTCCCGCTTTCCAAACGGGAACTAGTTGCAGTTTGTATTCGATTCATGGAGGATGGAGGACTCATCAAAGAGCGGGCAGTGGAATTTATTGACACCGCGGATTTAACTGCACGGTGCATCACAAAGCGCTCCTAAAAGAAACCAATCATCTACCAACTATTGTAGGCTACCCGTGTCTAAGCTAAAACATAAACATGTAGGTCGCCTACATAGGCTACTTTGATAAATAAATCTGGTTATTTGAAGAGGAGGTTATTCAACTCTCCAGCTGTCTATCTGCGACTCTCTCCCCCCCTTGCGCTTCAACTACATGCAAAAAGGCCGTTCGCAGCTCGCGATGCTTAAATGAAGAAATGTGCACGGAAAATCATCTAAAACTATGCGAAATAAACCCCAAAAAAATATCAAAAATAAAAGCGGGGCTTTATTGTGGCTTAAATAGATTCACGTCGACACTTATTAATGTTTTGGTGCATTCTATAATTTAATACAAAATTCTGATGCCTCTCTGCAGAGTGATACGATAAACCCCCAAAAAATATCAAAAATAAAAGCGGGGCTTTATTGTGGCTTAAATAGATTCAAGTCGACACTTATTAATGTTTTGGTGCATTCTATAATTTAATACAAAATTCTGATGCCTCTCTGCAGAGTGATACGGCATGAAGATCTCAGTGTGTAGAGGGGAGGGCGGGGCTTTAGGCTGCACGGACACTGGTGTTGGAACAATGGCGGCAGTGCAAACATATTCAGATGTGAGAGGGGGCATGTTCAGACCTGAGAGGGGGCGTGAGAGGGGGCGTCTCCCTGCATGAAGCCAGCAACCAATCGGTGTTTGGAGCAAAGAGGGGGCGTCGCCCTGCATGAAGCCAAGTTGCAGCAACCAATCGGTGGCAACGAAGCAATGACGACGCGTTCCAGACCCTTTTTTAGCAAGACCGCCCCCTTTTTCCCACAAACAGAGAGTCCCTGACCAAATCACGCCCCGTTACGCCCCTTTTTCGCCTAAGCCACCTCCTCTCTTTATATACCTCGAGAGGTTAACTCCCACATACCTCAGTTGCCTTTCATCTCTCCTCATAGAGGACGGCTCGCTTCGCTTGAGCCGTCCTAAAAACCACAACAACAACAACCTGAGAAAAGGATTGCAGTTACAGGACGTTCATGATCTGCTCATACTTCTGGTGACATTTTACCCCAAACACATTTATATCACTTTGCTATATTTCTCAGTTGATAAATGTTGAGAGGAAGGGGAGGAGAGGGGGTGTAAAGGTGAAGGTAACATACAAAAGTGCTGCTGCTCTAATAAATAGCAGTCAGTCTTGTTTTACTTTTCCTTCTTTCTTGGAGTTCTCCCACTTCCTAACCGACAAAAGTTTTCAGGGTCACAGTAAGCAGATGCAAAGATATTCAAATCTGAAAAGGCAGTCGCTGTTGATCATTGCGAGCGTACAAAGGGCTTAACAATGTTTTCAGAAAGAATATAAATCTTTGTGATGCTGTAAATGTTTACCCCCGTGTCTAACTGAAGGCTTTGTACACAAGCCAGTAATCAGACAAGAGACAAGAGAGTGCATGTACTGTTGGCACATGGGCAAGCTGGAGGCTCTGGCTAATGAAGTATGCATACACACGGCCTTCATCACCATTCCACTGAGAATCTATGTCTATGTCTATCATGGAGGTGAAACAGTTCAATTCAACTTATTACTCTTTTTTGCCTCCACTCAGAACAAGCCAGCTCCTTTATTCAACTCGTTGTTTTGGTTTCCTACGGTAACATTAAAAGTTGACTCACGCAAAACAGCAGACACTGCAAATGAAAAGGTTGTAGGGATGGCAAACTGCAGAAAGACTGATAAAAAGTCTGTTGCTGTATGACCTCCCTCGATCATTACATGTACTCACATTATGTTTAACACTCATTCCAACTTCAATAAGGAATTTAATTATCCACATTAACCCTGACGTCCCTATTTTAGGCATTTCATTATAGGCGATGATTCTTCAATAGCCTAGGCCTACTGTATATTGGTAGAAACTCGTTGTACACTGGTTAAATAGCATATCCACAATGTGTCAAGATGTTGTGAGCTTGATTGGCTATTTTCGCTGTGTAACACTGGCATACCGCAAAGTGTAAATAAGGCTTAAGTGGTTAAGGCCCAACAGAGGTATCCCTTTCTATCAAGCATTCTCTAAATTCTGTTTATGTACCAAAGTGCAAAAACCCAGGGCAAGAGTACATAATTCACTCTGACAAGGGACACTACAGGAGCAGTGGCTTGCAACATCTGGCAACGGTTTAAGTTTTCCCAGCACAACATGCAAAACTGCACACACGCGCACGCACACGCACACACAGACACACACAGACACACACACACACACACACACCAACACACACACACACACACACACACACACACACACACACACACACACACACACACACACACACACACACACACACACACACACACACACACACACACACACACACACACACACACACACACACACACACACACACACACACAGACAGGCATGAAGTATGCCTCAGGGATGTGATACGCAATGACTACAAAATGATTTTGCGCTGTATGCTGTGCAAAATCACTTTGTGCTCTGTGTGTGTGTGTGTGTGTGTGTGTGTGTGTGTGTGTGTGTGTGTGTGTGTGTGTGTGTGTGTGTGTGTGTGTGTGTGTGTGTGTGTGTGTGTGTGTGTGTGTGTGTGTTTGCCTGCAAGTTCGATTCTGGTTCTCGATGTGTGTGTAGTGATGCCAGCGGTCACACACCAGGCCTTCAAAGGCAACTTCCTGTGAGGATTGGGAGGATGTAGTGTGTGCACTGCCTGATAGCCCTGCAGCCCCAAACATCCCCCTGCACTCCCCTGTCCAGGCACTGCATGCTGGAGACAACTCTTGAAGAGACAAAAACTAAACAAAACAAAAAACACATTTAACCACATGATCCCTAGCATCTCGAAAATAGGCAAACATTCGCCAAAAATAGCAAATCCTTCTCCATATTTTATGTATTTATTTTTTGTATTCTTATTTTTTCATACATTAATGCCCTACTTTGTCATACTGCAGAGCATAGCCGTGGGAAGTACGGGTGCTGAGGGGGCTGCAGCACCCCCTGAAAATAAAGTATGAAAAATAAAAAGATTAAATTAAAAGACTGGCAGCGGAGGGGACCAAGTACAGACAACTGGGTGACCCTGGTCTACGAGGTTGAAGTGTTTCAGTCCTATTTTATACTTTGTCATACAACAGTGATAGTGTTGCACAAATATATTGCAAATCGGCGTTCTACAAGCTCATGTGTCACTGTGAGCTTGTAGATCTGTTATTTCTGCAATTTTTTTTTAAATCTTTGAACATTTTCGAAATTTATATTTTGGAGTGTTTGCCGTTGTTGGATATCAGGTTGAAAGTTCATGAAAAAATGTCTTAAAGGACAACTTTGTTTTTTTTTTTACAACCAATGTTTATGTTTTAGATTGTAATTAAAGTAAATAAAAGATGAGTGTTAAAAATTTTAAATTTACTGCTTTCTATAGTTTTAGCAATTTTCACAATCTTTTTTACAGTGTTTTCACAGTGGGCGGGGGCATTCTGTCCGGTGGCTAAATATGTAGTTTTTTTAACACATTAACCTGGCGTTTTCTTTATTATTATTTACAGTAGCTCTTCTAGCCCCCAATAACTCACATCTGGCCATCTCAGACAGCCGGACCTTTTTTATTGTGTAAAAAAGGCATATTTAGCCACCGGACAGAATGCCCCCGCCCACTGTAAAAAATATCGCAAAAAATGCTAAAACTATAGAAAGCAGTAAATGAAAAAAAAATTACACTCATCATTTATTTACTTTAATTACAAGCTAAAATATAAACCTTGGTTGTAAAAAACCAAAGTTGTCCTTTAAGTTGAATATGAACGCAATATGATTTACAGACCTTATACTTTGTAAGTTATAGATAATTGAGCATCTGCTCAATGCTAAGCAAAGTATAAGGTCGGACTCGGACCGTCGGAGTAAGTGCTCATGAACATCTGCAGAGTAACAGTGACAAAATGGTCTATGGCACGACTTCCTGTAGTAATGACTTGAAATGAATCATATGGATATGTACATCTTTATGTTTATTTATAAAAACTGCACAGATGTTACAGTAGTTGCTGCCCATAATGAACAGCTATTGATGTTGTACTGGTATGTCACGCTAATGAGAATTCATGTTGAATTTCTTATGTAATGTTTTCAGTAGAGTTCGTAGGGTATTGCACAGGAGAAACCATTACAATAGTGAAAAGGACTCATTTATACAATATCTATGGAATAAAAAGCCTCCTTTATACAATATCTATGGAATAAACAAAACTCTGACTGTGTTACGTGTTGGCACAGGATTCATTCTCAAAAGGCAGCATAAATTGGAGAAAATAACCATGTGAGGATGGCTTCTGAAACTAAATGGGCTAGTTTACCTCTTCAATGTTCTCCCTTGTAATGGTTTAAATAGCCATAATTCCAGCAATGGGTTTAAAGCAGGGGCCAATGTGAAGAGTGACATAATTGATGGTTTTATGTGGTCGGCCCTTTAGTGCACCCCCCTCGCTGGCCCCATCTCTTCCATCTAGCAGCACTTTTGAATAATCAATACACCTTGTGGTCTGATGCATTCTACATGCTGTAGTCCTTTACCGGAGCAAAGAAGATGAAGGCTTATTTTGGGACTTTGAGCTGCAGAAGAAAAGATGAGAGGGGGCTTTCACCGGCTTGCAGAGGCTCAACCCATACACGTAATATGAACATTTATTAAGGCAGGGCCCACACACACCACACATTATTAAATCATTTAAACACATCCCACACACGGGCACCCGACACTTTGTATTTGTAAAAGAACATGCACGCATGCACGCCCGCACGCCCGCACATCACCAGTGTTAATTTTGTTGAATAAACTTTTGACTATACTTTTTTTTTTCACTGACGAAAACTAAATATATTGTCAATTTTGTCAACAAACAAGAACTAGACTAAAATATTAGTGAGGGACTAGTTGACAAGAGATCCAGTAGAACTAGGACAAGTTATTTTATGCTTGGCTGCGTCACCTGCGTGTGGGTGTCATGTGCCGAACATATATATTGTTTTGTTAACCAACAAAACATACTAGGCCTATTATGTGCATTGTTCTGTAACATACTATCCTTGTATTGTTATTTTGTTAAGTGTTACATTTTGTTACTGTATCCGACAAGCATATTTTCTGTTTAAAAGCAAACACAAGCATTCTTTGATCTCAATTACTTTTGATGAAGAGCGAACACATTTAATTTAATTATCTTTATTGATAAATTGGTAACAGGTGAAACATTAATCATTTGTTTGTTTGTTCATGGCAGGACAAAGGAGGGTGCCGCCCACAATTTCTCCTCTTATTGGTGACATCATTGCTGATGTCACCGGAACAAACCAACTGGAGGGAATTCCATTTGTATTTTGTTTAGTTAAGAAATTAACTTGAAGAAATCCAAAAGCTGTTTAGTTATGTAAACCAGCATGAATATGAGCAGTTAAGGACAAGTGACTTTCTGGGAGGGGCGGAATATACAAAAAACATTCAAAACTAGAAAAAGTGCTCCTCGGAGCAGAGGTCTCCGCCAGGTTAGGTAGGCTATTGTGGCCTCCTGGTGGCGCTATAATAGGCCAACGTGAAAAGGGTGCCATTTCTTCTTAGGCCTTGCACGACAATCGGACACTGACTGCATTCATGATTTGAGGCATTTTGTTAAAAACATGTGTTTCGCTAAATTAGACCTGTTGGTGGCGCTATAACAGGCCAATGTTATGGCATTTGGTGGCATTTGTTCCTCAACATAGTGTGAATGTGCGTGCAAAGTTTGAGCGCAATTGGATGGTGCGTTCATGATTTGCGGAATTTTGTTCAAAACAAGCCAATAATGCAAACTTTAGATGTCAATCTTAGCCAATCAGTATGGAATATAAAAAATCAAACACATCCGTCGTGATCACATGACTATAGAGATCATGTGTACCGATTTGCGTGAAATTTGGATAAAATTGGAAGGAGTAGTATAAGAAAATGTGTTTTACATAAGTCGGCCTCCTGGTGGCGCTATAAAAGGCAAATGTGAAAAATGCAGGGCAGAGGTTTTTCCTTGACCTATAGGGAGTGTGCATATAAAGTTTTACACAGATCGGTGCAATTATAGGTAAAAACACGAATCGGCCTGTTATAGCGCCACCATGAGGCTGATTTGAAAATGTTCAAATGGTAGTTCTTCCTCGGCCTAATGGGAACGTGCGTGCAAAATTTCACAGAAATTGCATGCTGTGTTCATGATTTGAGGCATTTTGTTCAAAACGGAGACATTTTTAGCCAATCAGGATGGAATATGAGAAATCTGAAAGACCTGTTTTGTTTAATGACTATAGAGATACTGTGTACCGATTTGCGGGATGTTTGGACAAAATCTGTAGGAGTACTGTCAAAAAATGTGTTTTGCAGGCCCCTGTGAAAAAATTGGGGCAGAGGTTCTGCTCTGGTATCCAGGGACTGTGAGTGCACAGTTTGGCTGCGAGCAAGCCAACGGTGCCGTAGATTAGCTGTACACAGACAGATCGAATGACGGACGGACACACGGACACACGGACGGACGGACGGACGGACAGGGGGTAAAACATACTCTCTCGCCATGCCTTTCGGCCTGGCGGAGACAATTATGAATGCATCATGCAATTTGATTGGCCATTGGGGGCCTCTACAGAAGGCAGCGGCAAAAGCGGTTTGACTTTGACTCATATGGGGCACGTAATTAAGTGTTAATTAAGCGTTAAATACGTGTATGAATTTGCTCCCTAAGTTGTGACCAGAGACAGCTTTAGACGTGCGTCATAAGAGTCCGCTTGTTCACGTCGTTTATCTAATTTTAAAATGGTGTTGTGTAGTATGGTCAAACAAGTCAAAACAAACATACATTCGCTGCAATACAAGTTTGAAATAAAAATAGTTTAGGCTACCATTCTGCATTGCTCAACTCATTTTGGATCGTCTGTACCACGTGTTGACACTCCAAAACAGAACCGAGCTCTGAAAGGCGCGTCCACAGGATTTGACACACCCACTTGATGCCTCCAGTTTATCTACAGCCATTAAAAACAATGCGGTTGATGATGCAAGCGTCGGATGCTTACAGCCGTCATGGTTAGCTCACTTAATAAAGAATGTAGGCAGCAGCCATAGCCAAAGGCCCAAATGTTTATATTGATTAAAGATGCAAATATGTCACATGCACATACTGCCCGTGCATGAGCAGTGAAATATTGGTGTGGCAGACTGACGGATACTTTTCCATCATACTCTGCAAACAATGTCCAACACATATAGTACATGGTAATCACAAGTAAGATAATAACATGTATAATACAAGTAAGATACAGTACTAAGCATTAACTACAAAGTGTGGTTGCCCCGGCACCAGTCCGTAAGTGACCTGAGAAATCCATCGGGACAAATTGTTTTTCTAAGACAAACAGTTTTGTGGAGAGAAAGTGGTTTTGGTAGTGTGCTCTATAGAGGCCTCTCAACATGTGATTCAAATTTTGGTAGATTGGTCGTTGCTTTTAAAATTATGATATATGTTGTTTCCTTTAAAAAATAGGCCACTCACACATTTTGGAAGCAAATTACAACGATATGGAGTATTAAAAATCAGTTTGACGCACAGTCACATGTCTCCTGAGATCAAGTTTACCACATTTGGTGAAGAGCTGGTCCACAGAAACACTGAAAAAAGGAAATTGTCATGTTTCTGCAACAACATTAGACCCTTCGCAGTCACAACTTACTATAGGAAGCAAATTCATACAGTACACGTAATTAATGCTTAATTAACACTTAATTAATGATTAACTCCTACATTAATTAATCATGAGCTCATCATTAATTATTCATTAATCCATGTTAACCAATGGTTAAGTCACTATGACTTAACCAAGGTTAATATATCATTGGTTAAGGGCCACACGAGGTGGGTTTGTTGATCTGCTTTTTTCGGTGGCTTCTATGCCCAGGATGAATACTCATTAGTCGGACAGGATTAGTGAGGCAAGTCAGTCTCTGGATAGGCTTGAAACTGTGCACACACACTCCCTGGAGGCCAGAGCAGAACCTCTGCCCCAAATCTTTCACATTGGCCTGTTATAGCACCAACAGAAGGCCGTTTTTTGCTAAACACATTTTTGGATATTATTCCTACAGATTTGTCCAATCATCATGCAAATCTGTACACTATAGGCATATTATCAAGACGGTTCTGTCCGATTTTTCATATTCCATCCTGATTGGCTAAGATTGGCTTCTAAAGTTTGCAGGAGTGGCCCGTTTTTAACACAATGCTTCAAATCATGAATTGGTACACCATATCTTTATAGTCATTTGATCAAGTATCTGTCAGATTTTTCAGATTCCATTCCGATTGACTATGGTTGGCTTTCAAAGTTTGCGGGAGGGGCCCAATTTGCACAAAATGCCACAAGCGCTGGACCAATCGGTGAGAAACTTTGAACGCACACTCCCAGCAGGCGGGAGAACTAGCAAGGCTCCTCATAAGAGGCCTTCAAGTTACTGAGTTACTTTACATAGGAGTATTGGGCTGTGGAATTTCAATTAGGCCAAAGCAATGAAATAAGGGAGTGAACTTCAGACCCTGTTCTGGCTGGCTGTGAATACAGGGCAGAGAATAACATCACTTTTGAAAGGGGTGTGTGCCAAGCCCTCCCTCTCTCATTCATATCAGATTTATCTGTCCGTACCCTGACTCTGGTCTACAACTATTCCTTCAGTCAATTGTCATTAATAAAAGACTACCGTACTCAGAACTCTTTCTGGTTCTCCTCATGAGCCTGCTACCACTATTCTGAGGACAGCTTTATTTAGACTCAAGATATTCCATGTCTCTGGGAGCTATGTCTAAACACCTTGCTCCTCCACTTATCTCAACAGTTTCTATTTATTTTTTAACTGTCACCATCTCCACTATACAGTTCAAGTTGTGGCTGTGTTTGAGGCGCCCTCGCAGAGCAGAATGAAAGACAGACCAGAGCTTAATCAGCACATGCACAGAGAGAGAGAGAGAGAGAGAGAGAGAGAGAGAGAGAGAGAGAGAGAGAGAGAGAGAGAGAGAGAGAGAATAGGGAGGGAGGGAAGGAGAGAAAGAGACTATTATACCCATGCAATAACCCAGCCAGTGCTGGGCACCAAACACCTAAACCCACTGATTGCAATAACCAGAGCAATAGCCCGTAACGCCAGGTAAACTGGTACTGATTCTGCTTGTACAGTATGTTGTATCATTAATGAAGCATATCTGCAATCAGACCCTGCAAAGACCCTGTTTTTCTCTACTTCACACTGACTTGTCGGAGTGGATTGAGGGGTCTTATACTGTACACTGAGAATGTTGAACCAAAACTTGCAGTATACTCTAGCACGCGTGTGCAATTTTTCAGATTTTGAGTTTTTGAGACGGTTTCATCTCGGGGACAGCATGATGTCAGTGGGGGTTTAATCATCCTAAAGTAAACACAGTAGGACAGTACTGACATAGACAAATGTCTCAGTTCAGCATGATCACTATCTGTGTGTCCCCCTTTTTATCTCTTTGTCTCTGTCTCGTTTTCTTTTTCATTCTTTATTTCTCAGGGTGTATGTTCTCACATGATGTACAGTAGGCCACACACACATCACACACACACACACACACACACACACACACACACACACACACACACACACACACACACACACACACACACACACACACACACACACACACACACACACACACACACACACACACACACACACACACACACACACACACACACACACACACACACACACACACACGCGTCAAATAAGCAGCCACTTTACATTGCATTACTTGGCATACCAACGGTAAGATTAATATGGAGAAAACAGTGGATATTTGCCTTTGGCTTAAGAGGTCCAGACAGACGATCGATACCTCTCAGCCATTGACGGTGAAAGAGGGAGCTATTATTTAAAAATAATGCTCTTATTGAGCAAACTATCGGATGTGTGGCTGACATAATGAATGTATACGTACACACACACACGCACGCGCGCACGCACGCACGCACGCACACACACACACACACACACACACACACACACACACACACACACACACACACACACACACACACACACACACACACACACACACACACACACACACACACACACACACACACACAAATACAACCTAAACAAAAGGTCTTATTTAAAAACTATTTTTTTATTGATCTCCTTTTCTCTTTTCTCCATGTTCCTGCTCACCTGACATCTTAAGCTTACATTTATGGTTTGGCAAAAATAAGTGTCACGCAAAATGTCACTCGACAAGGAAATCACATATTTTTCACTGGGGGAAAAAATAGTTTTTTTGTAGAAACCTTTTTTTCAGCCTTTAGTCTGAATGACAGCATGTTGGCAAGAGGATGAACTCCACTTCATCACTTGTCACTAAGCATACTAAACTAATCTCTTTCTTTCATCTCTATGTCTCGTTTCACTCACCATATTCTGTCGCAAGTTCCCAAAATAAATACCGGTTTCGGATTGTCCTCATTCCGTTCTGCTGCAGCCAAAGAATAATGAAACAAAGAAACTAAAACTGGAGAATTGTATCTGCAAGTCAGTATACTGTAGTTAGTTAGTCATAGTGTATTACCATACAAGTTCAGATTGCAGCTAACTAACTTATGCAACCTATTTTGGCCATGTCATTATCTGCAAAAAATACTTTTTCTTTCAAACAAATGTTGATGCGCATGGTGGGAGGATGTTGCTGGGGTGGTATTGTGACAGTAGGTCGGGAATACTGTGGGGATTCCCTGGCCTCTGTTAGAGAACCGCAGAGTCATCCATCAAGTCTATTTTTATGGGTCTAAAGAGCTAAACCACAGGCCTGCGGGGGGGATATCACCACCCTGAAAATATGAGCCGGGGCAATTGATCTAATGTTATCTAACACAGCATTGGCAAAGCGGCGATGCAGCGCCAGATTTGTGGCGTTTTCATTTGGTTCCACTTTTGCTCTCTTAATTAGATCTGGATGGCCTGTGGGTAAACACTGTCACTGTTAGCAGCTGCTATTTACTGAGCTTTAGCATGGGAATACCTGCCTCAAATGTTTACCTCAAAACAGCAGTTTTTTTTGGCTCAAGCATGCACATATTGGTCGGCCTCAATGAAGCCTACATACTGTACATTGCATTTTTATTTTCAGGCCTTGTGACCAGTGTTGGGCAGTAACACTTCATTAGGAACACAGACGCTACTTTAATCATAGCATATATATATATATACACACATAGATAGATAAATATATAAAAAAGGTGTGTGTGTTTCTCGTGTGTAGAAAGTTTCGTGCAGATTGCTCAAAAATCCCAGGAGGAGATAGAATTGAGTTTTCATATAATTCAAAATTGCGGAATATCTAAGGGTCAGAGGTCATATGTCAAAGCGGCAAAGTTCAAACGGTTCATGAGCTATGCCTATTCAAAGTTTGCATTTATCAATTGATTGCTAATAGTGTCACCCTTCGGCCAATAGTTGTGAGTTTTGTGTCTTCGCCGTTTGACATAGCCCTGTACCATATTGCAGAGTTTCGTAAAAACCTACTGCACGGTTAAGCCAGGACTGCAAAAAGTGGCGGAAGAATACAAAAAATAGAAAAGTGTGCTCCTCAGAGCAAAGGTATACGCCAGGCCGAGTTGCTTACCCAGGGCCCTTTGGAAGCCAGTCATAGCCAATTGGAATGGGGTCTGACTCATACATCTTGATCACATGACCCTAGTGTGTTTTGAAGAAACACATACTGTATGGCAGATAATGTAATTTGCACAGATAAATTGTGAATCCAGGGGGGCAAGGTGTCCCCACTGTCATGGCTGGCCCAAATCCATGACAAATAAGAGAAGGAACATCAGGTGTAAAATCAATAACAAGTGTTTATTAAAGAATTAACCTAACATAATCAACTACGATAGAAATGGATGGTGTTACGACCTTATAAGGTGTAGAGGATATAAAGGCGTAACATGTTTCAAACAGTCAGGGTCAACCAAAAAAAGTGTACAATTTATTAATTAGCAACTTAAATTCACAAGGGACGAACAAACAGGCGAAGCACAAGCGCCAGGGTGGCCAAAGCCAAAATACTCCCTATCTGAAAAGAAAACAATCTAAACTACACCGTCACCAAAACAAAAAAGGTACAATCTAAACTCCCTATGTAAGAAAAACAGGGACAAAACGGGGAACAAAATAAACACCCCTACCAGCTTCCCTGTCCAAATTCACTCAGGCAAAGGTTTGGAATGTAGTTAAGAATGGCTTAAATATTAGAAGTGTCTATACTTTAAACACCAAGTATTAATGTTACCTTCCGCACGAAGCAGGAAGGTATGGCACACAGCCTACAGACCTATTAAACACTTGCTAACTAAACAACAAGAAAATAATGACATACAATAGATGTCATTGTGACTGGAGAGCTAGGACATATTATCCAATGTGAGAGTGTGTGACGCATTGTGGGCTTGTAGATCTGCTATTTACAAAAACTTTTGACAAAATGTAAAAAACGTGGAATGTTTTTGCAAACATTTTTAGACCACAAATGTTATGCTGGTCCCTGGCACTAACCTTGTGGTTGGACATGAACATACAGTCAGTGGAAAAAGCATTCACATTTTTTACTTTAGTAAAAGTATCAATACTACAATGTACAGTAGAAATACTATGTTAGAAGTAAATGTCCAGAATTAAAAATGTACTTGAGTAAAAGTACAAAAACATTGGTATCTAAATGTACTTAAAGTACCAAAACTAGAAAGTAGGCTACTCATTATGCAGAATATCCCATTGCACAAGTTGTCAAATGTAGGACATCTTTTGAAAATAGCAGATCTACAAGATCTGTGAGCTTGTAGATCGGCTATTTTCGAATGGACGAAATGTATATGAAGGTGAAATGGTTAATGTAAGTTTTGTAATAATAATCGAAATCTATAAAGGACCTAACTGACGTTGTCAAATAAAGGTAGGCCTATTGCGCACATAACAGGCCTTCACATAAGGCACATAGACCTACTGTAGTGTGCACATAACACTATAACTAGCAAGGTTAACATTAGCCTAGTATTGTAGTAGTTCAGGTGACACCTTGTCAAAACAATAACTATACAGAAAAAAATAAACACTGTGGAAACACGATCGCATCGTCCGTCATCAGCGTCATGGCTGAACGTCAACCTGGTTTTTGCACTTTCTCCATTACAACCCGTACATCTACATAAACGTTCAGGTTTCAAATATAAAATGATAACAACATGGCCATGGATGTTACAATTATATAGGGGCCGTCAGAAGTACCCGTGTCTTCCGTATTGTTCAATGAAAAGCATTCTAATTCGATCAGTGGCCTCTTTCTCCGAATTTTCTCCATGCATTCAACTAAGCGACCCTAGCGGTTGGGAGGTGTATTGCACTCTGATACATTGTAACTGTATGAGGAAATGGCCGTCGATCGGATTAAAATGCTTTTTATTGAACAACACGGAATAAACAGATACTGTTGAGGAACCATACATATACGACATCTCTGGCAAACACAATAACGCTCGCTACACACGCGCATACACACGCACGCACGCGCGCGCGCGCGCACACACACACACACACACACACACACACACACACACACACACACACACACACACACAACCACAAGAAATCAAGACAGCAGCGTCATGATTCTCACCCCAGCCAGCAACAACATCAAAAAAAGATTATGGCCTACCTTTCTTTGAGGTAAACTGTGAAGAATAATATTGCAAAAATAGTTCCAATCCAGTGCATAACACACAAACAAAAACTCCTCATTTTGAGTCACGAGCGAAGAAAAAGTGTAGGCTTAATGTGTGTGTGTTGTTGTCACGTGACTACTAGCAGCGTGCCTGCCGGCAGGGCACGCACGCGCGCGCGCACACACACACACACACACACACACACACACACACACACACACACACACACACACACACACACACACACACACACACACACACACACACACACACACACACACACACACACACACACACACACACACACACACACACACACACACACACACACACACACACACACATTGTCGCGGGGGAGGGGCTACTAGCATGGAGCTAGATGCTATAGCCCGAAGGGACAGTCATGGGTTTGATTGGTTGTTGTTGGTTGTCAGGGCAATATCACAACCAATCGGTGGACGGCCAACAAATGATCACACGTTCCAGACCCTTTTTTAGCAAAAACGCCCCCTTTTTCATACAAACAGGGAATTCGTTACCCAACCCCGCCCCTTTTTCACAGATGCCCCGCCTCTCTTTAAATAGCTTCAGAGGTTAACTCCCACATTCCGATCATACCGCCACATCTGCGTAGTAGACTGGAGTAGAGTTGCACCGATACCGATACCGTATCGGTATCGGCTACCGATATGACTTATTTCACGTATCGGATATCGGACATGACATAACCGATACACGTTCCGATAAAAAAAAGTTTAAAAAAAATAAAATAAAAAAGTTTTTAAAAAAAGGCTCTGGTTTATAAATATATATAATACAATCACGCAATTGTAAGACCATAACCAAACGTTTTAGCAAATTATTATTAGATAAAACGATCCAGCAAACTTTTTTTTTCTTTTTTTTTCCTACTGTTATTGTACTTTAAAATATTCAGTAATAAATGTCTTTAATTGAAAGGTAATGCATTTTTTTTTGTATTTAAAGTTTTACTCGGATATCGGCATATATATCGGATATCGAAAAATATCCTAATTGATATATCGGATCGGATCGGAATTGAAAAAACCTGTATCGGTGCATCTCTAGACTGGAGCTACTCTCCAGTCAAAAAGGGATCAGCAGCACATGGTGACAGATGGCAAAAGGGTCTCAGAGGTAATAGAGGCCTGTGGGCTTCTTTATACTGGCTGGTTGATTCGGGGAATGAAGTCCAGGTGTGCCCCAATTTCCACGCCACTCCTCCAATCTCCTAGGCCACTCCCACCTTTATTCATCATGCAGCACTGAAACCACTGACAGAGGGTTAGAGACACAATATGAGGCCACACAGGGCCGTAACAGATGGCATAACTGATCAGATGAGATGAGGATACTGTGAGGTGTGGAGTCAGTAAATCAGTGGTGTATGAATGTGTATAGCCTACTAGGATGTGTGGAATATGGTGTAGTGCAGGTGTGTGGATGGAAAGCAGAGCCTATAAGAAAAAGAACATGGAGCACTGAGGGGAGAGTGCTGGCAGGTCTGAGTACTTGAGTAAAAGTACACAAGTATTGGTATCAAAAGGTACTTAAAGTACCAAAAGTAAAAGTGCTAAAATGTTTGAAAATAGCAGATCTACAAGCTCACAACGCGTCGCATTGACTATACTATGGAGATACTGTGTAGCGATTTGCGTGATGTTTGGACAAAATATGTAGGAATACTGTAAAAAAAAAACTGTTGTTTTGCAAAAAGCGGCCTCCTGGTGGCACTAACAGGCCCATGTGAAACATTTGGGGCAGAGATTCTGAATTGGCATCCAGGGAGTGCGTGTGTGAGTGTGTGTGTGTGTGTGTGCACAGTTTCGCTGCGATCAAGCCAACGGTGCCGGAGATTAGCTGTACGCAGACAGACAGAATGACACGCGGACAGACAGACGGACGGACGGACGGACGGGCAGGGTGCAAAACATACTCTCGCTATGCCTTACGGCCTGGCGGAGACAATAAAAAAAACAATGGGGGTCCTAAGCACTACGTGCTTGGCCCCCTATTAATAAAGAAAAACATTGGGTTTGACTATAATAGTTAACACCTGGGTTTACTAACTCCAGGCTCTGCCCACCCCTTGAGACGGCCCTGTCATGTTATAGTCTTATTTCAATCACATTTCAAAGAACAGTTTTGTTTCCATGCTGGATTACGTTTTGGCTTTGAACAGCTATTTAATTGGATGAGCAAGTACAATAGGGTTCTTCCTGGTGCAGTACAAGTTGTTAAATACTGCGCCTCAGGATGAAAACAAATAAACAACAAAAAACACAACAAACTTTGGCAATAACTGCATGTATGGATCTAACATTCTCTTCTGGTCTGGTCTTCATGTCTTGCTGAGAATCAGAATCTACTGTATTTATTGGCCAGTTATGTTCACATGTGAGGAATTTGGAGGCCTTTCGGAAGGAAAACATCAGGCTCATCCACGAGAATACAGGTGAACATGAATGACAATGTAGGTCATATTTTGTAATGGTGTTTGATGGAGTTATTTTGATTGATCATAATTTGTCTAGTGCCCTAAAACTGCTTTAAATGTCAAATTAATATAATGCTGTCATATTGGCCTAAATTCAGTCATGTACCCTATTTCTCCTGTCTCTGTCTATGCAAGGTCAAACTAGCTACAGGCGTTCTGTGGCTATCAGTTGTTTTGAGAACACTGTATCTCGATGTTCTTCTCTGCTAACAATTCCTTCAGCGCCACTGAAGTCATCACTGACCAGTGACAGGTCAGACCCGAGGTCAACGTGTTATTCGAGACATGTGGACGCTGTTTGTTCAAAGATAAACTGTCACACCATCTTCATCATCTTCATCATCTACCATCATCATCCTCATCTGACGACGACGTAATCATCACTATCCACCAATAGCAGGATAACCCCTCTGACGGTTGGACGCTTGATGTATCTTCAATGATGTCATATGTTTATGTTACTGGACGCTGTTAAAGTCCAGGGCTTTCTCTGTTTAACGGCGGAGAGAGGCGACGACCGATGATGCGTGAACCTGCTGATACTGTAACCTTCCATTACTCTCTCTCTCTGAATAATAGACTTTCGTTACATCCAATGGCTGCCTGTGTCCTGAGTCTGTTTTTTTCTTGTCGCCTTTGATGAAAGTTACCGGTACTTATATACATACTGATGTGATGTTCTGCCATGCATAAGTATCTATATATTTGGTTGATAAGGAAAAATAACAGCTCTATCAATTGGTCCAAATCGATGCCGGATATGGTTGAAACAGGGTGGACGAGGGGAACTGAGCTATTGACCGGAACTGTACGGTCAGACTCTCTTCCCCTGGCTTCCCCTGTTTTAATACGTATCAAACGAACCAGCCTTGGGTGTAACGATGTATCACTTCTATTCGGATGAAGGTTATCTTTGAACAGTATCACATTTTTATTTTATTTTATTTTGTTTTGGACCTGGACGCGATCGCTGGACCTTTGGACTTGACCCTCGACCTGTCTCAAATTCCACATGGTCCAGCCATCGGAGTCAGGATCCCTGAACCATTGATTCGGTATGTATATTTTTTTATTTTATTTTACCATGGTCCAGTGATTGGGATCTCCACGTAACTTCTCCCTGTGAACCTTGATCTCATGAGTATACCTTTTATTTTATTTTATTGTCTTTACCGAACGATTTGTTTCATAATTATCAGCCTGTTCCTGTTTTTAAATTACTGTTTAACACAGCTCCGCCAGGGAGTCAGTCAAGTAAAAATGTTTTATCACCTTATATTCCTGGGAGGACATTCCTAAAATGTCTCATAAATTATCCTTTTATTTAGAATACAGTGGTCTTTATTTAGGTTGTTTTATCGTTGTCATAATGTACTCATTTTTCCTTCTATACTGATATTTGACCTAAGATTAACCCCTGTATGTGGGTTAATGTTCTAGTCTACTGATAGACAGGCATAATACGTCCACCTTATCGGGTCTCATATCAGCTCACAGTCCGTCCGTCCGTCCGTCCGTCCGTGTAATTCAGAAACTTCTGCTTCGGCCCGAGTCCGTTTGAAGTTTGTGTTTTACTTACTTTGTCAGTACATTTTTTTGTTTGTTTGTTTTGTCTTATATGGTTTGTTAAATATATATATTTTTTTCTCTGTGATTTCTTCTGTCATCAGTCAAAGTTATATATATTGAACACAGACCGGTTTTATGTTGACCACTGTTAAATCATCCATCCATTTAATATATTGAGCTTTAAACAATACGTTTTAAATGCCTTAATAATACATTTTATATTCCTTTGAACCAGTGAATATATTTTGCCTTAATAATAAGTTTTAAATCCTAAGTTTTAAATTCTAAGTTTTAAATATTTTTAATATAATTTAAACTAATAAGTAGCCTAATACTGAACCCAGTCAGTAAAATATTTCTCATTCCAAATTTAGTTTGTCGCTGAAATATGTATGTTCGGTATGTCTGTGTGTATTAATGAACGATTGTTTTTTCTCTCTCTCTCTCTCTCTCTCTCTCTGTGTGTATCCGCCAGTGTGTGAGTGAGGGAGCGTAAGGTGAAAGTTCTCTTTTTATCTTTCTCTCTTTTCTATGTGTGTGAGCGATTCAGCTATGCAGGCATGCGTGAATGTTTGAATGCGTTTGTCTGTCTTGCTTGTTCTCTAACAATTTTAGTCCAAATTTCAGTCATTCTCCGGTCAGTTAAAATTAGTTTACCACTCTGGTCTCTAAAACTTCATTTCCCATCATTCCTTACAGGAAGTGTTAGTTCTCGTAATCCTAACTGCCACGTTGCTTAGCAACGATTGCCCCTACAGCCTCCATTGTTCAACTTCATTCAACCCATCTCAGTTAAATTAACCCTAATACGATTCAATATGTTCTAATATCAATATTGGAAAAAAATTAACTATAATATTAAGTTTATTATAAAGTCATTTTGAATTATTTTAAAAGTTTTGAAAATATTTTATCATTTTAACTTAAGATTTTTTTGAGCTGGTAGATCTGCTCTTTTTGGAAAAAATTTAATTTCCATTTATTTTGGTGTACTTTACCTAACTCTAATATACTCTTCAGAACAAAGATGTTTATTCCTTATTTTTCATTGTTATATTTAAATTTTAAATATTTTAATTATAACTTTAAAAAAAAAAAAAAAATTGAATTTTTTTCATTTTTTTTCTTTTGATTTTCAGTTTGATTTTCTTTTCTTTCTCATCAACAAATTCGTCCTCTGACACACACTATATTACAGATATATGAGTGTCAAATAGAGGGGAGTTTGATGAATGATTTGATTTAAATGTTTAATGCTTTGTTTGTCTTTGTTTCATTTTAGAACGAGAATGTAAGCCACTCCATTAATCCAATTCCTGGACAACAATAATGTCACAATACCTGCTAATTGTGACATACAGGGCTAAAACTTTAATTTTATTCCAAACTGTTTTAAACTCTGTTTCATACTATAGTCAACTGTAGGTCTCATGCCAAACAGTAAATTTGATTTCCATCTATCTTACAGATTTCAACTAATGTCTTGGATAGATGTTTGATGCCCCCATGCCTACATGATGCAATCGAGAAGTATTTCTTGAGTTTTAAGACCATTCCACGTGAGTTTTTCCCTAAATAAAGTGTAAAGATGTAATAAATACAGGTATCAGGAGTGTACCGTTCCATTTTTCAAATACTTGGACCTACAGGTCAACTTGTTAAATAAAGCACTGGACCGCAGCTTCAAAACGAGGAGGGTAACTTTTCTATTCCTGGACATGCACAGAATCGGATCGGACACGTAGGTGTCTTGTCAGATTTCAATTTGAAATTGTCAGACTGGTCAGTTGTCTCTCACTCTATCTCTAAGCTGCCAATGTCATTAACGGTGCTGAAAATTGATTAATCTAAACATGTTTTGAAAAGGTTTGTTGGGACAGTACATTAGCTGAGATTTTTTTTGAATTATAATAAAGTTATTTGCAAATTGCAAGGGGAAAACTTTGTTGTGTGGTGTCTTAAAATGTCATGAAATATAACCATGTTTTGCTTCCTAATTGAATAAATAACCATTATATACAGTCCTTTTGAAGAAGTACAATTTTGAATTAATATCTGAATAAATTATACAGTCCTTTTGAAGAAGTACAATTTTGAATTAATATCTGAATAAATTATACAGTCCTTTTGAAGAAGTACAATTTTGAATTAATATCTGAATAAATTATACAGTCCTTTTGAAGAAGTACAAATGTGTATGTTATCTGAATAACTAACCATTTATTTTTGCCCTTAAGTCATTGAAATCTCTGTCACAATGTTAAGTTTGCCTGTCTGTGTCTGATTTGGTTTGAATAATGTCACAAGGTACAAGACCTGATCAGCTTGCCCTTTGACCCTATCCAAATCATGATAAGATGTAGGCTTGATGGAGTTATTTTGATTGATCATAATTTGTCTAGTGCCCTAAAACTGCTTTAAATGTCAAATTAATATAATGCTGTCATATTGGCCTAAATTCAGTCATGTACCCTATTTCTCCTGTCTCTGTCTATGCAAGGTCAAACTAGCTACAGGCGTTCTGTGGCTATCAGTTGTTTTGAGAACACTGTATCTCGATGTTCTTCTCTGCTAACAATTCCTTCAGCGCCACTGAAGTCATCACTGACCAGTGACAGGTCAGACCCGAGGTCAACGTGTTATTCGAGACATGTGGACGCTGTTTGTTCAAAGATAAACTGTCACACCATCTTCATCATCTTCATCATCTACCATCATCATCCTCATCTGACGACGACGTAATCATCACTATCCACCAATAGCAGGATAACCCCTCTGACGGTTGGACGCTTGATGTATCTTCAATGATGTCATATGTTTATGTTACTGGACGCTGTTAAAGTCCAGGGCTTTCTCTGTTTAACGGCAGAGAGAGGCGACGACCGATGATGCGTGAACCTGCTGATACTGTAACCTTCCATTACTCTCTCTCTCTGAATAATAGACTTTCGTTACATCCAATGGCTGCCTGTGTCCTGAGTCTGTTTTTTTCTTGTCGCCTTTGATGAAAGTTACCGGTACTTATATACATACTGATGTGATGTTTCTGCCATGCATAAGTATCTATACATATGGTTGATAAGGAAAAATAACAGCTCTATCAGTGTTCATTAACTTAGCGTATATGACATTTGGTCAAGGAATTAAGACCCAAGACACATGGAATAGTGTGTAAACAGCTCTGTATTTCTGTCAGCAGGAGAGAGGGACAGCCTTGACATTTGCAGTTGCATTACGGCTCCCTCCAGCCCCCAGCAACTTCTTTTTTTTTTAAATAATTTGGCCATAGGCCAAGTTATCTAGAGCAGGGTTTGTCTGCATGTCCATATTTTAAACGAACAAACACACATACACACACACACACTTACACACACACACACGCACGCACGCACGCACGCACGCACGCACACACACACACACACACACACACACACACACACACACACACACACACACACACACACACACACACACACACACACACACACACACACACACACACACACACACACAAACAAACAAACGCCAGTACTGTGACGTCAGGCATGGCCATATACAGGCATTTTTGTTATTTGTCCAGACACATAACCACAGATAGAAAGATTTGACAATTTGATGTGCAGTAGAAGTGGGCAACATCATCTGGAAACATGGACCTGCCTGGTGTTCGTAGCTGACAACTCTCAGCTACTGTATACTGTATGCTGCAACACCTCCCTTCTCACAAGCTGCTTGACTGACATCAAAACCTGGAAGCAGCAGGTCTTTCTTCAGCTATCTCACTTAGTTGGCACACTAGGCTACCATCAAGAAACTCAAAGATGTCAGCCTCACAATGGACAGTGTTAAAGTCAAGGTTAAATATAGTGGACCACATAAATAAAATAATGATAATGCAAAAAAAAAAATCTGACTCCGAAATCTTGCAAAAACCTTACTAGGATGCCCTTCTGGTGGCGGCATCTGCCAAATGTATCTAAACCAGCTGATGCCTTGAACCTTGAACCTTGATATGTCCAGAACTGTTCTTGCCGGATTCTAACCCACACATACCTCCGTGAGCTCTTCAAGTGTTATTCAACCTTCACTGGTTTCCTGTGTACACTCTGGTATCGATTTTAAACTTCTAGTTCATACCAAGCCATCCATGCCTCTGATGACCCATCCTACCTCTCTGACCTCATCCATCTGCAGCATGGTCACCAGAGAAAATGTTGGCACTGAACATTTACGTAGGACTCAATCACGGTGGTGTAAAGTAACTAAATACATTTACTCTACTTAAGTGTTTTACGTATTTTTACTTTACTTGAGTATTTCCAATTTTCTGTACTTTTACTTCTACTCCATTACATCTCAGAGACAAATATTATACTTTTACTCCACTACAATTATTTGAAAACTTTAGTCACTAGTTACTTTGTAGATTTGGATTATTATTACAAAACATACAGTAACCACTTCAGCTTCATTTTGGCCATTTGAAAATAGCCGCGTGACGCATTGTGAGCTTATACATTAGATCTGCTATTTTCAAAAGATTTTTATACATTTGAAAATGGGACATTCTGCATAATGAGTACTTTCTACATTTGGTACTTTAAGTACATTTTTATACCAATACTTTTGTACTTTTACTCAAGTTCATTTTTAATTCCAGACTTTTGTAACAGAGTATTTCTACATTGCAGTATTAATACTTTTACAAATGTGAGTACTTTTTCCACCACTGCTCAATTGTCGATTTCCAAGTCAAGTGCAATTTCAAATCAGATTATAAGAAAGAGAGAGAGAATGGATTATTTACCATGTTCTGCCTATCAGTATGCAACTCGGCAGGACTGGGCTTTTCACCGCTCAGCATGGGCACTCAATCGGCCGGCGCTTCACTGTGGCGCACCTCTTGGGGCTCAAGTCACCGCTGACAGCGTGCCCGCTTTGAAACGTCAAGACATATCCGTGGTTTGCAGAAATGTACAACGGCAACATAGTTCTGTAGCGATTGGGTTGCCATCTG
Source organism: Gymnoscopelus microlampas (assembly GCF_963454915.1). Taxonomy (NCBI): domain Eukaryota; kingdom Metazoa; phylum Chordata; class Actinopteri; order Myctophiformes; family Myctophidae; genus Gymnoscopelus; species Gymnoscopelus microlampas. Next base: position 25,386,647 of record NC_139944.1, on the reverse strand, counting down.
CCCTGCCCACGAACTGTGGGGCAGAGCCCCACCTCTGTTTTCTTTTTTTACCTTTTTTATCTCTTTGTTATACAGTACAATGGGTTTGAGAATTGTGCTTAAGAAATGTGGTGAATTTTTTTTTCACTCCGATATTTGTTGAAAATCCACACAGGCCAGTGATATATTTCTCAATTAATAGATGAGCACTGCTGAGGCCCTTATATACTGTACTCTGCTTTGTTTGTGCTCATCTTCATCAAAGCTGAAATTGTGCAGCAAACTCCACACTGAACCATCTTTCCTCCTGGATAAATATGCAGCTTCAAAGAAGGCCCAAGTGTCACTTCAAAGACCTCTCAATCTCCTTGGGGTTTTTCTGTGCCTCTTTCGCTCAGCTGCTACGTGTTAAGTGTGTTTTAATCTAGACCCCTGCAATCTTCCTTCTATACCACCCTCTTCCCTCCCTGCCTGCCCTCGCCACTTCATTCCAGCTAATGAAGGTTTTTTTTTTGTCGCCCCAAATCAAAGATTCATAAGAACATGGCTCTGATTCTGACACCTTGTCGTACTCTGTTCACAGGATTTCATCTAAGGCTCTTTGGCCTGAAATATATCACAATCTTGTTACAGGTGGTAATACTAATAATTGATGTCATGGCCCAATAGAATTTTAAAAAGAGCAAAAAGGACAACCGTGTCTGTTCTGTTTCCATATTTAATGTGATCTGCCCTTGAGATTCTATGGTTTTTAAATCAGTGTGGAAAAGCAATGAACATGTGGCATCGATTTGTTAATCTCTGCTCCATCAACCTTCCATGGATGTTTTTTTTGTTTGTTTTTTAACCTTTTAAAGGTATAGACTAGAGCAACACATAATGTACACCTTGATATGGTTACAAACAAGTCCACATCTAGACAATATCGCAATATAAATGGCTTTTTAAGATAATGGTATAGAAATTACTTGAGATATGATAAAGGTGTTGTTGAAAAGGTGACTGTATGGGTAGCAGAATATAATAGAAGACTCAAGATGTCGCAAATACAGTAGGCCTAAGTTGCTCATTGTATACTATACTTTGTGTAAAATATTGGCCTTCAAACGTACATTGTAAATGTCTAGCATTCAAAATGAGCTATAATTGCAATGCTCTGGATGGAATCCTTTCTATTGTGAAACCGTGAAATTAAATGCATAATACTGATAAAGTGTCACTGGTTGTTTGTATATGAAGCATGGGCGAGTTTGCTGGGTTGAGCTGCACATACTGTACATAGCTTGGCTAACGTTAGCTAATGTTATTGTCTCCGCCAGGCCGAAAGGCATGGCCGAGACTGTGTTTTGCAACCTGTCTGTCCGTCCGTGTGTCCGTCCGTGTGTCTGTCTGTGTATGCGAGCAGCTAATATCCGGCACTGTTGGCCCGGTCGCTGCGAAACTGTGCACACACACTCCCTGGATGCCAAAGCCGAACTTCTGCCCCAAATGTTTCAGATTGGCCTGTTATAGCGCCACCAGGAGGCCAGTTTTTGAAAAACACATTTTTTGATAGTACTTCTACAGATTTTGTCCAAACATCACACAAATCGGTACACAGTATCTCTATAGTCATGTGATCAAGACGGATTTGTCCGATTGGCTAAGATTGGCTTCCAAAGTTTGCAGGATTGGTTTGTTTTGAACAAAATACCTCAAATGTTGAACGCAGCATGTGATTTCCGTGAAAATTTGCACGCACATTCCCACTAGGCCGAGAAAGAAATGCCACTGGCAAATGTTCAGATCATCCTCATGGTGGCGCTATAACAGGCCGATTCGTGTTTTTACCTATAACTGCACCGATCTGCGTGACACTTTGCACGCACACTCCCTAGAGGCCAAGGAAAAACCTTTGCCCTGCATTTTTTACATCTGCCTGTTATAGCGCCACCAGGAGGTCTAATTTAGCAAAACACATTTTTGGAACAAAGTGCCGCAAATGAATGCAGACAGTGTTCAATTGCCGTGAAAGGCCTAAGAAGAAATGCCACCCTTTTCACATTGGCCTATTATAGTGCCACCAGGAGGCCACAATAACCTACCTGACCTGGCGGAGACCTGTGCACCGAGGATCGCTTTTTCTAGTTGTTAAAGTAAAAAGCAATTAGTAGCTGACATTGCCATATCTGAAGAAGAAATTGAATACAAGAGATGAAATTGGTGATGACAATCAATCAATCAATCAATCAATCAATCAATCAATCAATCAATCAATCAATCAATCAATCAATAAAGCTTTATTTTATAGCACAATTCAGACAACAAGTGCAGTTCAATGTGCTTCACAGGAGAAAAAAAGTTTAAGACTTAAAAAAAGGAAAAGGAAAAGGAAAAAAAAGCAGAGATGCATAATAGTACATAATAATGCATTTTCTTTTAAAAGAACATGTAAAGCAGGAAGAGGAATGCAGCAATCTAAGTAAAAGCAATGCTAAAAAGTTTTGTCTTAAGATTTATTTTTACAATTTCCACAGATTAAGGAAATACTGCCAATCCCGAGATATCTCGGGACATTAAATCCACCCGTTACCTGCGTATCCCGAGATATCTCGGGATCGTCTTTTAATGTGGTTTGATAACGAAAAAAAGATTTTTTGGTACCATCCTTGATTTTTTTTTTTCCCCATGACGCTTCCGACCCATCTTATGAGAAAATTTCCGACAACCGTTTCCGGTTTGTTTTTTATCTTGAAAAAAACGTTTTTTCCCTGGTTTTGGCTAAAGATCATGGTTTTCACACGGTTTAAAAAACGAATGGTAAGCTCCGGTTGTATTTTCTTTTCTTTGATCGACGAACGGTTATCCTCTTTGTGTTTAAAAACGATCTGATAGCCGATCGGAGGCTAAGCTAATCTAAGATGGCCGGTGGGGAAACGTCACAGCCACGTCACAGCCAAACGGATATGACGTTTGCAGCCTCTTTTCGTCGCTCATACCACAGAAGAAGAAAAAGGAAAAAAAGTGTAAACATTATGAGGGCTCGTACGTCCGTCGTTGCTGTTTATAAACACCATCCGATCGCGGATTTTAATGGATATAATTGTTTTGTGAACGGTTCAAAAGGCTATAAAACTCAAAAACGCTGGCAGTGGGTGAGTACCTTATGAATAAACTCTGGCAGGGAATGTGTTAAGGAACCCACAAATACCCCGGCAATCTGTTCCAGAGTGGGACCATAATAGCTAAAAGCTTCCTCTCCATACCTTTTTGTATTAGTCTCTGGGACCTCTAGGAGACCAGTGCTAGAGGATCTAAGGGCCCTGCCGCCGGGCACCTACTTAGGAAGCATTGCAGACATTGATTGAATTCAATGATTGAATGATACATTGTCATAGTGACATTACCTGGTCACATTTAGGCTGCTTGAGTAGACAGTGTCCTTTCTTTCCTGATGAACCCCTCTCATCCTCTCTATCATGTGCTAGTGGGAATGATGAGCACATTCAGCCACAGACTCATCGTGCCCCGGCACACCACAAAGGGAAATGGACAGTCCTTTGTGCCAGTAGCCATCAGGCTGGCTCCATAACCAAGCCTGGCCACAAAATGTTCTGTTCTGTGCTGTGGACTCTGTTCATAGACTATACTGTGATGTACAGTACACCACTGAACCATGATGGCATGGAGGTTAACTGCTGTGAGACTCAATTATATCAACTAATTATTCATATGAATTGTTGATACACTGTTCATATTTAACCATTATACTCACTGCTGAAGGCCGACTGACACTGTAAATAATCGCTCTCATATTCACTGTTGATACATCCATTCGTCCACTGACTACAGTAAATGTACAGTACTGTATATTTATGCATATATTCACTGGTGATAGATTGCACATTTACAGTATACTGTACCAATTTGTATTTATAGAATACACATTTGTTAACTCAGTCAGTCCCAGTGCAGTTGTCTAGTGTGAGACTCCATTTATTTAAGTTATTTTATCTATATTCTCTCTTACCTGTTGTACCTATCATGTGTTTCACTTTTATTGCTGTTGCTGAAATGACTTTCCCCATGGGCATCAATGGGCTTATCTTAAATGATCTTGTCTTATCAGCAACACCATCGGTTCATCACACAAAGTAATTTAACGGAAAAAGGGTCGACATGAGTTGTGTGAACATGATTTATTAGTCATGATGACATTAATTGTAGCTTTTGTCACGCAGCACTCATGTGCAAGGAGGTATTTAAATTGTCCTTAAATATATCCTTATAATATCTTTGGCAGGTTTACTAGCTTCCTTCACCTGTGACATGAAAAAAATAAGACATGATTTCCAACATGTAGAAAATGTATTGTACTGTATCTGTACTGTATTATAGCAGGTAGGTACTTTTCTTTCACATTATTTGAATTTTCAGCATTTATAAGTATCTGTTACTTGATAGATAGATAGATAGATAGATGCTTTATTGACCTTGCGGAAATTGCAGAAAATAATACGATTTCTCTAACCAACCACCAGGTCACATGTAATCAAAAGGAGTGGAGGAGGCATTCAACAGCTGGAGAAATGTGCAGCAGTACATTTCTCATTCACAAAGGAGGTGTTATGCCTGATTTCTATAGTGGGTTGTGCATCATGTCGTGCACCAAAAATATCAGATCTACACGTTCACAGCGCATTGTATGGTGTGTTGGGATCTTTCGATGTGCAACACCGGTGAACAACAGTATAAATCTTGTAGACTTAGAAGACTCCAGTACATGGCCCTGAGCTGACATTGACATTCATCACAGACAGAAATGTGGCCAGATACAAGAGGAAGAAAATACTTCTCTCATTAACATGCAGTGCTTTATACCGTACAGCTCTAAGACATTCACCCCCACTAACAGCTGAATTTTTCATGATTTCACTTCACGGCTGAGGTTGATCAAACAAAATATTCAACCTCGTTGTTTACCTTAAGGTGAAGAATACTTAGATCCTCTCCACAAAGTGAAGGAAATAGAAAGTCTAACAAGTTGGGTCATGTGGATCTCGGGATTCACATGGAAACGGCATGGCTCCAATGTACAGTAGATCTCCGACTTCATGTGGCTACTAGCCTGTGACATCGGTCAAGGTTTCGGCCTGATTATCATTGACTTACATGATAAAATAATGAAGGATAAAATTTAAAAAGCATAAAGATTCTGTGGGGAAAAGTGCATGGAGGTATACTGGCCTACTGGCAGTGTGTGCAAGAAATTGATGGCACTGATCTGTCAAGGGGTTTGCGAGATTAACTCCGGACAACAGAGGTGAGGTAGAGTAGTTGGGGGTGGCTGTAGCTGACTGGGTAGCAAGGCTGTCTGGTAATCAGAAGATTGTTAGTTCACCCTAGGTGCACCCAGTCTGTGTCTCGTACTGTCCCTGAGCAAGATAATTAAACCCTAACTGCTCCCCCAGTGCTGTATTAATAGCACCCACTGCACCCTAGTTTGGATGAGTAAATGCTGATCCCAACAACAACTCAATTATTATATTATTGTACCAAAACTGTACTCAAGTAAAAGTATTGTTACTTTTAATTCACAAGGCACTTTTTCGTGGCTGGAGGTGCTTCTGTTTCATGACATGTATGCCCGTCACATTGCAGAATGGGCTGATTGGTCTGCTTTTGAGGGGACAAACCTACATACAGACAGACATAACACAAAGACCCTCTTATAGATGGCAGGCATATAGCCATGCCGTAAAAACAGCAATAGTATGTTATAATGTATGTCCTAAGTATGGCATTTGTTATGATGTGCAACATACATACACAAAACTGTGGAATGTCACAGAACTATATACTATAGTAGTCAATGATAATAGCCTATTTTGCATATTCAGCAATGCACACCATGTTTACATGGGAGAACATTTTCATATCAGCAGGATTCTTGTTTGACTACTATTCAACAACAACAACAACAACAACACAGTGGGGTCGGGGAAATTATAAATTAAAAAAAGTAAAACACCTGGCCCCAAAGCGCCTCAGATAGATATATGACACTTTTTACTTTAATGGTTTCCCTCTGTCAGCCACAGCGGAACAGCAGCTGGCTGATGGGCTGCTGCTGATAACTGGTGCAACAATCTCTGTGGAGGGACTTCCATTTTCACTCGCTAACATCAGAAACTTTCCGGGAAAAACAGCTCCTTAAACTAAGTCAGTCGTGGTTCTCATTGACAAGTGAGGCTATCCCACTGAGTGTTATGGCATTGTTAAAGCCAATAAATGTACTTGTGAGCTATAATGGAGGTGGCACTGTGAAAAATGGAAATTGAGTATAAATTCAGTTACAGGTGAAGTTAACTCTCCAAACATAACTTTGTGTTCTACTATATATTCATCCGATCGTATATAGGATCATATACACAGTATACTGTGTGTGTGTGTGTGTGTGTGTGTGTGTGTGTGTGTGTGTGTGTGTGTGTGTGTGTGTGTGTGTGTGTGTGTGTGTGTGTGTGTGTGTGTGTGTGTGTGTGTAATAAAAAACAAATATATATATATAAATATATATAATTATTGCTTTCCTATTACTTCAATGCTACAGTTGGCTATGGCAATGGCTCGATGGAAGATTACAGGGAGAGCTCTTGCCAAGATAAGTATCCACCCAGGGTCCACCTCTCACGGTTCCCCAGGCTGTTGTTGAGAAGTGTAAAATACTCCATAATTTACATTTTAACTCTCCCTGAAAGACACTGGCCCATTAAGAGGCCCTCAGGAGGAGTTGCCTGTGGTTTATATTTTTATGAATCTTCCAGAAGGGTTTTTACAGGCTCTGCCTGGCTGCGTCCAACAGATAGCCCCCATGGCTACGGTGCGACACATTAAAGGGGAATGGTAATTAACGGAATAAACAACATTTTATGAAGGGATGCGGTGACAATAACATTATCTGTTAGGGAGCAGGCTTTTTCTCAGGAATTACTGTGATTCATTGGAGGAGGTGGGAGGGAAGTTCAGGGGAAAGAATTAGAGCTGATGCATAGTAATAGCTTGATGGTAATTTGTTTCTCATATTTCTGGCATTCACAAATGTGTCACATTGAGGGGCAATTATCATGACAAAATAGCAAAGATGCGAGATTGTTTGACATTTTTGTGTTGTTTTTGGTCGATGTGACATGAAATTGCTTCGTTGCCTGCTGAGTGTATTTAATGAAATACAGTATGTTCAATCAAAGTAAGATATATTTTGACGGTGACGCACCTCAGTATTCTGCATTTGATTGACTGCAGATGTACACAGTACATTACAATCCGAAACCTAGGCTGCATTTCACCACTAAATTCCACCCACACCTTTGAGTGAAAAAGCTTTATAACTGCAAGATTCTCCAGAGCCGCCCGTCATGCTGCCAACCCAACAGTATTTTTAATGCAGTCCCAGCCCAAGGTCATCGCTCAGCACGGCTAATCCAGGAGGAAGGAACTGTAAAAGCAGACCCTGGTTACATCCTCACCCCCACACGACACCCTTCCCCCAGAGCGTGTCCTCCAAGCAATTTACCTCTGATTAAGCAGTTCATCTCCGGGAGTATTTCTGAGCGATCCATTTCCCTCCCTACCAATCCTCTTGGCACTTTGTGGTCATTCTGAGGTCCAAATCTTCAGTGAAGTCGTGCCTCTCTACTGAACACCTCTCTGTAGGGGTGGTGGGGATAGAGAGGGAGAGAGAGAGAGTGCGAGAGAGAGAGAGAGAGAGAGAGAGAGAGCCGCACACTACCTGGGGAAAGAGAGAACAGTTTTCTGGGCTTATCTGTGCTGTCCTGGTCGTCCTGCCAATGCCTTTTGGGAAGAAGATGGAGGAGGAGAGCTTTGAAAAATCCTCCAGCACCAGAGACGATTAGACCGGCCAAGTCCCAATCAATTTGCCTTGTCTCTCTTTGGACAAAAGAAAAACCATCTTCCCCTCCAAGGATCAAGTGCACCTTTGCTATTCTTGAACACGCTTTGCAGACAGAGCGCTCCAGGGTCTCTATAATTACAAAGTGGTTGGGTCAAGGTGTGCAAATTGTCATTTAAGTTTCTCTCACTGCCCGCAAAGGACAATTTCATTCGAAAATGTTGACACTTAGTCTTGTATAGTGATTGATGACAAAATTCACAGTGAAATTAAGTTATAGCAGAGTTGTTAAGTAGCTGAGATTTTAGAGGGCATTCACAATTGTCCTTGTTTTTTACTCATCAGTGTACATTAGGGCACCACTTTTCCTGTACAGGGTCTGTATGCCCCCACAAAAGTGGACCGATCACAAGTCACACTGGTACGTTCATGACATCATGAAACAGAAACTGAACATATACGACCACCAGGAAATTCACGAAAGAGTGATGAAGTTGTATCCTCTAGACTACAGTATGCATGTAAAAATGCTACACCAACATTGCTCTGGTTAAGTAGTTTTATACTTGAACCCTGTCGTTTTTTATAAATATTCCTATTTCCTTTTGGCCCACAACCAACCACGGAAGACCACGCTGTAACACCCACTCTGTGGGGCTACTGTGATAAAAATCCATCATGTTTGACATATTTAGCCTACAAACAGTTTTTTGTACTACAGAAACGTTATTTTTGCTCAGGACATGTATCGTCAGGAAATGGGTGGGGCCTTGCAGAATTGCGCAAAGAAATGCTTGACATTCAGACAGTCTAACTAACCAATCATAAATTACCAAAATGTGTGGAATTCTTACTGGATTTTAATCATGTCTTGTCATGTCATGTCTTGTTGAATTACAACCAGTGGTAGAGTACAGTAGCAATACCACAATGTAAAAATACTCTGTTACAAGTAATACTCCTGTAATCAAAATTTTACTTGAGTAAAAATTCTGTTCACTGTTTTCAAATGTAAAAGAAAAAACACTTTAATGGGAATACAACAAGTAGTGGGATTTTTTTCCATTTTTTGGGTCCCTGTTTGGTCCCCTATGCAGCTGCAGATAGGTGTGCAAAAGACTTGTTTTACACTAAAAGTAGCTACTAATTGTGCATAATCGGCACATTCTGAGCTTGTTGATAAGCTATTTGAATTTGAATGGTAAAATAGGGCTTCATTGGTTAATGTATGTTTTGTAATAATAATCTAAATCTACTAGGTAACCTGTAACTAAAGTTTTCAAACAACTGGAGTGGAGTACACCACAAATTACAATATTTGCCTGTGAGATGTAGGGGAGTAGAAGTATAAAGTATTGAAAAATGTACATAAGTAAAGTAAAAGTACCTCAACATTGAGTAAATGGACTTAGTTACATTCCACCCCTGAATACACCCCTTCTGGTATGAGGCTATACTGTATAAAGCCGGCCAGGGAAGCCGAGGGTATTCAATGCCAAATTCACACTGAATTTAGACTGAAAGTCAATGCGCGAGACAAACAGCAAATATCCATGGACGAATGGTGCACATGTGCGGGACCAAAAGCAAATGTCCACGGATGAACACTGCATGCGTGTGACGAACAGAGTGTGTTAAATGTTAGCGACCACAATGGGTGAATTAACATTAGCATTAGCTGCATCACATTACTCGTGTTTATTAAAACAAATTAAGCCTATCATCTGCGTTTGTAATTGTTTTAATTAACGTTACGTTTTAAAAGTGCCTACCTTATTGACCTTATTTACAACAAGTGGAGAATTTTAATAGCTCTAAAACCACTAAAACCGCTCAATAATAAAGTGGGTTTCGTGTATGTGTGTGAATTGCGGGTGTTTATTAAGCCAAAGTGTTGTTGATTAGAGGTCTGTAATGAAAATGCATGGACTGGAGAGACCTACAGTAGATTTATTTGCAACAAGCTATCAGTACTGCTTTAAGAAACTACATCATAGGGACTTTGCAAGACCTTTTAAGACAAAGTGAAACTAATGTATTGCCTTCTCTATCAGCACTGACATGACTCATGGAGCTTAATTGGGAATATTTATGCATGACCATTACTGAGAAGTTTGTGGAGTTGGTACCGAGGCGTAGCAAAAGCCTAAAATGGACAATGCCAGAACAGAAATCAAAACGGTTTAATTACCAATTTACCCCACCACACCGAAGTCTGCTGGTTGGGCAGAGGGGCTGTATACGGACATGCATTTGAATTAGGCTACGTCTGTAAATTGGACTATTCATGAACGACAAAGTTATTGCACAGTGCTTGAATTGAGCTTGTAATCACCAGTACTGCTGATACACCTGAGTGCCCTAATTAGCACCTTATACTGTACATTGCCTAATATGAGTCGTGTCGCGATCCAGGGGGTTAAACGAGTCTTGTACGAAAGTCTGTACATATACATACATGTACATATTATATGACGGCGCTACGCTACCCGGCCGCTATCGACGAACGCCACGGTTGGCGTTCACCGCCGGAGTGAGGCTGATTAGCGGCTCGGCGTGACGCGCGGCTCACGCTGATCAAGGACGCCGAGTGGACGCGGCGTGTCCCGCCCGGCGGACGCCCCGGTCGGCGTGGCGTGGGGACGGCCTCACGCCAGAAATGTGCGATATTTTGCTAGCTGGGAATAGTTATAAGCCAAAAAGAGTAAAGCAGGGAGATATAGCACCATTACCACTATGATTTCTTTTCTTCTTTTTGTTCTCCCTTACCTATCATTTCCCTGTTAAAAACAGAAAATGCTGAATAGAAGACAAACACACTAACTGGCCTGAATTAACACACTGATAGACTGTAGGTCTGAGCACAAAAACAGAACTGTCTCTCAGGGCATGTCAAAATGGACAAGAGATTGATTTGAGGTGCAGAGATGGATGATGGAATGATGAATGATGGTCTGGACCTGGGTTTGAGGAAAGAGGGAGAAAACAGTAGAGGCGGGGACGCCAACAAAACAAGTGCATAGTGCATGCACTATGCATACAAGTATCATTGGTCAATTTGTTGCTTGTCATTCTCTTTCTGTTTTTTCCCCCACATATTATCCATATACTGTCCTTTGTACAATTCAACAACTTGCTTTAGATGTGGATGGATGGGTCCTATGGCTGTCTATCATGAAGTACATGACTCATGGTTGCGAAGAAGGTCAACCTGAGAGAAAACTATGGTCCTTGCTAGCATGAATGATGCATGACATACTGCCTGTCATTGTGAAATACCATAAACAGTATTATTTATAAAGCAAAAAATATATCTTTACCAAGACCAGTCGCTTACTGTCTTCTACTGGTTTCATTCCCAGGCAAGTCAACACAAAAACAAGTGTATTTCCATTCTTATAAAACATCCCAGCCGACACACGCTCAACCCCAGCTAATGCAGTTATTATTCTTAAATTTGATTATTTTCTTTTGGCACTTTATGCTTTATTGAGATAGGAAGCATAGTGTAGCTATAGAGAGACAGGAAACCTGGGGTTGAGAGTTGCGAGAGATGATGGGAGTAGGATTTGAACTCAGGGCCGTCACACCTCACAAGGTCAAGGGCCCTGACTGGCTGAGCCAACAGGCACATTCCTTGCCTCATCTTGTTGAGTGCAGAATTCTTTTGGCATTTAATAATAGAGGAAAAAAATCATTAGTGATTTAATGACTATAATTTCCTGCAGTGTCACAGTATAGTCATTTGCATGGAAGCTGTGAAATTGTACCCTGGAGACTGGCACACAAGCATCACTGCATGTTGTGGAATAGTTTGTGCCACTCAGTTAGCAACCTTTATTTAAACCCCGAAAAAGGGAAAGACCCAAATTTTCTAAAGTATCACATAATAACACAGAATGAATACAGTAATAAAATAAATAATCAAATAAAATGAAATAATTAACAAAACATTTGTTAAAAAAATCTTTTAACATCTGTTCCTTCAAGTTTAAAGATAGAGGTTCTGTACACTGGAATCAATATTAAAACGGTAGAGACAGACAGATGTGTTGTTAGGATAATATATTTTATGTGCTCAGTGATATTGCTGAGAAAGTGTCCCTAAATACCCCTTAATACCCCTCTCCTCTTATTATGCTTTCTCCATCGCATGAAGGGGTCGTGCACTGAAAATACAAGCTCACAACATGTTGCGATGCGATGCGTTGTGAGCTTGTAGATCAGCTATTTTCGGCATGCAACTCTGTTGTACGACAAAGCATGATTCAGGCTTTACAGTCATCTGTTGCAGACAGCTACAGTATATGAAGTCATAATAAGAGAGCAGCAACATGCCAGCCAAGGTTAAAGGAGAAATCCGGTCATTTTAAGTGTTATGTTTGATGTGTGTCAAATCACTTACCAACGTATAAATGAAAATCGCGTAACTCCACAGAGCCCCCTATCGACCCCCACCGTTGTCATTATAGGAGGATATAGGATAGCCCAAATTCGCCTATTTTAACCAATGCAAAGTCTGTTTTTTTGCTTCTAGTACTCATTGTTGAGTCCCATGATAATGTAACAGGCGCTAAAACTCCCGACAAGCTAACGGCTAATAACAAACGAGCTAACGCTGGGGCTGCTTATCTCTCTGCATGGCAGCCCCAGGTTGCCAGGTCGGGAGAGAAACCAGCAACCAGCATTAGCTCGTTCTGTTATTAGCCGTTAGCTTGTCGGGAGTTTTAGCGCCTGTTACATTATCATGGGACTCAACAATGAGTACTAGAAGCAAAAAAACAGACTTTGCATTGGTTAAAATAGGCGAATTTGGGCTATCCTATATCCTCCTATAATGACAACGGTGGGGGTCGATAGGGGGCTCTGTGGAGTTACGCGATTTTCATTTATACGTTGGTAAGTGATTTGACACACATCAAACATAACACTTAAAATGACCGGATTTCTCCTTTAACCTTGTTTTGTTTTTTGGCTCCGCCGTCCGTCCGGCCGGCACCGTTGGCCCAATTGACGCGATACTGTACACACTCACTCCCTGGATGCCAGAGAAGAACCTCTGGCCTGAATGTTTCACATGGGCCTGTTATAGCGCCATCAGGAGGCCGATTTTTGCAAAACACATTTTTTGATATTACTCCACATACTGTGCACGCAAATCGGTACACAGTATCTCTATAGTCATTAAACCAAACGGGTCTGTCAGATTTGTCATATTCCAAAGTTTGCAGGAGTGGTCAGTTTTGAACAAAATGCCTCAAATCATGAACACAGCGTGTGATTGCCGTGAAACTTTGCACGCACATTGCCACTAGGCCAAGGAAGAAATGCCACCCTACATTTTTCAAAATCGGCCATATGGTGGCACTATAACAGGCCGATTCGCGTTTTCACCTATAACTGGACCGATTGGTGTGAAACTTTGCACGCACACTCCCTAGAGGTCAAGGAAAAACCTCTGCCCTGCATTTTTCACATCTGCCTTTTATAGCTCCACCAGCAGGCCGATTTTTGCAAAACACATTTCTGATATTACTCCTATTTTGTCCAAACATCACGCAAATCGGTACAGATTATCTCTATAGTCATGTGATCAACACTGATCGGTCCGATTTTTCATATTCCATCCTGATTGGCTCAGATTGGCATCTAAAGTTTGCAGGAGTGGCCCGTTTTGAACAAAATGCCTCGCATCATGAATGCAGCGTCCAATTGCTGTGAAACTCTGCACGCACATTGCCACTAGGCCGAGGAAGACATTTTCTCATTGTCCTGTTATTGTGCCACCAGGAGGCCGTTTTTGCAAAAACCTGACCTGGCCAGACCTGTGCTCCGAGGAGCACTTTTTCTAGTTTGATTGTTTTTTTCGTAAGAGAGAGTGAGGGAGTGCCATGCAGCAAAGGCATGCCGTGCTCGGGAATCAACTCATTGTCAGGTGTCAGAGCCTGGTACGCACCTTAACCACTCAGCTATCGGGTAATTTTCCGCATTAACCTCAGGTAGTTTTCAAGTGTTATGTTTCTTCTGCTCTCTTTTCTCAGAGTGAGGTGTGGAGGGAGCACTTAGTCTACTGGCTCAATGTTAATTTTCCAATTAGGAGAGCAATATCTTAAAAGCTGCAGAAGCCCAGTATTAAAAATCAATAAACCTTACTTTCACAGAATGCATCAATACTACAATGATTTTATTCATGGCACTAATGTTTGCGATAAAGGATTCAAAGAGTTAAATGAGATGTTTCAAAGTACTGCTATTCCTGTGCCTATACAAAGCTAAATAAATAAATAAATAACAGTTCATTTATATCTGAGAGTGAAGAAATTGACCCTCTAATGGACCATTTTTAAATTGTCTATTGAAATATATTGCAGCCAACATACTCCTGATGTTTTGGAGTTCTTTTTTCTGTGCAGTAATTGTGTGTGACAAGTAATCTCCCAAAGCAAGAAACAAAACGCTCCACTGATGATTGTTAAGAGAGACTCATTTTTGTGAACACAGTGAGAGCACTGGAGGTTTTCCACCGATAAGAGTATGTACCCTATCTGGTTCATTTAACACTCTTAACACTACACTGTAAAGGTCTGAGCGTTAATTGAACTCTGAGGATGTTACTGTGTGCTGTACGACAAAAGGGTAGGCCTTTAATTGATTTGTATCAGCTGTTTTTCATTGTTCTCTAATTTAGTTGTTGGTCTGGGGAGGGAGTGTATCCTCTAATACAGACCAATTGTGTCCGTTGGCGTGGCCCGCCAAGCCGGAGGCACCTTGGAGGAATGAAAAAAAACTTTAAATTATTTTTTTTACAGCCATGCTGATATACTACCTAAAATAATTGTCTCCCATGGTGCTTTGTAAGACCATATGGCCTTCCATCAAGCGTTAGAAAGCTCTCAGCTAACTCTTGGCACGGCTGTTATGTGCAACTACATGAAAAAAGGTGTCTGTAAGACTTGCCTGAGAGGGAACGGGTTGGAACGGAGCCGCTTCAAGAGAACCAACAAGAACACCTGTGCCGTGTGCGTTAACATTGGCACTAAAATTCCTGTTGGAACGGTTGAAAAACATTGCTTTCCCTCTCTCTGGTCTAAACAGAGCCGAGACAGCAGTAGCTAGTATGGATGACCATGTCAGTACCACTTGATTTTTGTTACATGGCCACAATAGTTCCTCATCCATCCTCAATTTGCACAGTATTGATCACAGCTGCAGCCTGCAACACATGTGTTCTCAATTTGGGGACACATTACACAACAAAAGCCTAACTGCCTAACCTTATATCAAATTCCATTTTGTCCTTACAAAGGTAAATCCGAAATCTGACTTGTTTCCTGTTTTAACGTGCCATCCTGAAGTCCTATCTTACCTTCTTTTTATTTTATTTGCACATAGAATATCTGATAGCAATCTGGGAACCCATCGTAAAAAAAAAGGAAAAACAGCGTAACAGGGAAGCGAGCGCATAGATGTAAATCCCGCCCACTACATTTGATTGGGTAAAGCGCGGCCTGCTTCCTGATCTGAAGGCATGCCCACTTGTAGCCAATGTGTATAGGTTCTCAACGGGGCTCCCGACAGATTCAAGCGCAGCTCTGAATCTGTTCTTGAGAGATTAATCTGATAGTGACAGATTTTTTTTTTTATATATATTGATTGACGCAATCTGTCCTAATTGTAATATCTGTAGGTGTCAGGTGTCACATACGGTACAATGTCTGATAGTGACAGGGAAACGATATGCTTTAGTACAATTTGTACTGCAACCCTGGAAGAATGACACTTGACAGTATCATGAAGAATAGCCCCCAGGAATGTAATAAAAGACAAAAAGGAACGGCGTCAGATGTGATCAAAGCAGAGAACCTTTTAATACAGTTTAAGGAATAAACATCACAGCCTTGTGTTGTGTCGTTATTCCCTTATCCGGAATACAGTGCATATCCTGCTGTTAGCAGCACTGTGACAGATATGCACCAGTGTACAGAACACCCACTGATTTAGGAAAGACTGAAAGTGAGCACATAAGTTCAGCAAACTTACAAAACTTACAAAACTTGGAACATGTTGTATAACTAGTGCCGTATACATTGTCAGACTCAGTGAGTACTATGACGTTAGTACCCAAGTACTTAGAGGTGGGTGTAGGTCCTACTGATGGCCTACACTGTAGGACATCAGTAGGCCTACTGTGACGTCAGGCTTGTGCATCAGAGTATTTGGAGGTCAGTTTATGACATCAGTCATCTATGATGTTGGTGCACATGTTTCAACCAATCAGCGAAGCCTATTGAGAAGCATGCAGACACACAGATATTTACGGATTAAGAGATACAATAATACAATTATCGAGTTAACAAAGCCTCGTATTCTCTAATTAAGGCTGTTGAATGTATGAATCAATGTTAACCCTACAGGATTCCTCTGTAAAATGTCCAGATTCAATTTAACTCTGAGGGTGTACAAATGGATGCTTAGAGATCTAATGAAAAATAATATCTGTACTGTAACTTACAATCCTGATCAATCTGTTCCCAGAGTGCACATGCCATCCTGCCGTGACCCTGGCGACCAGCCCATGGCTGTCCAGCCTAGTTCCGACCAGACAAAGGTCGCCACTTGGGGCTGCTTGCTGTGGATGGAGCCAGTAAGGAGGAACCTGGGCAGTTTAAGGTTGTCATCAGATGTTGAGTGCGTCTTCTGCAGGAGGAAGACTGCTGCCTTGTTGACCTTGGTGAGGTGATGTAGGACTTCCAGCTTGGCGGTTGACCTGGAGTACTGACAGGCCCTAGCCCTTGACGGTCGGGATGTGCGCCCGAGAAGGGCATGGCCCGTGCCAGTCTTGACCGTGGCCTTGCACCAACTCTTGCTTGCAGGGAAGGCTGCGTGAAGGCTGTTGTCTTCTTCCCAACACACACACTCGTGCACTCGCGCTGTAGACCCACTTTTTTCTTGTATTCCGTGCTGTCACCCTCTCTCTGTACTCACTCCTGTCTGTAATACAAATGAAAACGTGTTATGGAGATCAGCGCCCGGTGCCGCAGCACTGTTGCAGATTCAGCAACAACACACGCCCATGCGCCGATAAATCACAACACATACACATCTCTCTGTCATCCGGGGGCCCCCATCTGACTGGGATGAATAATACACTGACTAAGATGTATACTGCATATGTACAGTATGTGCATACATGCATACTATAAACGTCTTCCCCATAAACCAAACAACCTGTGCTCAAAGCCAACAGATTTCCCCTACATCTGTACACATCATTAGAATGCCACGCAATACCACACGCCCAGATGGCAGTCAACGCCGGTCGATTGGAACTGATCTGGTAGAGAACTATAGTTATCTTTCTTTTTTCCTATAGGATGGCAGGAGGATCAAGCAGGCGGCTGGCTCTCCACAGGCTAACAGGCCACCTGTGCCAGTGGGGTGAGAATAAAGCCTGATTTATATTTCATTGTGCGTCGGTGTCGTACGGTGAGTATAAAGAGAGGAAGAAAACGCGTGTGTTTGCCTGTGTGCAAGTGTGGATGCGTGAAAAGGAGAGAGATACGTGTGTTAGAGTGAGAGCGCGAAAGCAGACTGTGAGAAGAAACAGAGGATGTTACAATATGCAGGCGTATAGCCAAGAAATACTAAATGCTACAGTAGGGACCTGGATTTATCCACAGGCTATACATCCTGCTATTTGTGCAAAGGAAAGCAACAAAGTAATAGGTTCTCTAGGTGAATTTGTAACTTCTGGATTTGCTGTGTGTTCCTTAGGCATACCATACATTATGTGGTATTAAGCAAGGCGTATTTAACTAGTATTTTTTTGACGTTTTCAATAAATCTCTTGAAGAGAAAAGGGTTTGTTAGATGTTCAGCCCAAATGGGCCAAGTGATTCAGGCGCCATGAAAGTTTACAATGTCATCAACTGTGAACAAGGTGTGCTTCTTTTCATTCTTCTAGAAGCCGTGCGCACGCACACTCACATGCACACACACGCAGGCAGACATACACACAGACACACGCACGCACACACACAGACACACACACGTGCACGAGCGAGCGTGTGTTGACCACATATGTAGCCTAAGCGCGTTGTCAGAGTTAATGCTTCATTAAACTGCATGTATCCTCCCAAATGAGCCTCCATAAACCCAGAAGGGAGAAATACAGACGGAGATGAAGAACAATATGTTTCTGTGGCAGCTTATCTCACTGACAGGATACAAACCCTTAAGGCAAATGAGAGAGAGAGAGAGAGAGAGAGAGAGAGAGAGAGAGAGAGAGAGAGAGAGAGAGAGAGAGAGAGAGAGAGAGAGAGAGAGTTTTCCGAGGTCAGTACATAGCCTCTCCTTCACCACTACCGGCACTTTCCACAGGCACTATCTACCAACAGCCGACGCTACCTGACGGCCCCCTCCCGTGAACAGCTACCGGGAAGAGAGGCAATGGACGCCGGGTCCAGCGATATGTCCTCTGTCGCAATAGTAATGGATGGACTTCCAGGCCCTCTGGTGATCCAGCCTAGGACATACCCACGGAATGCTTGTTGGAGGGTTTCGACAACTTGGGATGCCCAAAGACGAGGCAGAAAGGCTGGCAAAGTATTGTGCTGTCTCTGCTGCCATATATGGTGGAGCCGCTGCTACTTGTGCCCATGGAGTGACAAGCATGAGGTATCATGAGTTTGTGAATGTAACCTTTACTGCACCTAAAATATTTGTGTCCCTGTATGCTTTCCCTGTGTGTGGACATAAATAAATTGTTAAACCGTGTGTGTGTGTGTGTGTGTGTGTGTGTGTGTGTGTGTGTGTGTGTGTGTGTGTGTGTGTGTGTGTGTGTGTGCGCGCGTGTGCGTGTGCGTGTGCGTGCAAAAGACAAACTTTCGCAGTAATCTTCTCCCTGATTTCTCTTTCCAACTTTCTCTCTCTTTGTCGCTCGCTCGCTCTCTCTCTCTCTCTCTTTCTCTCCCCCTCTCTCAACTCTACATCTTTCTTTCGGTGGGATAAATGGGCAGATTAGAAAGGTGCTCCACATGTAAATCAGCTGGTGGGGAGTTCAAACACTGAGAGTAGATTTTGCTTCGTATCAGAATAGAAATTGTTACAGTTATATTCTCCTGTGAGTCCCCAGAGAAGTAGAGTTTGTAGAGCTCATGGGGCAGCGCGGCAATGCTCCCTTTCTCTCTCTATCTCTCATATCCAAAGCTAATGTGACCTAAAACTGCACAGTTTCAGACATTATGCAGTGAGTGCAAAGAGATGCTGTATGTTTGACATGAATATCTTGTATTTTAAAACATTATCGAGTGCATTTTAGGCTGGAATGTTAGATGGGCCGAAAGTAGTAATCCACTCAAATGTTAATGGAAAGGCCACTCATACAGAGCTGTGTTTAACAGTCCATGTCAAATGTTTCAAATCAAGCTGTGGCATGCGTGGTGAGGACCAAAGTGCAGGATAGTGAGGCAGGTAGTGATGAAAAACCCAAGACCTCATGTTTTTATACTCACAGGTGACTCAGCTCTCAAACTTAAACAGTTTGAGATGACCAATAACCAGGCTTGACTGGGGATCAGGACTGATATCAAAGAGCTTTGATATATTATCAAGATGCCAATCCCATGCCTCGCCACTAGTACAAAATGGAATGGGATTTTTACTTCCGGAATCTCACTGCAAAGCCCTATGTCTCCTAAGTGGCCTGGCCGCCTCTCCCCACTCCCCATCCCCTCATCTCCCACCCCATTTGGTGAGCGCAAGTGCTTTGACCGTCATGTGGTTCTGGTCTCCTAAAGGGGTGGGCTCTGTGTCACACAGATACAGGAAATCAATCAAATGTTGGTTTCTCCATCCGAAGAAACCTTTATACACATGAAGGGGATTGCAAATGAGATACAGCTGGGGCAGATCGGAACCTCAAACTATGAGAACTAGACCAGGGAACATCACACACATAGAATTACAAAACCTAGACAAGACAATGAATGAGGCAAAAAGTGCAAATCATGACAGTTCCCCTAGGGACTAGTTTCTCTAGGGACGGCTCCTGAGGGGACCTGAGGAGTGTTGGGAATTGAGAGCACAAGTAGCACGTACAGTACAAGCGAGCAGGGAAAGGGGCTGAAACCCCCCCCGCCCCAGAGCTTTATTCCACTGCCGAGACAGGAGAGGGACGTTGAAACTGCAGCCAAATGGGTGCTGGACAGTGCTCAAAGTGAGAAGCCGGAGCTAGCATGACCAGGACATTGAGGAGAGATACCAAAACATGCACAACCAGGACATCACTATCATCCAGCCTGCATGTGCCCCCCCCCCCCCCCCCCCACATACACACACACACACACACCCACCCACCCACACACACAGAGACACACACACACACACACACACACACACACACACACACACACACACACACACACACACACACACACACACACACACACACACACACACACACACACACACACACACAGACAGACTGACAGACAGACAGACAGACACACAGACACACATACACACACACAGACACAGAGACACACACACAGACACACACACACACACACACACACACACACACACACACACACACACACACACACACACACAGACACGCGCGTGCGCGCACGCGCACGCGCACACACACACACACACACACACACACACACACACACACACACACACACACACACACGCACACATACTCTGATTGAAGTGCACAGGACTTCATTGATAACCTGTTACCATGAACAAGTAGGTAAAGGCCCGCTGATTTCTTGGCCTAATCAAAAGTGATGCCTTTGAGTGGAGTCAAATTAATTGATAGTCTACAGGTCAGCGTGACCTACATCGTGAGTGTCTTTTCAAGAACAATAAGCAGGGAGACTCACCGGATGTCAACGCCAATAGCCTTGACATCCAATTGAATTTTCGATGTTGCGGTTTATCAAAATTATGAGGATTTGGTTTGAAAGGACCAGGCTGTTTGGGTAATTAAATGTGGACCTACTTGCGGATTATATCAGTGTCATTCTACTTTATGTGGATTATGCAGTCAACACGCACTGACATTTTGACCCTTAATCCCATGTACAACGCACTGACTTTTTTTTTTTTTTTGCACCTTAAACTAACATCCATAGTACTGTATATCATGCATACATCTGCTGCTACAGTATATGCTCACACACCTTTATATTTGATCTCAGGTACTATGAGTAAATATATAAATAATTTGTTTGTTTTCTTTGATTGATCTCTTTTTCCCCTTGCCCCCCCCCCCGCCTTCTTCTTCTTCCCTTTCTTTTTTCTATGGAAGTAACAATACTATGCACGAAAACAAATTTCACCCACTTAACAACTTAAACCAACATTTTTATAAAGTTGTATGGATTGCGTCTGTCCCATAGGTACTGTTAGTCTAGTGCTAGAAGATGTTTATCAAACAAGCTGTGGATGCTCAATTGCTGGCTACTAGTTTGGCTTGGCAGTCCACCAGTTGCTCCAGAATTATTTTTTAAAGTGAGGGTTTGAGCTATTCTCTTTAGAGGAAAATAAGCATTATTCTCTGTCTCTCTTCAGCCAGTCAAATTTAGGACTTTGTGAAGAAAATATTTATGTGCATGGTATGGGTATGACGTCTGGTCCATAGCATTAGAAAGACTTCTCCTTAACGCTATGTTACTTTCGAGCCGTTGCCCGCATACCACCGCTAGCACAGGCTGCGCAGCCTCTCGTCTTTAGTAATAAAAAAATACACCTTTGCTACTCACCAAAACAATGACGGTTTTAAGATACTTTCCTTAGTGGGAACACTCTGAGCCCCCCATCTCACGTCTAAAATACACTTTTTGACGAGAAAAGGATATATTTCACCAGAAAGAAAGGTCTGGTCAACAGATAAATTCCATTGACCGGATCTGTAGAGGGCACAGTGGAATAACTAAAAAAAACGTTTCCTTCCGGTGAAATGTTTTATGTTCTGGCCAAAAAGTGTATTTTACGTGAGGTGAGCTCAGTGTTCTCACCAAGGAAAGTATCTTAAAACCGTCTTTGTTTTGGTGAGTAGCAAAAGTGTTTTACTAAAGACAAGAGGCTGCGCAGCCTGCGCTACCGCGGACGTGCGAGCAATGGCTCGAAAGTACCATAGCGTTAAGGAAATGTCCTGTAGACCAGAGCTAGGTATGATGTACGTACAGTATAGGTGTGTGCCTGTGTGCGTGCATGGTGTGCACACGCTTTCATTTGTGAATGAGTCTGACTTAATCACTTAAAGCCTTTATACTTCATTGACTGGGGTCCCACAGCGATATATCTATACTTTGCCCCCTCCCCCTCCTTTTCCCCTCTAAACCAAATATATTCGTCAAAAATAGATATACGCTTATAGAGCTGCTATTCTCACCAAATACTCACAGCATTAATATGGACTGTGGTATAGGTCATTCTGATTTCTTAAATGCCCCAGAGTGTGGTCATCTGACAGTCATCTCCTTGAGACATTGCGGCCGTGCCATTTCATGTTGAGTTTTAATTCAAAGACACCAGTAGTGGACAAAGTACTCAACCCCAGTACTTGAGTCAAAGTATTTGCTTGTGAATTGCTTGTGTATACAGAGTTGCAGTCTTTTTGTCTGAGAAAAGGTCCTAAGTAGGCAACACCAGGAACATCTGACAATGCTATTAGCAGGCAGAAAATACTGCCATACTGCCATGGCCAATAAGTAGAATAATGGAGGTGTGGCACCGCAAGAGAGATGGTCTCTAACAGCTGGATTAGTCTGATTGGTTCACCTGTGTCTCATTAGCAGATCCCTGTCACCTCCCAGGTTCCTTGTTAAGGCCGATATCAGCATGCAGGATACGGGAGGTAACGCATTGGTAATGAAGGCTCTCCAAAGACGTGTGGAAAAAAGGCAAAAACAACACTTAGTCTCAGTTAAACCTTTTGCTTCTACTTCCTAATAATCATTGTTACTCTTATCCATTTTTCTCCTCTTTTTTTTTATTTTTAGACAGTTATGGATGATGTATTGTGGCAGAGTCTACAGCAGACCATGCATCATGGGGAATGTTCTTAAATAACCCTGTTTCGGGGGGGCATTTTGGTTAAAAGTGTAACTGAGACCAGGGATAAATAACCAAGACAGCACTGTTGTCTTTATGCATCTTAATGTCATTTTATCATTTTATAATTGTGTTTCCTTTGCTTGATGTTCTGTGTAAAGCACATTGAATTGCCTTGTTGTTGAAATGTGCTATACAAATAAAACTACCTTGCCTTAATTGCCTCGCCTTACCTTGCGTTATTTATTTATTTATTTATATATTATTATTATTATTTGTATTTGTATTTTTGTTTTTATTTTTATTTATTCATTCATTCATTCATTTTCGAAGTCTTTGGTGCAGTACCATTTCGCAGTTTTTTGGCACAGCACCCGACACAACACACCTGCTATCCATTCTCACAAGGAAGCACATCTGTTATCCATTCCAAGCTGAAGACAGGTGCATTTTGTTTTGTATCATGCAGTATGCATGCCGGTATCTGTTTTCTATTACCCCTCTGATGGTAAATAACTATGAACCTTGACCTTTCTGGGTATGTCAGGACTGTATAAATAACCCATCCGTTTTTACAAATACATGTGGGGGGGAGGGGGGGATCACAAATCCTTTCTCTTTTTCTGTATAACCCACGGTATTCCTCACATTCTGATACTGTATGCATTCTCCAGTGAATTCAGATGCATTCCACTGTTCAATGTCTGTACTTACTGTATGTAAGACTATTTTCAAATAAATGTTATATGAAATTGTTTCCTTGTGGGAAGTAAAAAAAAAAAAAAAAGTTTATTGTCAGCAGCAGTGAGACGGGAAACTAGGAGAGAGAGAAGGGGGACACGTTCAGCAAAATGGTCCAGCAAGCAGGGAATCGGACTGGAGACTCGCTGTTGTGACCATTTGGTAATGTCCCTTGATGTTCATTGCTATATCTAACTATATAAATGGCGACCAACTTCCGCACCCTCGGTGTCCACACCCCACAGCTCTGTTATCGACTAAACAACGCACCGCCAGACCACATGTCGCCAACTGACTCGCCACGCCGGCCGCGCTGAATTTACGCCTCGCGTAGGGGACATCTCACTGCTCACGACACCTTTTCCACCGCGCAACATAATTAATTCTACTCACCAAATGTCGGACAAAACGGAAGGGGAGGCAGCTTCGTACCGTTTACCGTGCGCACGACCTCATCACCACAACAGCACGCAGCCGCTGCGGGGGTTTTTTCCTTTTTTTCCAAACTTTTTTTTTGGTCACCATTTTCTCCAGGCACCATTTCTGGTGTAACGTGCGGCAGCATGCGCTGCGTTGCCACGTTTGTGCGGCAGCATGCGCTGGGTTGCCAGGTTTGCACAGCCAGCGCCAGAAACAAGCAACCACCTTCATGAAAAAAAAAAAAAATGTTCCAGGGGTGTCCCCGCGCGTCCCAACACTCCACAGGGGGTCAGTGGACCATCAGGGGGTCCGCGGACCCCCTGTGGACCCCCTGAAACATAACAAATATTATTTCTTCAAATTTTTCCCTTTTTCAAAAAAACTTTTCCACAGTTTTACTCCGGCGATTTGGGTCCCCCAATATACACACGGCTGGGCCCCGTGCGCGGCTGGGGTTGAGGGGGGCGTAGCCCCCCGAAACTCTAGTATATATATATAGCAAATGGCGGCATTCTCTACAGTGTTACTATCAACATAACTTCCCTTTCATACCACCCCTTAGTAGAAAAGGTGAGATATCTCCCAGCTGACACGCGACGTCAGTACAACGTTGTCCCAACGTTGTACTCCAACGTTGGATGACCGTTGGATTTTGGTTGTAAATGAAAGTTTGTCTGACGTCATAACCCAACGTTGGTTAGACGTCATAACCCAACGTTGTTTAGACGTCATAACCTGACGTTGGTTTGACATCCTAAACTAACATTGATGTAACGTCAATCTCTGATGTTATGTAGACGTTGATTAAAGGTTGGACTCCCAACGTTGGATACCAGTTGTATTTTTGTTGTAAATGAAAGTTTGTCTGACGTCATAACCTGACGTTGGTTTAACGTCAATCTCTGATGTTATGTAGACGTTGATTAAAGGTTAGACTCCCAACGTTGGATACAAGTTGTATTTTAGTTGTAAATGAAAGTTTGTCTGACGTCATAACCTAACGTTTGTCTGACGTCATAAACTGACGTTGGTTTGACATCTTAAACTAACGTTGATTTAACGTCAATCTCTGATGTTATGTAGACGTTGATTAAAGGTTAGACTCCCAACGTTGGATACAAGTTGTATTTTAGTTGCAAATGAAAGTTTGTCTGACGTCATAACCTAACGTTTGTCTGACGTCATAAACTGACGTTGGTTTGACATCTTAAACTAACGTTGATTTAACGTCAATCTCTGATGTTATGTAGACGTTGATTAAAGGTTAGACTCCCAACGTTGGATACAAGTTGTATTTTAGTTGTAAATGAAAGTTTGTCTGACGTCATAACCTAACGTTTGTCTGACGTCATAAACTGACAAGTTGTATTTTAGCTGAAAATTTATATCGGGTTGACGTCATAGTACAACATTGGCTCAACGTTAGAGTACAATCAAAATATGACATATTTCTAACGTTGTAATCACGTTGTATTTTAGTTGAGAATAAAATGTCAATCCAACATTAGCAGGACGTCAACCTCCAGAGTTACCTTGTCACGTAGATATCTTGTCACAACAAGATATCAACGTTAAAATAACGTCTCCTGTGCCCACTGAGTGGGCGGTGGGAACAGGACATCTTCCAGACGTCATTTTGACGTCGATATCTCATCATCACGACGTCAGACAAACAACAACAAATTACCTTGTTTCAGTGTCAAGTTTTACCAAGGTGAAAATACAATATCAGACAATATTATTTGACAAAGTTTAATAAAACAACATTATTATATATTTTTTAAACTTGTAATTGGCACATTTGAATAGGTAGTATAAACAAACAGAAATTCATATTTCTAAGTCATATTGTTGTCCAAACAGTTACAGGTTTGGTGAATAGGTTCAGAGCCCAAAGTGCCTTTGTAGGAAAATGATTCCATTTGTGAAACTTTAAAATAACTAAACAGTACAAATCAATAAAAACAATGAAGTGCATTCTTTGAGGCATGTCTATAACATATGCACCAAGGGCAAAAACGTTAAAAAGAGAGAGAAATAACACTGAGCTCCCGTAAATCACTTGGAGAGTCTTCTCTGCATCATTCTGTTTAATTTGTTGAGGGTTGCATTCTTCTTTAGTTCCCCTAAAGATAAATGACAGGAATAAGCTATTTTAATAACTCTAACTTGATTTTTACATTATGAAACATCTTTATTGACTGACAGATATCTGTTCAAAAGTTTGGAATCAGTGAGAAATTATGATTTTGAAATTAACTGAGTTTGCAGATATGAGTACTGTCTCTGATGGAAGGGCCATCACAATTGCTTGATCTAAATCCTATGTTGGGAACAGCTGTACCGTAAGGTTCATGAGAAGTTTTATACAAACCAGTCTCAAAGTACGGCAAATTCTACTGAAAATATGGGGTGAAATTTGACCTGGATATCTAGAGAATATGACATCTAGAATGCCTAAGGTCTTTAAAGATATTGCTGCACTTGGTGGATTATTTAATGAACAGAAATGTTGAAGAATATAAGTTATTATTATTATTATTATTACCCTTATTATTATTACATTTATCATTATCATCAGTGTCTTGGCTGTACTTACTTAATTTTCACAGTGATTCCAAACTCTTGAACTTAGGCATAACTGCCAACGTATATAAAAATAATCAACATTTTGTAGCACTCCTTTTTGAATTTGAAAGATAACGGAAAGGTCAAGTTACATCGGGCAATTAAAATGTTTAACTTACCATATGCAACGTCAAAAAGACACAGGCCCCGGGGACTTATTCTTGCCATGATGTCAACAAAGGTTGTACTGGAGTGTCAATTCATGTGACATGAGGAACGGCATCATTCTTCTGGGTGCATCATCCAATGAATTACCTCCTGTGTCTCCAACCATGACAACCTGAGAGTATGGTAAAAGTCACAGGAAGGAAAATGCCATATTAAGTGGACAGCTAAGATATTATTCTATCGTTACACCTCTTAAGGTCTTTAAACACCAGGGACATGACGAATAAATTATACAAATACTTCTTTAGAATATATTGATGCTATCGCATCAAAACTATTCATATACTGTATATGATGCCTCATTTTTATAGCCGTTAACCTGATGCCTTTAATAGCGGTGAAAAATCAAACTTGTTTTAAATCAAAATTATGTTGCTTTATTGTCAAATAATAGTGAAGTTCAGTGTGGAGGTACTTACCCGATGTATTCTACTTGAGAGGACCTTCCACCTCTTGATGTACCACATCTAGCATGAAAATAAGAAATACACAACACATTATGAATGAAAAATATACTTGACGCAAGATAGAGACTTCTCACAATGGCCTCATGCCGTGGCACAACTACTTCAGAGAAAACCCAAGAAGAAATTGTATTGTGAACCCAGTATGGTGAATTATATCGAATCGTTGGTTGAGTGAAACTTCACATCCCTACCCTTTCAATATTAACGCTATAAGACTGCTTTTACATTACACTGCTGACTGTAGACTAATGTTTACTAGTTTATCTGTGCCTGTTATGTTTAACTGTGTCAAAAAACTATCATCAGGGTGCCCAAAGCCCTGTGGGAATTTATAACTCAATTCAAAATGTTCCAGGAAAGTCACTACCGTGGGAAACCTGAATCATCTAATTCAATATATATTTTTAAATTACAACCAATTTAAAGCATATTACCCCTCAAATTAACGCCCTGATATTATACTTACTTCGGACTTGGTGGAGGCTCACCAAGTCTTGATCACAGGTGTTTGGAAGCTGAAGTAGCACACGCACACGCACACGCACACGCACACACACACACACACACACACACACACACACACACAAAAAAAAAAGATTAGATAGGCTACCTCTGCCTTCCGAAACATCTGTGGACATTTAAATTCAATATGGGCTGGAACAGCGTCGAAAACGACAGCTATCAAACCTACAGTACACCTACTTCATTATCAGCTACTGTATATCAAGTATCGGTTATGGCAAAATACTAACTGTTCTTCACTCTGTTTGGGCCATTCAACTGTACAGGACTTACTTCAATATTTCAACTTAAGATGGCTTACCAATAGATCTTCAATATAGTGTTTACATTCCTCAGAAATGAAAAAAACTTTGAGAAAACGTTGTATTATAGTTGCTTAACAGCACAAATTAAAACCAACAAAATATCAACGTCTAATGGCGTTAGAATTTAACGTTGTGTAGACGTTAACGTCATAATGTTAAGAAGACATTGGGCTTTGGTCTCAATACCCGACAACAGAATGTCGGTATTCTTTGTCAATTTGACGTTAGCATGATACGTTGAACAGATGTTGGGCATTGGTTACTTACCAACACAACTTAAAACCAACAAAAATCAACATTTAATGATGTTAGAACTTAACATTGTGTGGACGTTAGCATAACGACGTTAAGCAGATGTTGGGTTTTGGTTACAATACCCGACAACAGCATGTCAGTATTCTATGTTAATATGACGTTAGCATGATATGTTGAACAGACGTTGGGTATTGGTTACTTACCAACACAACTTAAAAACAACAACAAAATAACGCTTAATGATGTTAGAATTTGACATTGTGTGAACGTCAGCATAATGACGTTAAGCAGACGTTGGTTTTTGGTTACAATACCTGACAACAGCATGTCAGTATTCTATGTCAATATGACGTCAGCATGATACATTGAACAGACGTTGGGGATTGGTTACTTACCAATCAATCTTCAACATAGTGTTTACATTCCTCTATTATGTTTATTTTTTTTAGGTGGGCTTTACTGTTAGGCTTGGCCAATATTAGACTGAAAATAATGTCTTACAAGCTAATATAATCAAAACTATGATAAAGGCTACACAAGGCTATTCAAATGCAACCAACCCTTATGCCTGATTTTTAGTTACACAGCACTGTCTCACACAAAAATCAGGCTGTGAGGCATGTGAGCTTTTACCCTTCAATAACACACATTCCCAACTGAAAACATGAATCATGCATGAACAACAGAACTTCACCTAAAATAAGACATTAGCTTTAAAAGCTGCAATTCAAATGTTTAACTCAGCAGCACCAAGCCACCAACACAAAGCAATGGGGATCAGTCCATCTAGTTAATGCAGTATAGCCTCTTTCTAGTTCCCACTGTTTTGCCACAAAAGGCAGGTACTGTAACCATTTTGGGCAAAGGATTTACTCAAACAATGCTGCCAGTTTCAAAAACATGCAAAGAAAAGGAAAAGAAAAAGAAAACAACAAAGCATGACTGATTTGCAATATGAAGAAATCACCTCACTCAGTCATAAACAGAATGTAGAACTTTATTTTAAAAACAAACAGTCAAATATTTCATTTCAAGTTAGAAGGAAATTAATTATGAACTCACCTGTGCAAAAGATTGTGATTCTAGAAGTCCTGGGATGGTCAAAAAAACATCTCCATGCACAAACAAGTATCTCTTCCTGTCTTCTCTCCCTCCAAATTCAAACTGCAGGCTCCTGCAGCAGTTACTGTTGCCCCGCCCAGTCTGGTGTTATACAACTGTGGTCCCACCCACAAGTCCAATGATTCGTCCAATGAAAGAGCAGAACGTTGCTATACTGCTCAGTGATTTGAGGAGACATTTGACAATCCAGTTTGAAATGTATTATTATGACAACATCCATACAACGTTGCAGTCTAACATCATTAGACGTAGATATTTGGTTGGTTTTAGGTTGT
Organism: Gymnoscopelus microlampas; assembly: GCF_963454915.1. NCBI lineage: Eukaryota > Metazoa > Chordata > Actinopteri > Myctophiformes > Myctophidae > Gymnoscopelus > Gymnoscopelus microlampas. The sequence goes on along the minus strand of NC_139944.1, from coordinate 25,356,808 downwards.
GTTGGTAACTAATCAATAACCAACGTCTGTTCAACGTATTATCCCAACGTCAGGTTGACGTCAAATACTGACATGCTGTTGTCGGATATTTGACCAAACCTCAATGTCTGCCCAATGTTATTATGTTAAATGTCAGTTTACATTGTATGTGTCATATGGCATTATGCTGTAGGCCTAATGCAAAAAGTGAAATATTTCCCTCAATCATTTATTTGATTAGCAATTAATATAATGCAAAAATAAAGAACTGCAACAGCTATGAAACATGAACAATGGTGAAAATCAGTACATTTACTCAAGTACTGTACTTGGCATTGTATTTTTTAAATTCACTTGTGTGTTTCTATCTTTTAATACTTTATTATTTTACTCCACTACATATCAGGGCAAACAATTATTTTACTTTTTGTGATTGATTGATTACTTTATTAGTCAGAAATGTAAACAGCATGAGGTACAGTCATGCATTTAGGCTGAAAGGGTAACAAAAAAAGTGTCTGTCTGTCTGTCTGTCTGTCTGTCTGTCCATCTGTCCGCCCTTCCGTCCACCCAGTAGTACATACATAGTGGTGTGGATGATAAACGGTGTCACAGTCACACACTCTTGCTCCATATGTCACAACTAAGGAAGACCCTGGTTTTGAGGTAGGCCGGTGTCTATGCATTGTAATGTATTGATGCATTTCTTTTCATATGGGTTTATTATTTAGGGCAGCATAGGTTACTGGTTAGATAATCAGAAGGTCCCCGGTTTGCCTCAAAGGCCCTTGACGGGGCGAAGTGTCCTGAGCAAGACACTGTAGGGGTGGACCCTACAGTCCACCCACCCCAAGCGCTCAACATAAAACATTTGAGCAGCCATAAGCTGAAACTGAATTTGCCCTCTGGAACTAAGGAAGGTCTCCTGAAGCAAACTAAGGGCAAATTATTGACGATAAAGAGTTGACATGGCTGTCTACCTACCTCACTGTCGGTCGCATTCCTTTAAGATGCAGCTGGCTGATCACCGACAACTAACATCTGCTAAAGCGGAAGGGAAAAGGTATAACTGGCCTTAACCATGTTGCCTTGGCTCTAAATCCACACTGGCAAAGAAACCTGTAGCTAATCAGTCTCATATACAGCCACAGGTTCACTATAGGTGGGATGCTGGCATGTGCCCCAGGAGCAACTTGATGGTATTTGTCTGAAAGTCAAATTCAGTTATCTGGAAAAGGCTGAGGGTTATAGAACTGCACAAACACCTTTCTGGGCCATGGGGTGGCCCTGTAGCTCATCTGGAAGAATATAGTTGAACCACAGATGAAACAGCTACCAATTGCTCTGGTTGGACTATTGCAGGTTAAACAGATGCTAGATCATTACTCTATGTCAGAACCTTCAGTACTTATTGTCCATATTCTACAGCCAGACTATGTTGGATTTTGTTTAAGTAACAGCCACATTAACCCAGCAAAATATCTACATCTAATGAGGTTTGAATGTTGAGGAGATCTTTTCATTATGAAGTTTAGCAGACATTGGGTTTTGGTCACAATACCCGACAATAGCATGTCAGTATTCTACATCAACACGACGTTGGCATAATACGTTGAATAGACGTTGATTATTGGTCAGTTACCAACACAACCTAAAACCAACCAAATATCAACGTCTAATGATGTTAGACTGCAACGTTGTGTGGACGTTGTCATAATAACGTTGGGCAGACACTGAGGTTTGGTCAAAAATCTGACAAAAGCATGTCAGTATTCGACGTCAACCTGACGTTGGGATAATACGTTGAACAAACGTTAGTTAATGGTTAGTTACCAACACAACCTAAAACCAACCAAATATCTACGTCTGATGATGTTAGACTGCAACGTTGTGTGGATGTTATCATAATAACATTGGGCAGACATTGAGGTTTGGTCAAATATCCGACAACAGCATGTCAGTATTCAACGTCAAACTGACGTTGAGATAATACGTTGGACAGACGTTGGTTATTGATTAGTTACCAACACAACCTAAAACCAACCAAATATCAACGTCTGATGATGTTAGACTGCAACGTTGTGTGGACGTTCTCATAATAACGTTGGGCAGACATTTAGGTTTGGTCAAGAATCCGACAACAGCATGTCAGTATTCGACGTCAACATGACGTTGGGATAATACGTTGAACAGACGTTGGTTATTGGTTAGTTACCAACACAACCTAAAAGCAACCAAATATCAACGTCTGATGATGTTAGACTGCAACATTGTGTGGACGTTGTCATAATAACGTTGGGCAGACATTGAGGTTTGGTCAAGAATCCGACAACAGCATGTCAGTATTCGAGGTCAACATGACGTTGGGATATTACGTTGAATAGACGTTGGTTATTGGTCAGTTACCAACACAACCTAAAACCAACCAAATATCAACGTCTGATGATGTTAGACTGCAACGTTGTGTGGACGTTTGTCATAATAACGTTGGGCAGACATTGAGGTTTGGTCAAGAATCCGACAACAGCATGTCAGTATTCGACGTCAACATGACGTTGTGATATTACGTTGAAAAGACGTTGGTTATTGGTCAGTTACCAACACAACCTAAAACCAACCAAATATCAACGTCTAATGATGTTAGACTGCAACGTTGTGTGGACGTTGTCATAAAAACGTTGGGCAGACATTGAGGTTTGGTCAAGAATCCGACAACAGCATGTCAGTATTCGACGTCAACATGACGTTGGGATATTACGTTGAATAGACGTTGGTTATTGGTCAGTTACCAACACAACCTAAAACCAACCAAATATCAACGTCAATTGACGTCAAATTAATACGTTGATACAACGTTGGAAGTTGACGTTGGTCCAACGTTGGATTTTGGTTAGCTGACGTCACAACCTAAATCCAACCAAAAATCAACGTCAACGGACGTCGCGTGCCAGCTGGGCTGATATCTCAGATCAGAGGGGAAGGTGAGATATCTGATATCTCAGATCAGAATCAAATACAGGGTAATACTGTATATTTTTGTCATGACCCGTATTGCGGCATTAGTATTGTTTTTTTTATCTCAGCAGCTGAAGAGAGCACCGTTGTTCTCCAGATGGCATAGTGTGACTTTTTGTCTGCCGTCTCCCTGACAGCCACATTAAGCTAAATGTCTCGCTGTAGATTCACTGCATTCTGAGGAAATATGCCTCATGAGAATTACCCCCTTCGGACATTTCAATAATGAATGATCCCTCCTGTCTGAACCTCTCCCATGGGTCGGCGAAGGGCTGATGTATGGAAAGCCAGAGGGGACACACAGGACACATTGACTACTGGGGCGGAAATGAGGAATACTGCACTCTGAAGAGGAAGTGATGGCATGATCATGATTACGACGACGGAGAATGCCAGCATCATCTAACAACTATCAACATTTTGGCTATCATCAATTTATTCCCTCAAAGACTATAAACTAATTTCACTCTCTCTTTCTTTTTTTGCATACAGGAACCATGATAAGAGCAAGGTTAAGGGAGAGAACATCTAGCATAACATAATTCCTTGCTAGCCTTTGGGTAAGCTGTGAAATGTTTTGTTAATCATTCATTACACTCCTGGTATTGAATTTCTGTTACGGTGTGCCTGCTTTGCATAGAGGCGGCCAATTAATCCAACTTGGCTGCTGCTCCTTTGAGAAGCCCCACTAATGCGATTAATGGGATTGCGGGTAAAGCTACGAGGGAACGTGGGTGACCATGCTTGGCTAGGGGGCAAGAGCAGCCAGAGAGAGAGAAGGAGAGCGAGGTTTGTCTCTGAACTTCAAAAAGCCCTTGGTCTGATGAAGCTCAGAAATATTCAAATCACTTTGAACACTATCTTAAAACACACTGTTGGTGTGAGATTTAATCAGCACAGTCCCACGTCTACCAAATGACAACTAGCCAGAAGTTGAATTAGTTAAGCAGAGAAAAAGAAACTGGAGGATAACGGATAAAGTTGTTACACTCTTACTCTACTTAACCACAACTCGGGATTTCACTTACTGATAAGTATACGGAATTGGAAAGTTCACTATCTCTAGGGTTTGCTGTATTATATAAATATGATAGACAAATTAAGATAAAAGTCAGGTCTAACATCCGTATGGGCTTTATTTGAAAATGTATAAACAGCTTCTTCATGCCGCTTCACAACCCCCAGGATACCATCACAAAACTATTATGGTGAACAAATAAATTGGAACCACTCCATGTTGTGCTTCTGTGCCGAGTCACCGCAGTCACAGTAAACTCCATCCTACAGGGGCCATGGCTGCACAGAAGTGCAAAGCGGCTCTAAGTGGTCTCACAAATCCAGAGACAAAAGGCAGACACTAGTGAGTAATTTATTGCTAGCTGCTCTGTGAAGGGCCTCACAGCCCACACAGACATGGAGGGGGGTTTCGGTGGTGGGAGTACTGTGCTAAAAGACAAGTGAGGATTACGCTTATCAAGCATCAACTGTTTGGCTGCACAGACAAAGGCTTATTGCTGTGGGACAACTTTAATGGCCCATGGCACACTGCGAAAGAAGAGTGTCTTTTTATATAACAGAAGCTAGGCGAGCTGAGGGAGAGAGTGAGAGCAGTGACCACAGCATTACAATCTGTGCTCTTGTGTTCCTGAGACAAAGTGGATGGACAGAGGATGCGGATGCGTCATGTGCATAGATAGACTACAGTGACCAGACGTCCTGGTTTGGCCAGGTTTGTCCTGGTTTAAGCTGGGAGTCCCTCCAAATAGGCCTATCTCTGAAATGCGATTCGTCGTGAGCTTGTAGATAGGCTATTTTTGCTATTTACAGATCTTATTTCTCTATTTACAAAATTAACATCATGCTGCAGCTATACTGAAGAAGACTTGAAACTAGCGATTGGAAATATTAACTCATTGGAAAATGTCTACTGGTAATAAATCACATGAAAACTAGGGTCATTTTGCCATTGACTTTCATAGAATCTGAACTCTTAATGCAGCAGTCACCCCTGCAGGCCATTAGATAGAATGCAGGTATCAGACATTTTTCAGGCGGAAAACTTCTCACTTGGTCATGTGTGGCCTGATCTGGCATCATCTCTTTGCAACACAATAAACTGCAGGTGCTCCATTTGGTAGAAGAGTTGCATTCCCAAACATATCTTACATTTAACGTCATGATTTTAAATTGACGCTCTAAGTAAGCTACCGTTTTCCTTTATGCAGCTTTTTATCTCCATCTTCGCCTTCCTTCATGTCTCGCACATCTAACACCTCTTCGTCCTGGTATTCTCTATATCCTTCCCATTTAAACCTCATCCCTCGCTGCCTACTGTAGGCCTTCCATCCCTGCTCCCACAGTTGACCTACCATCCCTTCTCCTACAGTTGACCTACCATCCCTGCTCCCACAGTTGACCTACCATCCCTTCTCCTACAGTTGACCTACCATCCCTTCTCCTACAGTTGACCTAACATTCCAGCTCCTACAGTAGGCCACCACCCATTCAAGGGCAACGTGCCAGAAGACCAGAAGAAGTGATTTGGCATGTAGCACGGGAATGCGTCTCTACCCCACCACTCCTCTCCCTCCATCTCCAACTGCCCTGTTATCTCCGTCTTTAATGTTGCATGTGTAATTAAAAGGTGCAGAAAAACATTCTATTATGGTGCTCCGTGGTGTCTAAGAGCTCATCTCCCTGCAGAACTACAGTAAAAGGGTCAATTACAATATGCACAGTGGCAAGCAAAATCAAACCCACCATTAGCTGCCTGGCACCATCTGCCTCATTGCAGGGTGAACACGCAGAGCAGTGTCATAAATTTCAGCCCAACTCTTTTTTTCTTTTTCTTTTTTTTAGGGGAACGTACAGTGCTGAGTTTGCTCCTGTTGTACTAAACCATTATTATTGTCAAGGAGGTGTGTCGCAGTAAATCTAAGTCAGTGACAGAATGGCATAATAACTAATGGCTCGGGGCAATCGCACAACTACAGAATGAGAGAGTTGTTACTTAGAATAGTTGGTTACAAAAATTATACGATGTACCTGCCAACATGCTCTGTTAGGTCTTGATTCTATAATTGCATGTAATGGAGCTGAGCTGTGTTCTCTAAAACCAAGCAATTTTTTCTCCCCATTAATATTCCATAGGAGTCACGTTTGGACACTTCTGCTCTTTAGCATCAGTTGTGTTCCCCTATGTGACAATCTTTACTTGCAGACTTGGCTCACCACAAAGGAGCTATAGCAACACAGGAGCTAGAAACATGTATAGCCTGGCATGGCCAGACTAATATCACTGCGTAGATATTAGTCTGGAATCTCTGTTATGTGTGGAACCTGCATTTCCAAGGGGCGGATTTAAAAAAAATGCCTCTGGTGATAAACCCGCCCCATATTTGCATACTCGTTCCTGATTGGTGCCCCACAACTTTGGGGGCAGCGAAATACAATCACAACCGAGCAGGGCCAGACTAATCTGGGGGGCTATTTTAAAATAAGAAATTGCACTGGCAGATTTGTCTGGTTACACAACCCACAACATAATTCCATGCTACAAAACAGCGCAAAACAAAATAACATAATAACGCCTATAGCAGCACAATTCAGCACAATGCAACACATAACTGAAAAGCGTAATGCAGCACACAATGAATACCAGTACATCAAACTCGGCACAGCATAACTTACCACAACACAACACTACACACACACGCGCGCGCACGCACGCACGCACGCACGCACGCACGCACGCACGCACACACACACACACACACACACACACACACACACACACACACACACACACACACACACACACACACACACACAAAGCTCAGCTGCTCCCCAAGGAAGCAGACAAAGGGAATGAAGGTCAATCAGCCATCCGCCGTTTGTTTCTCAATGCAAGAGACATTGCTGTGAAGTCTGTGGTGGCTGCATGCTAAAGAGGGACCAGGGCTGTGATGTGCGCAAGCGGCGCGGGTCTCAATCAACTCCCCCTGAGACTGCGGGTGCCCCGCTGAACCCAGAAAGGAGCAGAGCTTTATTCATTGATACCACCCACCAAGGTAAAGAGTTTCAAATGGCTGGAATTACTGGATCAATAGTGTGATTAGCAGAGGCCTTGTAGCTATTGTGCCGCCGTTGGTAATCCATCGCGTCAAGCTCAGCCCAACGGAAAGAGTTGCTCCTGCTGCTGTTAATGGAGGTCCAAGGAGGAAGATAAGGAATTGGGAGGGACTGGACGAGTCACACTCATGCGCGTGCACACACACACACACACACACACACACACACACACACACACACACACACACACACACACACACACACACACACACACACACACACACACACACACACACACACACACACACACACACACACACACCACCCGTTATCAGAATACCCATTGTACCCGTCTGTCTGTGTTCCTTTTATGCCCTGTAGATCTCTGTATCTGTGTGTCTGTCTGCCTGTGTCGTTTATATGCCCATATATAGACAGCTCTGTATCTGTCCTTGTCCCATTTAATGCGCATATATGGAGGATACATACATGGGCTTAACAGAACAACAACATACATATCGGACGGATCGGCGGTCCTCGTAAACAAAATCTCATATATAGGCATATTTGTCGGAACGGTGGTTCTGGACAACTGCCGATCCGACAAACTTCACGCCAGGCGCCACTCTGCCTCAGGTCCTCAATGATACGCACGCCGAAAGCACGTGAGACTAGAAAGAATATGTATATACGTTTGTCCCAAATACATTATGAAAGATGTATTTTGGAATGAACAGAAATCCTACCAGGGCGCAGTCGGTACAAAGATGACATCTTTTATTCCCCCCCCCCCCCTCTTGGAATATGTCAAAGGAGCCAACTGTCAGTGTGGTGGCATCTGTGTAAATCCAGGAAATGCCAAGTTGTGAAAGTTCATTTTATGACATGATCGAGAGGGGGAAAATAGAACAAACAAAGACAGAACAAAATTAAAAGAAAATCAACACCTGCTCCTGTTTCCACGTGACGGCAATATGGAACTTTGCCAGTAGATGCCCACTTGCTTTACGCAAGTGGGAAGGGGGCTGTAGCCTGCAGAATACCAAAAATGGAAGCTTGGATTGTTGAACTTGGACCTGATTCACATCTACAGTATTAAGTCTATTTGGCAGCACTCGTTTGGTCCGCTCTCTTTCCCTAAACACTACAGGTCTTCCCTTAAGCCAAAACATTTTAATTCTTAAACCAGCCCGATAAAGAAAAGGAGCAGAACTGTAATAAAAAGTGAGTCTCACATTGCTATTCCTGGGGCTCCAAACCATACCTGACAAATTAACTGAACGCAATGGTTCAAATCCCTAATGCTGAAGGTTATTTGATTGTGTGTTTAACTTAAATCTAATTTCTTCAAATTTGCTAGAGCTGGTTGGGAGTCTTGTTGCCCTAGGGTGAAGTAATTGAAGTAGTTCATCAGAATATATATCAACACACACTTTTGGCTCGCTTATTGCTGACTTTAAATGAACAGGCAATAAGCTAAAAACACAATGCCAAATCATCTTTACTTGAAGGGAACTGAGCCATCACAAATAGTTAATAGTTAATTTACGAGATGTGGAATGTGGATACAGCTTTGCTTCTTTGTTATCATACTTTTGTATTTTATTGTCTTCAATCAGACTTCACGTAAGGCAGAGAAACTGTGATACATGCAGAAAGAATATATACCCTCAGGTGAAAAATAAATAAAAACGGGGGTGTTACCAAAATTGGTGAGAAAGCTATATAACTAAATGAGGCTGCAAATTGTTATGGAGATGCGATTAAAGTTTATTTAGTCTAATCATATAAGACAATGATTGATGTCTTCAATTCACTTGTCAAATCAGCCGTGACAAGAATAATATCAATCCAACTAAACTTCCAAAGAAAATGGGCATACAGGAGAACTGAGGTTGACTACAAAGTGCAAATTCTTTTTTTACATTGCTCTTCCTGCTCCACATAAAGGCCTAATTGATGCCATTATGTGTGCTTCTTTTGTTCTCTTCATAGCCCAGTATTTCAGCCATTACGGTCAATTTGAACATTGCCTGTAATGGGGTATGATCTTCGTCTTTTTAAAGCATGACATTTACAGTAATTTGTAGGTGCATGATAATTGCCCGTACTCTGGCAGCAGTGGCTCAGGAGGTATTGATTGATTGGTTGAATACTTTATTAACGGTTTGCAAAAAGTACATAATATAGATACAGTTAAACAATAATGCTAAAAGGAAAAAAGCCCTGAGGGCTTGTTTCCATTGTGGTCCTGTGTAGACTGGCCATATGGGAACGAGAAGGTCCCGGTTCAATCCCATCTCCTCTTGGCTTCGTGATGAAGTGTCCTTGAGCAAAACCGAATCGTTGCTTCCTAAAGTCAATCGGATGAGTCCAAATAGGCATGCATATTTGGGAAACCACTCAACCGATCGACTTCACACTTGGACAGTGTATTGCTGAGTATTCCAGGAAGTGCAGTGTCCAGTATGCACTGTGCAGTCGATTGGATGAGCGCCTCTCCAGAACCAGCCCGCTCTGAAGAGGCACGCAGCCTGAAGTTCTGATGTGTGGCCTGAACGGTGGCCACACATTATAAATGGAACATCTGAAAAACCTTCACCGTATCATCTCTACAGCAACCACATCCTTGATTATTTTTTCTTTGTCATTAATCATTATTTCAATGTGCCAGTTTAATTGGTGCTTCAGACTGATCATAATTTCAAGTACCAATTCAAATGAGCCATAGCCATTTCAAGCCTTTATCAATGTCCAGAAATGAAGGAACTTGGCATGTGGATTTTTAGGCTAAGCGCAAAATGAATTGGCCTCACAACCTCTGGGAATGGACCAGCTGGTTCCATTTTTTTGGCAGCCACACCCTGCCAAAAGCTGGCTGCCAAAGAAAAATCCACTAAAACACAAGTTCACAATATTACAATGGAGAAATCACCCTGTGGGCCCAACACAGAGTGATTTTGCCTATCAGCAAAATTGTACTGCATTGTTCCAGCATATTGTACAGGTAGGGAGGGATAACATTTAAACACAGGGGCAACAGATAATTTAAAATGATGTGAAAACGTTAAAGTTATAGTTATAGTTTGGCATTATCATGTTTATATACATTTTGGAAATTGGTGTTTGAACAGCTAGATCCGCCATGCCCCAACATTCATGAAATGTCCAGTAAATAACATTGTGTGATGTGATGTCAGTGTTAAAAGTCCACCTTGGTAAACTTGGTAAATTCAGAAGTTATGGAGAATCTTTCTAATTTTAAATCATTTTCATATAATTATTTTCAAAAATCAACTGATATTGTTGTCTAGATATGGACTGATATGTTCCCCACATTCGGTTCCTTCGATTCAATCCATCAGTCAAAATGTAGACAAGAAAGAAAAAAAGCTTTATACTAGTTAAAAAGACCAACATTGTAATGCATTTCAGTAGACATTCTTCCATGTTGTCAGAATAGTGTCACTCTACTGTGCTTTCTACTGTGTTGCACCGATGTAGTGGGGCAACACAAATAATCAACTCATCACCCCCGGCCCCCCTAACCTCTCCTCTGACCTGACACTCCCATATCATGGCCAGTTTACATGTGTTTAGCCCCAGTCCTCATGCGTTTGCAGTTGCTGACTTACTGGCTGAAATTCATTACAGCATTCCATTACACAGACAAGCAGTTGGGCTGGCCCTGGGATGAGAGGGCCAATCAATACATTCAGTATCTGCCCCCTCTAATCTCTGTCGCCTGTGTCAGCCCTGCTATCTGTAATAGATCTCAAGGATTAGGAGGCGCCTCCTTAAGACACTGCTCCCTGCTTTGGGCTGGCCGGGGCCTGGCTGTGCTGATCCACCATCAGGCCAATGGGGAGTGGCAGTACAGAGAGGGAGACACACACACACACACACACACACACACACACACACACACACACACACACACACACACACACACACACACACACACACACACACACACACACACACACACACAGTCCACAAAACAGAGAAGGAAGAGGCATGAGCGAGATACAAGCGGCATGGAGAAGAAAGTGATGAAGTGAAAGGAGTATGAGGTGAGATTGGGGGGGGGGAGAGAGAGAGAGAGAGAGAGAGAGAGAGAGAGAGAGAGAGAATGGGGAGAAAACTGAGACACTGGGGAGAGATGTGGGGAGGGGGGATGAAGGAATGAAGCTATAGATGAGGACTGAGAAAAATAGAGACTGAGAGATTATGGGGAGAAGAGAAAAAGGTGAGGTGAGGTGAATAATGTGGCAGTGAGAGAGAGAGAGAGAGAGTAGAGAACGAAAAGGGAGGTAGACACAGAAGGGATGGGGTGGCAGGTGATGGAGGGAGCGAAAGGAGGATGAGGGAGAGCCAAGGGAGAGAGAGATGAACTCAGAGGTACAGGGAGGATAAGCTGCAGAACAGGCAAGGCGAGGGAGCCCATGTAATTTTTCTAATCCTCCTGGCATTTATACTTTCACCAGCCAGATAATGAAAATGAAAAATAAAATGGAAAACTTGCCCAACTGGCCCAAGGTTTTTTTCTTTCTTTTTTTAATCTGTTGCATGCCTTAACTTCCCTTTCTCTCTCGCGCTCTCTTTCTCTAACACTCTTTTTTATGGCTCAGTGGACGAGCGCTGAGTCAGCAGAGACAGTTTTTGGGTGGTTTCTGGTTGATCCTCACACACAGGAAAGATCTCCATCTCCCACATCTGTATCAAATGCAAATAACTATGTTATGGGAATCCCAATGTTTTGGTCCAAAGACCTTCATCAGGTTGAATGTCTCCGGAACGAAACATTGTGATTCCATAACATTTTATTTGCATTTGATGCAGACAGTGTGTGGGAGTCTTTCCCTCTGAGTTGGTCAGCACTTGGTCTGCATTTATTACATTTACATAGTGTCTGTCTAATCTTTCTGACCCTTAAAAGGGCTATACATTTCACCCACAGATGGCGGAGGAAACCATGCAAGGCACCAACCTGCTCATCTCTAGAGCAGTTAGGGGGTTCATTGTCTTGCTCAAGGACACTTTAACATGCAGCCTGTACCAAACTGGGATCCTTTCAATTCCATGGTGGCCGCTGTTAGCGCTGATCAAGGTACCTAACTATTGGTTAAAATTGGTTAGTACCAGTGATGTAAGCATGCATGATGTTTTTGTTTGACAGAACGTTCAAGATTGGACTTGATTTATGAACATGTCATTGTTTCTTTTTTCTTTCTTTTTTTTTAGCATATTACTACTATGTCCCCATTATGAATGTGGATGGTATAAAAGGGTGAAAAACATGTTTTTCGTTTCAGCTGGTCTTTAGAAATGTTCTGCCTCTATCTTCTGTCTATTTGTCTGCCCTCCCGACACTCTCACAGTCCATTCACCTCACCTCTACACACCTGCTCCCACTCCCTCATCAGCCCTGCAGCTCTCTGACCATTATGAACCTGTGGATACCCACTTCCCTAGTCAGAAAGTCCATAAATGCATGTTTCTGTGTTTCTGTTTTGACACTCTAGCCTTTTGTTTTGTTCTGTGTTTTTGGGTCCCATCCCAGATTTTGTTTCGGCTACCTGTTGTGTGTTTTTGACCTCTTGCCAGTCTTTTGGATTATTGCTTGCTCGTATGTGGTTGCCTTTTAACTCCTGTGTTTGACCCCTGCCAGCCTCACTATGCGAGGCAGACCTTGTCCCTTAACAGTTAAATAAAATCATCATATCTCTGCCAGCCGAATGCGCGGTAGAGATAATGGGCCTGATTCACTAAGCTGGTCGTAAATAACGTGTCAACGTGAAACTCGGCCGACACTGGCAAACACGCTGAGGGACCTAATAATTCAGCTCTATGCAACTGATATATATGCCCAACAAATGTTGGGCATATACATATTTTATTTGAGGTTTGGCACGATTGTATTCTATTGATTTGGTCCCATGTAAGTTTACCTCCGAGCAGATGTGAGAAAGAGCGGAGGTCCGTCAAAATTCTAAATTCACGTACAAAAAAGATTGATGAAACAGACTCGTGACGTGTCAATTTGCGTAAAAGCCCTTAAGAACAACATTTTATTGAAAACAAGCTTAGTGAATCAGGCCCTATGTCTTTGCCCCTGTGTGTGTGTGTGTGTGTGTGTGTGTGTGTGTGTGTGTGTGTGTGTGTGTGTGTGTGTGTGTGTGTGTGTGTGTGTGTGTGTGTGTGTGTGTGTGTGTGTGTGTGTGTGTGTGTGTGTGTGCGTGTGTGTGTAGTAGAGTAGGACAAAGAAGCAGCTGCTTTCAGTGTATCATTACTATTGCATAGCATCATGGTGTTGGGTAAATTATTTTAGATAATCGTGTCTTGCTTTCTAAGCAAAAGTGTCCAAGCAAGCCAACCGCTTTGCACTACTATCCTCCCTTGGAAGGATCATTGACATGAACCGTGTGTGTGTGTGTGTGTGTGTGTGTGTGTGTGTGTGTGTGTGTGTGTGTGTGTGTGTGTGTGTGTGTGTGTGTGTTTCACGTAGATTGTGCATTACATTCACCCTTTCTCACACACATTCATACACCAATGGCGGAGGAAACCATGCAAGGCACCAACCTGCTCATCGTGAGCAATTAGGGGTTCAGCGTCTTGCTCAAGGACACTTTGACATTAACTGTCGAAGTGTCGGGGGAATCCGGGATTGAACTTGGAACCTCGCGGTTGCCATCCGGCCGCTCTCCCGGCCACTCTACCCCTGAGCCACTGCCCCCCACCCGGTGTGTGTGTGTGTGTGTGTGTGTGTGTGTGTGTGTGTGTGTGTGTGTGTGTGTGTGTGTGTGTGTGTGTGTGTGTGTGTGTGTGTGTGTGTGTGTGTGTGTGTGTGTGTGTGTGTGTGTGTGTGTGTGTGTGTGTGTGTGTGTGTGTGTGTGTGTGTGTGTGTGTGTGTGTTGCATGTGCGCGCAGCTAATCTCGCAAACCGCTGGACCACGCAGTGCCAGTGTTTGAATTTTCCAATATGTGAACAACATGTTATTCAATATTTTGTGCATGAATTACCTGACGGCCACCATCCCCCTGGAGTACAATAAGAAGAAGGAGGTGCATGTGTGTGTATAAAGCCTCATTCCCTTGTTATCTCGTCGGGAACTACCAACACCTACCAACACCCCTGCTTACAGGTGAATTTAGGACAGACAACTTTGATATCTAAATTTAGCTCAGGCCATTCTTTCACACTTGGTTGCTATAACAACTCTGCCAAAGTCTCTTGTTGTGGCTCTTGATACTACGGTATCACTTGCCAGGTCGTGGACACAGCAGTGGGAGAGCTTAGAGTGCAGTACACAGACACATAAACAATCAGACAATCATAAAACGACATGTAGTGCGTTGGCAAGCGTGTTTTAGGGAAGGCTCGAACAGCATTCCTGTGCTAGCTGATCTAAGTCAGCGGCCAGCATTGTGGGAAAAAAAGGAGGAAAGTAGCCCTGTCTACATCACAAACACCCAGATCATCCTCCAGAGCAGTCTGGTCTCCTGTACTGAGAGTGCAGTACCCAATGCAAAAACACATGTGAACACAGTATGTGCATGTACTGTGCATACACATGCACACACTCCCTCCAGCATAGGCACAGACAATCGTAAACTCTAGCAGAGGCACACAGGCAGTTGAAGTGAAGAAATTGCTTGCAAACTGGAGGGCAGCCGCCATGTCCAACTGTATATAATGTGCATGTAGTGAGACGTAAGCTAGAATTGACAGCTGCGCCAATTAAAGAGAAGTCACTGTAACCTACATGTTGAGTGTAGTGTTCTGGCTGTCCTTATCAGGAGGGGAGAATGTGATGCAGATATCAGGCCTGACATTCAGCAGACATTATCTTCACCAAGGAAATTACCTGTTTGCCTTAATGATTAACAGATAATACAAAAGGTCTTGTTGTAATTCCAGCAGCATGAATAATGCCCTCATTTATGTTTCATGTACATATATTGTCAAAATAATGATTCTGTGGAAATAAAGTGAAGAGATGGTTTAATAATTAACATTCCTGTGTCGATTAAAATTCTGCTCAAGCACATGCCGGCTGTAATAAGGCTTCGCTGTCTGATTGAAGCCTGTTTACCATGTTTTCAAAAGCAGCTATTTTCACAAAATTAAATTATACTTTAGCCCTGACATGGAAGAGAACTGCAGTGTGTCGTAAGAAGTGCACAGAACACTTCAATTCTGCTCTTAGGACCTGCAGCCATCTAACAAACCTGTCCTTTTCCTTTTTTTTCTCACTAAGCACATGGCAATTAACCTCCAGCATCGCCGGGTCAGAAAGAAACCAGAAACATGAGGCGCCATTTCTACAAGTTTGATGATGCCACTGCCCTCCGTTCCTCCCTGAAACGCTCACTCTCCTTGATTGGTTCAACCGAGTGCCAGATTAATGTCTGTTGTTACCCCTCGGCCCTCGGGCACGGAAATCTAATTTCAAAATACAGAAGTAAGAAAGAACCAAATGAATGAGTCACTATAGGGCTGATATGAATGTGATCAAAGGGAAAGGGCATGCATGGGAGGTGTTGTTTATCACTTGTCGTTGGTAACCTTGATGTGGTTTTATGCGTATAGTGGCACTTGGATGTCCTCCACGTTCTCAGCCTGAGGCATCCAAATATCATTCATTCTTTTTCAGTAAAAAAAGGGCTTAACAAATTTTCCAATTTTGTCTTATCTTTAAATGGCCCTCTCTCTGAAATGATACAGCAAATAGGGATATGGCATAGATCCAGTGTGCAGTATCTGGGATGATGTTAAATACAGGTCTGATATTTATTCATTCTGACCAGCACATCTGTCACAGTTGGCTTATGTCCTCAAAGTGACCTACAATATCTGAATACTAGCAACCTGGTGTAATTGCTATTAGCAATCCCAGCATCTAAACGTTCTGTGGTTCATAACATAGCGTATGACAGCACAGTGAATGTAGATAAGTGACGGATTGCAGACGTAATTTTGGCTCAGTGAAATTCAAATTTGTTTTTGTTTGTTTTTGTTTTCATATTTCATTATAACTAAGTTGTGTTTGGAGATTCATAGTGGAGCCACAATCACAGCCTCCCTCACCAATTGTCACATCAGCAGCCATTTATAGACCTGTCTCTCACAATTTACAAATTTCAATTTAGGCATTTAGCAGACGCTCTTATCCAGAGAGACTTTCAAGTGTGAGATCACAGTAGGCAGAGTAAGCATGAACAAGGAACCAACATAGATCTGCAAAAGAAAAAGGAAAAAATAAGCATTTATCAAACAAAATCTGACAATAAAGTCACTTTCACACATGCACTGTATTATGGACGTTTTCCAGACTTTAAACGGAGGGGCTGTACGGTATGTATGAACACAACATTCCGGCTCAGTAGGATCAGACATTGCACAGACTGTATGCTAGCATAAAGGACCCTTGAGTTAATGTCCGATTGGGTCCGATTGAGCCCAATGTGTGAATGTATGCAGTGATTGTCCGCAATGTCCGGTGAATTTACATTTAGCCAGTGTTGATGACTCTATTGTCGACGAGTGGAGCCTCCCTATCCTCCCGAGGCGTTTGGAGAGAGGCCTACAGTTAGTACAGTAGTTAACTGAAAGCGTTTGAGTTGGAAATATAAAATATTCACAGATCGAACTTCCATGAAATGGCTCTTAAGTGAAACAATATAAATGTCTCTTTAGTAATTGTAGTGCAGTGTGCACTCATCATCTGTACCGTAGAGATCAATGTTATTTTTCCAGCTCGTGTTGATGAAAAGTGGGTTGAAGGTCATTGTCTACATTAGGCCTACTATGGTATGGAAGATGTTTGTGTTTTGTATGGGTGCATCAATGGGAGACCGCATGGCCGCATGTCAAGCAATTCAATGTATCTGTCATGTTCTGTGGATGGAAGTAAAAGAATGATTGCATTTGCTACTCGTATCTCCCTCACGTTGTTATCTTTAAGTGGGAGTAGCTAATGTGTGCGTCCACTGCCCAGACAACGCCGCTCGCCTTATCACCTTCACTCACGTGAAAGCATCTGAAACAGACATTATCCTGTTGCATGCTACATGTGTGAAAGGCCAACACCAAAGGCCAACATCAAATCAAAGCAGCTTAAGGGATACAAGGAGAAAAGAGTGTGGGTGAAGTGGAGTCTGAAGACTTGAGTCTGAAGAGTTGAGTCTTCAGACTAGGGTGGAACATTGGTAGTAAGAAGAGCCTAGGACGTGTAGTGCGTTGGCAAGCGTGTTTTAGGGAAGGCTCAAACAGCATTCCTGTGTTAGCTGATCTGAGTGAGCGGCCAGCGTTGTGGGAAAAAAAGGAGGAAAAAAACATTTCAGAGTGGCCCCGCCTACATCACAAACATCCAGATCATCCTCCAGAGCAGTCTGGTCTCCTGTACTACTCCACCCATCTGGTCATCTCCAGAGTGGCTCCGCCCATCTGGCCGTCCTCCTGCCTGTTCTTCTAAGTTGCTCTGCCCTTCGGTCCTGCGTTCTGGTCGCCCTGCAGGTCAGTTACACTTGATCTCTGCCCTGACTCCAGACTACCTGCCAGAGGGCACCATGCTCTGCCCGTGTCTATAGCCTACAGACTCTAGGCTGTCTGTGGTCTACACAGTATGGCCACAGTCTCCAGCTCACAGACCATTTGCCCCTGACTCCCTTCTCTTTAACCTGCCTTCTACCAATCCCCTTTTTTCCTCGTCCCTTGCTAGGTTATCATAGTTTAAAAAATGTCATATATTGTTTCGAAAGTTCAGTTTTTTATTTCAGCTTAGTTTTTTCGTTTATAAAGTCGGCTTGCTGGTTTAGTTTGAAACCCCCGGCCCCCAACACACACACACACGCACGCACGCACGCACGCACGCACGCACGCACGCACGCACGCACGCACGCACACACACACACACACACACACACACACACACACACACACACACACACACACACATACACATTTAACATCTTCATATGGGTTCACATTTAACAAGAAATTCTTGAACACAAACAATACTTAGATGCACAAACTTGGTAAAACTCAACAGCAAGTATTTCAGGATACATATCACGGGTACAGGAAGCATCGCCTCCTCCATATATGGCGACTGCCAATTATCACAGACACTGAACAGAATTTTGCCAATGCCCTAGCTCTTGGCTTGGGCATTCCTGCAGGCCTCTCACAACTGATTTATGGACATTACCAAGGCTTCCAAATATGAACACACATACACACACACACACACACACACACACACACACACACACACACACACACACACACACACACACACACACACACACACACACACACACACACACACACACACACACACACACACACACATATCTAGTTTCTGCCGGATCATGCTGTATATTACTTGTGTCTTTGCTCCCTAGGCTTCCATTAGCAATTCATAATTTTTTTCTGAGATCTGCCTCAAATTCTGTTTTGTTCCTGTGTGGATCTCCGCCTCCAGATCCTGGCTCGCGTTCTTGACCTCCGGCCTGTCTCTGGACTCTTGGATTATAGCCCGATCCTTTCAACTTCTTATCCTGTTTGGACTGGGCTGCCTTCCCAGTGTGACCTGCCTCACCTCTCAGTAAGCCGTGTCATTTTATTGATAAAGTCTTTGCATTTGAACTTGCTCTCCCTCCGATTGTTCTGCGCTTGGGATCTACCCTCTTGACACGCATACAAAACCACTGCATTTTGCCATAACCTCCTTATGTTCAACCAGTGGTGTTACCACATTTGGTACTTAAAGGGACTACACCATGAATTAAAAAAAATATAATAATATTTAATACCATATTGTTTATGTCCCTCAAACGTTTTTCAAAAGGTTTGAGCCTAAATCAAGCCTCAGATATACTCATTCCAACTAACTTCTCTCTGGCTTATAAAGCACTTTCACCTGCAATACCACATTGTCCTGTTTGGCATGGGGCGCTATTGAGCCTGTTTGTATGCATGTTATCTCCTGGTTCTGGGTGGAAAAAGTACACACAAAAAAAGAAAAAAATAATAAAACATTTTTTTTTTGCTTGGAACTGAAAAACGGGAGGAATTGTTCCCTGACGTGACGTAGGCAGGGGGACCAAATCAGTTTTGCCTGTTTTTAGACCAATTTACAGAAAACCCCAGATTTGCTGTAAAAGCCTGAGTGTTCAAACTGGGGTATTTTTGAGGATAGAAGAGAGGTAGGGGAGACCAAAAACACACAAAAAAGAAGAAAAAGTTAAAATTCATGGTGTAGCCCCTTTAAGTAAAAGTATCAATACTGCAATGTAGAAATAACTCTGTTACAAGTAAAAGTCCAGAATTAAAAATGTACTTGAGTAAAAGTACAAAAGTATTGGTATCAAATGGTACTTAAAGTACAAAAGTAGAAAATACGCATTATGCAGAATGTCCCATTTCACACGTTTTCAAATGTATAAAATGTATAAAAATCATTTGAAAATATCCAATCTACAAGCTCACAATGCGTCGCATCGCGACGCATTGTGAGCTTGTAGATCTGCTATTTTCAAATTGCCGAATGTATATAGGGCTGAAGTGGTTAATGTAGGTTTTGTAATAATAATCAAAAACAAAAAAGTAAGTAGTAACTAAAGTTTTCAAATAACTGTAGTGGAGTAAACGTACAATATTTGCCTCTGAGATGTAGTGGAGTAGAAGTAAAAGTACTGAAAATAGGAAATACTCCAGTAAAGTACAAATACCTCAAAATTGTACTAAAGTACAGTACTTAAGTAAATGTACTTTACATTACATTCCACCTCTGTGTTCAACCATAATGTTCAAATGCTTGGACATCAGTCTCTCTAGTCTCCACCTTGAGTGTCTGGCGTGTGCTCTGTGTGCTCCCAGCACAGCTCTGAATTTCAGCTACAGCATGTACTGTAGTAGTGCAACTGCACTTTCAACTACTGTATGTTACTCAAATGAAAGTTTGCAGAAAGACCATTCAGGACTTCTGGCTGGCACAAGTACAGTGGGTGCAGTTAATATGCAGTAAATTAGGTTATTGCTGTGGCTATGGACACTATCGACAAGAACTGAGGGTATTCAGTATAGCTGTTCATCCTTGCATAACATGGTGTAACCAAGGGATGGCATGCCCAAGGAAAGCAATGGAGAGTGCATTATGAAAGTCCCTCAGACTCAGACGCACACACGCACACACACACAAAGACACCCTTTTTTACGCTTTCTATATTTCCGACAAGCGTGGCTATTTTCACTATTGAAATACGGCCTTAATTGAGTTATTAATTCGTAATGTATTTTTGTACGTTTGGGTGACAACTAAATTACCTATTGGGTATCAGCTGAAAAGGTTTGGGAACCCCTGCACATGACAGTGATAAAATATGCATTGTACATCTTCCCCGATTAAATGTAAAGAATAACTTAATGAAATACAAAGTGCAGTAAATTAAGTCCAGTATGTACAGAAAGAAACAGGCAAAATGTATTTACAGTCCACTGACTGCGCCTGTAAACTGGGGGCAGGATTAAGGTTAAGGCAAGCATGAAACACGAGCGCCCCTATAAGCGAGAGTCCTCTGAGGACACGCTCAAAAACACAGCGGCATGGCGGCAGTGCAACACATACTGTACTGCCAGATTCTGTTGGGCTCATCGCCGGACATCATCGAACCGTTTAAGGTTCAAAACAGGAAGCAGACACGTCCACAGAAGTTTGCCATTCTTTGTCCGGTGTACTCAGAAAGTAGCAACCCCATTTTGTAGATTTATACATTTCGCACGGACAGGTGACATGGACAATTACGCATGGATTTTAAAAAATATTCTGCTTCTTCACAAAATTGTCTTGTCTCAAACTAGCCTTCAAATGTCTAAATACTGTAATACAGCCTTAAAAATGTTATGCAGATCAGTAGACAAGATGGAAACGGAATCAGCGGGACCAGCAGCAAATGGCAACTGCAGAGATACCAAACCGATCGAGATACACATCACAAAAGATTACAGATACATTTGGGGGCTTCTTTGGAACACCATTCCAACTGAAATAAAACTAACTACAGATATAAAATGTTTTACTACAAAGTTTAAGTGTAGACTGATAGACTAAAAGCTGTATAGCTTACTTGGCTTTTGGCAATCTCATGACTTTAACATTATTTTCCTTTCTGTGTGTTCTGTGGTTGAACAAATGTATTTTATTTATGTATCTATCATATTTGCATATTACTGACAGAGCCCTGTACATAGCCGAATTTGGATGTGACGCATTATTGCTGCATAACCGACCATCCATCCAATCCACACCAAGTCTGACTGTAGCAAAAGATAGGCCAACAAGCAGAAATAGCGGTAAGTGAATTTAACCCTATATGTCTGAATGTCGTTTTTATTTGAGTTGAATTGGTTTGTGGGCAGCCAAGGTCAAATAACATTAGGTAGATAGCCGTTACCTCGACATGAACACATGTGATGAGGATTAATGCGGGAGGGAGTCAAAGCTTTACCACTGAATATACTGAATATACAGGGCTATTGACAGGAGAAAAGCACTTGCTCTTCTTCTTCTGCTCCAGGGGATCCGAAGGGGAAAGCAATGCTGACGGCGGTTCATCACCAAATAAATGAGAGGAGATGATGCAAGTTATTTTTTCCCCTATTTTTATTTCTATTTCATTGCAGAGATGAGGCCGGACATTAGACATCAACAGTATTTCAGAATCAGTGTGGTATTGAGGAGGCAAAAAAAACTAACTACAGAGAGGCCATTACCTCATGGACTCTAGCGTCCCTATTGTGGGGTTAACAGTCTGTGAAAATAGCAGATCTGCTCACAACATGTCACATTGCGATGAATTGTGAGCTTGTATATCGCCTATTTTTTGGTGAAGAGATTTGGCATTTCAGTGGTGCGCATGCTGTATCTCTGTCAGGCCGGGTGGCCTAACCATGTTGATGACATCAGTCTTGCCCAAATATGGAGTTCTACATGGCTTCAGACTGCCCTCCAAGTACTAGTAGTAGAGACAACACTGCAGCATGTACAGTAGTATTTGTGCATGGACTGCCATGCATTTTACTGGTCTCTGTAATACAGAAAGAAACTTAACGCACAGCCTTGCCACATCTGGTGAAAAGTCTTGTTGTTTGTTTTCACTTGTTTCACCTGTTTTCATTGCTATTTTAATATAGCTTAGCCTTAACCCATTTAGACCTGAGGCCGATTCTAAAAACGGCTTCAAAATCCTGACCTAAGTTTTCTGAGAAAATATTTATTCAAAAATGACAAAAAATGTATGTTGCTATATACTGTACATACTGTACATAGCAACAGGAACCCCTAAAATCCTGAAAGGTACTGTATAGTTACAAAAAGGGGTTCCTGCCCAAAATGGGTTAAATTATGTCAAACTAGAAAAAGTGCTCCTCGGAGCACAGGTCTCCGCCAGGTCAGGTACGTTATAGTGGCCTCCTGGTGGCGCTATAATAGGCCAATGTGAAAAGGGTGCCATTTATTCTTAGGTCTTTCACGGCAATCAGACACTGCATTCATGATTTGAGGCATTTTGTTCCAAAAATGTGTTTTGCTAAATTAGACCTGCTGGTGGCGCTATAACAGGCCAATGTGAAAAGGGTGGCATTTCTTCCTCGGCCTAGTGGGAATGTGCGTGTGAAATTTCACGGAAATCGCAAGCTGCGTGCATAGTTTGAGGCTTTTTGTTCAAAACGGACCAATCCTGCAAACTTTGGAAGCCAACCATAGGTAATGAGGATGGAATAAGGGAAATCGGACAGATCCGTGTTGATCACATGACTATAGAGATACTGTGTACCGATTTGCATGACGTTTGGATAAAATCTGTAGGAGTAATGTAAAAAAATGGGTTTTGCACAAATCGGCCTCCTGGTGGCGCTATAACAGGCCCATGTGAAAACATTGGGGCAGAGGTTCTGAATTGGCATCGAGGGAGTGTGTGTGCACAGTTTCGGAGCGAACGGGCCAACGGTGCCGGAGATTAGCTGGTAACACACAGACAGGACGGACACGGACACACGGACACACACACGGACGGACGGACGGAGGGTAAAACATACTCTCTCGCCATGCCTTCGGCCTGGCGGAGACAATTATTACTATAATTATTCTTTGTACAATAGGCTGCCACTTTGTGGCATTCACAAACTCAGTATGGATGGATAAAAGCTGGCATTTCTATTATGATGACCTTGAAGAATGTCACAACCCTGGAAAAGGAGATCCTGTCATCAAACAGATGACCATAAGGGGGGAAACAAATAAAGCGTGAAGATAACTCCTGTGATGGCCACATTGTTATGGTCAGGGGAAGCACAGGTGGCTAATTCTGGGAAAAGGAAACAAACGCTTTCACAAATATAAAACTTTGTTTCAAGGAGTGCCTGCATGGGGTCTTCTTTGAAATCTAGTCCAGATTTGATCAATCTAAGAATAATGTTTTTTGTTTCGGACCAATTAACTCTGATGTGGTCTAAGGCATTGGTTCTCAAAGTGGGGTCCGGGGACCCCCAGGAGTCCTTGAGGGAGTTCCAGGGGGTCCCCAGCTAAATGATGGATAGTTAGGAACCAAATGGACCCTTATGGGTCTGTAACTCTGAGAGTCTACAAATGGAACCAAATGGACCCTAACGGGTCCATTTGGTTCCATTTGTACACTCTCAGAGTTAAATTAACATTGACTTTACAATATACCAGAGACAGAAATGCCATTAAATGGGGGTCCGTAGCCTAATGCATGTCAAACTTGGGGTCCTTCAAATAAAAATGGTTGAGAATCACTGCTAGAGCCGTAAAAATCTTATCTTATGGGGGTCCCTGGGATATCTTTTCAAATGGGGGTCCGTGGGCTAATAAGTGTCAATTTGGGGGTCCTTGGCACAAAAAAGTTTGAGAACCACTGGTCTAAGGACTCTGACAACGGGTACAACAGGTACTCTGACAAAGGGTAAAATGGGTACAGCGGATTTTGCAAAAACGGGGGGGCATGCATTCCCAACGAGCATTGTTCCCAGCGGGCATCACTCCCTACGTGCGTAGTTTCAGAAATGGCAATAATAATAATAATAGAAAATCGGAGGGTGTGCACAATCTGCATCTGTAAACTATAAATCGCATTTGTATATGTAAAGGGAATATTCTATGCACCTTCATGAACCCCCAGAGGGTGTCCCACTTCCTTACTCCACTTCTCTGTGCTCCTCTACCTCTGCCACCACAGTACACCACGCTTAGCTGGAAACTTGGCATCTAAGAAGGTAAACTTTTTTTCAGACGGTAAGCAAAACAGCCTTATTTTCCGCTCGACGTCCATACATTTTTTAAATTATACAATTCATTTGGAATAGCTGTCCCGGCCTCTAGGGGTTATGAGACTTACTCAGCAAGTTGAGGATTGTGCAAATTTTCAATTCACGTTACCAAAAAAAAAGAAAGAAAAGAAAGAAAAAAACATCACCATTGAAGTGACGAGATATTCACACAACAGCAGCGTCATGAACAGGCAGGTGAGTGAGAGGAAAAAGTGGCGCTGAGCTGAGCAGAATTTTTTTTTTTGCCTTTTTTTCCTCAGTCTGTCCACAGATACTAATTGTCATCTGGGCGCTAACAGATGGCGTCACTCTCTCTAGCTCGCTAGCCACCATCAACATGGCGATCAGGTGTGTGACAGGGCTCTGTCAGCGTGAGTGGGGGGGTTGCATCTCTGCAGTGAAAAGGTCTGACACAGGGCTTTTTCCAAGGCCTCTCTCCTGGCTCTCATACTCCAGAGGCTCTTTCCGCTGCCGTGGCACAATGCGACTATCGGTGCCTGTGCAGCTGTCCCAATTCATTCTCTCAGCTCACACAGAGCCCAGGGTGCAGAACATTCCTGCTCAGTTTATGAACAAGAGAGTGAGAGATACTATATTCAGTTTTTCCAGTAATTGTCTGAGTGAAGAGGCATGGTGGGACATTAGATTTAGAGGCATTCATGCCGTCCCAAAGGTATGGCACTACAATTCGGATATATACAGTAAAGGCAAGTGTATTACTATTCTGGGTAATGCACTTGAGGCTTTGCTTCAGTGTTAACATATTCTGAGTGGAACAGCCTGTTATAACCATTGGCTATGTGTTGCTTCCAGCCACAGTCACCATCTGCGGGTATGTTTCACCTGAATTGAAATAATTTGGCTAAACAAAACCAAAACTTCCAAATGGTGTGAAAAGTGACCTAAAAAATAAAAGTGTATAGATCATTTCAGAAGCATAATCGTTTAATTTACCAAGTACAATGCATGGATGGAAATATGTGACTGTGTAGCATTGGTTCAGGAACATATCAATACGGACATACTTAGCACATACTGATACAGGGACGACAGGATGTCACATTTAATGCAATTGGACGCCGCAAGTCAATACTAAAGCATTAGCTGTTGTCATGCTGTCACTCTACATAATACAGTACCCTCACCATTTGATGAAATGTAAATTGGACCAAACTGGACCTTCAAGGTCACTTCTCATAGACAACACCATGGATGTCACAATGTCAGAACCTTAACTCTTTGACTGACAGAAATAAAATAAAACATGATTTTGCCACGCCACTGCCAGCGATTTTCGAGTGTTTTCACTAACCATCATAAAATCATAGAATATTTATCTCCAGTATGATCGATCCCCCAATCGCTTTAAAAGACGTATTCGAGTCTCGTAGTAGGGGGGGAAGGGAGCCGCCGCAAGCATCCGTTCCATAGTTGTGGGCAGTTGAATGTAGGCTGTTTTCGCCAAAAAGCAACAGAAACAAAGGAAAAGCCATTCTTCCAGATCAAATTATAAGGAAGAGAACGGGCTGTTTGTTTTGCACTCATCATTGGCAGTCAAAGAGTTAAAGCGCAATACATACTCCAATGACGGGGTTCGGCTTTCCGAACTATAGCTCGGAGAGTCAGGACATCTGGAGGTGCACGGGTTCCGAGGAAAAATTCTGAGACCACCATCCGAAGTTCGGAATGACATCAACTTGTAGTTATATCACCTCCCTTTCCGAATAAAAGTTTGGACGTCGGAAGGAGTATGGACCGAAGTAGCAAGTTCGACAACGGCTAGCAGGGCAGGTTAAACTGTCAAGGAGCGTGTTGCCACTTGCGACTCCGTCTTGTCCACTTTGATGGCTTTGTGGAAGCCAAGACATTCTCCGCCATCCAATCCATCCGGTGGATCCCATGGGATGACAATGCCTTGGACGGGGACTCAGATCAACCATATAATGATGAGGAAGATGACAATGTTTCCATGACACTGAGCGGGGCTGCAAAGCCTCCCAACAAAGCAACTGGTGATGTAGCGGAATCCTCCCACTCATGTACCATGGGATTAAACATGCAAGACATGTGCAAAAGTGCTGCTGCGTGACTGAATATCCAGTGACCAGATGTCCACCATGGAACCAGTTGTTGCAGCTAAACTACACGACTGCTCTCTCCTCTTTGGACTCGTCCCTGCTATCCAAGACCGACCGTTTCCAGTACCCACTTGCTGACAAAAGTACAAGATGGATGTATTCTCAGTCAGAGCGCTCAAAGCCTCCTGATGGCTTACCAAACAGAGTGGGAAGATGATATGACAGGCAGCGACCCCTCGCTGTGGAAGATCTGAATTTGTCACAGACCATGTGTTTTGTCTACAAGGTGGCCATTCAAGCTACAGGCAGAGGTATGGGGCTGATGGTTCTCCAGGAGAGAGCATCATGCTGGCTTAACCTCACTAACTATAATGACTAAGGAGAAGGAGGACATCCTTGACAATTGATTGTCCATTCAGGCCTCTTCAGTGTAGCGGTTACATCCATGCAACAGAGGTGTGAGGAGAAAAAGAGAGAAAATAAGGCATTGAAAGACAAACTCCACCGCCTCCACAAAGAACATTAATATTCTTCTTTGTTCTGATTTAGTAAGTTCCGCGTCGGTCCTACGTTCAGGCTACAAGAGGCCAAACCATGGTCTTCCGGATTCCCCCAAGGTCCTGAAGACGCAGGCCTTTTCTCTGGTGGTCCCACATCCAAACATGTGTGGACCAGGAAGATGACGCCACAAGCAGCACAACCCCAAATCATTAAATATTTTTTGTTTCCTGTAGGCTATTTCCTTGAGGGGGTTTGCACTATTGAACCAAAGAATACCAGCTGAACTTAATTCACCTTAAATGAACTGAGCTGAGATACAAGAATGCTGCCTGTGCGCTATAGCCATTGGATGACTGCCATGAAGAGCAGTGTATAATCAGTGTAGGTGTAGTAGAATAGCCCAGGCTAAAGGCTTGCGTGCCAAAGAATCTCAAATGTCCTGGGGGGAGTTCGATTTCACTGAATAATATAAAATTATATTATGTTTCTGATGTGGGAGAGATTTAAAGACGATGGCCCATAGTTTTCAAGCATCTCAGAATCACACCTAGAATCGTGATTTGCGCTGAAAGTTTGACTATAGGACCAGGGTTAATGAGGTTTTTAAAAGAATGTGCGAGTACACACAGGTCATTTGGCTGCAACATCAAAGGTCATGTAGTTAATTGCATACATAACAACTCAGTGGTTTTGCAGTCAATTCGCATGCCTCCTCGTCTATGCTTGGGGCAATGATCTTAATATGCATGACATCTGTGAGATTAAGGCAACTTCAGGGAAACCAGCAACCTTTTAGATGTTTGGATTTTTGGGCTTTCTTTTTCTCCCTCCCACATGTAAGCCACGGGAGCTTGTTAAATAATATTAAGATAATATAGGATAAGTTCATAATTCCTGTGCGGAGATTCAGGAGTCACAGCAGCAACAGCAGTAAGAGACAAACACAGGGTAGGTGGTACAGTAAGTGTAGAGACATAAGATAAGAAAAAGGTACAATGCAAATTAAAATTAAGTAAAGTAAATTGACTTGGAGTCTGACACAACACATCTGCACATGATCTGACTGAGTGAACACATAATGCTATCAAAACATTTTATACATTTTAAAGGGAGTACACCATGCATTAAAAAAATATATAATCATATTTAATATCATATTGTGTATGTCCCTCAAACGTTTTTCAAAAGGTTTGAGCCTAAATCAAGCCTCAGATATACCATTCCAACTAACTTCTCTCTGGCTTATAAAGCACTTTCACCTGCAATACCACATTGTCCTTATTTGGCACGTGGCACTATTGTACCAGTTTGTATGCAAGTTATCTCCTGGTTCTGTGTGGAAAAAGTAAAAAAAATAATATATATATATACTATTATTTTTTTGCTTTGAAGGTGCTTTGTAGGTATCGCATGCAACGTCACAGGCGGGGGCAATTCAGTTGGCCTGTTTTGAGACCAATTTACATAAAACCCCACATATGCTGTGAAAGCCTGAGTGCTCAAACTTGGGTATTTTTTCGGATAGAAGAGAGGTAGGGGAGACCAAAAACACACACAAAAGAAGGAAAAGTTCAAATTCATGGTTAAAACTATAAAAAGTGAAGAGTATTTATATGTACAGTATACAGCCTATCAACAACAAATGCATATGTACTATAAGTGAGTCTCACAACATCCTGAAAATAAGGCATCAGTTACGGTTCAGTAGTGTACAGTACATCCCAGTAGTCCATATGCAACTGTGCCAGAGTCAAGCAGTCAGTAATCCCAAAGAACAGAACAGAACAGAACATATGGGGGACAAGCTTGGTTCTGTGCATGGAGCATGATGGCTACCAGCACAAAGGACTGTCCAAGTCGCTTTGTGGTGTGCTGAGGGACGATGAGCCTGTGGCTGAATGTGCTCATCAGTCACCACTAGCACATCATAGAGAGAATGAGAGGGGTTCATCAGGATAGAGTCCAACTTCCTCCTCATCCTCCTCTCCACAACCACCTCCAGATCGTCCAGTTTAACTCCAACTATAGAGCTAGACTTCGAGGTCTATTTCTATACATCGCTTCGCTGTCTCGCTATGGGAGAGCGCCCTCTGGATGTGTGTGTGTGTGTGTGTGTGTGTGTGTGTGTGTGTGTGTGTGTGTGTGTGTGTGTGTGTGCGCGCGCGCGTGCGCGCGCGTGCGTGCGTGCCTGCGCGCGCGTGTACACATGGTGGTGCCATGCTGGTGCACGCGTGCGCGTGTACACATGCTGGCGCCATGCTGGTGCCAGCGCACCAGCATGTGTGTGAGATTGTAGAGTAGGACAAAGAAGCAGCTGGCTTTCAGTGTAGCATTACTATTGCATAGCATCATGACGTCGGGTCTAATATGCCATTTTAGATAATCCTGTCTTGCTTTTTAAGCAAAAGTGTCCAAGCAAGCCAGCCCTTTTGCACATTTACCCTTCCCTGGAAGGATCAATGGCATCAATAGAATCCCCCCCCCCCCCCCCCCCCCCCCAAAGACCTCTG
Source organism: Gymnoscopelus microlampas (assembly GCF_963454915.1). NCBI lineage: Eukaryota > Metazoa > Chordata > Actinopteri > Myctophiformes > Myctophidae > Gymnoscopelus > Gymnoscopelus microlampas. The sequence goes on along the minus strand of NC_139944.1, from coordinate 25,327,301 downwards.
GGATTCCCTGGAGTCTGGACCCAACTTTGAAAACCACTGCCTTAAGCTTCATAGGCTACTGTATTTGTGATAGTTATAATGAACATTCCACAGTAATCATCAACAGATGGTCATTTATCTTTCATTTAGTTTTTCATTAATCTTAAAGGCACTATCGAGTTGCTTTGGGTTCAGGTACCACATTCCATGTTGAATTTGAATGAGACCAGTGTGTATGGGTGGGGATGGGAGGGGCTGCCCCAATCCCGGAGCCCATGATTGAAGTGAGAAAAAAGCCCTTAACATGGACGTCTACGAGAGCAATATGGGGCTATTTTCAACCAGATAGTAATTGTCTGAAAGGAGTGCTACTCCACTGAACACAACTTGACACTGATTCAGAGGCAGGTGTGAATGTTAAAAAATCAGTCACAGCTGTGCGTGTAAGTCACAGATTCAAGTGTAACCCTGTGATTGTATCATGTGATAGAATAATTCTCTCCCGTTCCTCCTTTGGTGGTGCATCATCCCATTGCCACAAGGAATAAACAGGATTCTGCCATCATGGCTCTGCAACCAGGAGTGACCATATTTGGATGAGAGACGGGAGATGGGGAGGTTCGTTGCTCCGCCTCTATTCTGCTCGCTGTGTATAGTCTGGTAGCGGCTTGTTAATCACAACGTAAACATGACCTGAAGCATACCCTGCTTTATCATGAAAACATAAACTCATTAGGAAAATGTTTACCGAGGTAATAAATCAAGTAGGGTCATTTTCCCATTGATTTCCATACAATCAAACTTCTTTTTGCAATCAGTGGAGTCAGTCTCTGCTGGCCTTTGGATAGAATACAGGTTTAAGAAACTAACGCATGCACTGGCTTAATTTTTTAGGCCGGATGTGTCCACATCAAAATGCCTCTGTTGCATAAGGCACACTCACGCAGTTTGCATTGTAATGTGTTGGCTGTTTCTAAAGTCTCATAAGGGAAACAATACCTTCCCCAACGGACACAGAAGCAATGGATAATGTCAGAAAATATTAGAAAAGTGCGGAGACCTTGCACAGAGTGTCTGTGTGTGTGTCCGTCCTGTCTGTGTGTTACCAGCTAATCTCCGGCACCGTTGGCCCGGTCGCTCCGAAACTGTGCACACACACTCCCTCGATGCCAATTCAGAACCTCTGCCCCAATGTTTTCACATGGGCCTGTTATAGCGTCACCAGGAGGCCGATTTGTGCAAAACCCATTTTTTTTACATGACTCCTACAGATTTTATCCAAACGTCATGCAAATCGGTACACAGTATCTCTATAGTCATGTGATCAACATAGATCTGTCCGATTTCCTATATTCCATCCTCATTGCCTATGGTTGGCTTCCAAAGTTTGCAGGATTGGTCCGTTTTGAACAAAAAGCCTCAAACTATGCACGCAGCTTGCGATTTCCGTGAAATTTCACACGCACATTCCCACTAGGCCGAGGAAGAAATGCCACCCTTTTCACATTGGCCTGTTATAGCACCACCAGCAGGTCTAATTTAGCAAAACACATTTTTGGAACAAAATGCCTCAAATCATGAATGCAGTGTCTGATTGCTGTGAAAGACCTAAGAATAAATGGCACCCTTTTCACATTGGCCTATTATAGCGCCACCAGGAGGCCACAATAACGTACCTGACCTGTGCTCCGAGGAGCACTTTTTCTAGTTAGGTTTGTGTTTTTGTTTCTGTTTCTAGTTAAATATTGTCTGTTGACGGTTTTCTTTTCCATTTTTGAACCAGTTCATTCAACCGGGGCATTTCCCAATTATCAGTACAGTCCAGAGCATCAGATGTGACAAAACATGTTACTATCCCTTGTGTGGAGAGATTGAAATGTTATTTGGACATGGTGCTAGAGAAAAGTGTGGCTGGGTCATCAAGTGTATCAAAATACTGTTACCACTGACAGCTTTTTTTTCCATCACCGTGAGCCAGTGGGGGAAAAAATGATCTTGGAACAGACATGCATTTCTCTGAACCAACCTCAGCACCAGAGCGTGAATAAGACACCGTTGTCTCCTCCCTGGAGTGAAAGCTGCAGTCAGACAAGCCCAGGCATGCTGACAGTGGTAATCATTTCCTCATGCTGTGTCTCTGAGTGTCTTTGTTGTCCGGCTCCACGCCACTGGCATTTTTAGCATTGTTTAAGATGAATGTCTTAGTCCCTTTGAGGGGCTCTCAAATATTAAATAAATGTTGTTACAAATAGCCAAAATAAAAGTCAAGAAGGAACATTGATGTTGGATCATTGTATTCTTAAATAACATTCTCAGACAGTTTTTATGAAAAGGACTATGAAAACGTTAACGAATAATGATCCAACCATATACAGGCAGAAGTGTCTGCCTGTCTATTTTATTTGTGTGTGTGTTTCTTTTTTTTTAGTTTTGAGAAGATGAAAATGTCAAGAAGATTTTCTTTTAATGACCTACTGTATACAGGGACATCATCTTCAGCGGTGTTAACAGCCTGATTAAAATGTGATTAGTAGGCCTGCAGTATATAAATTAACATACGTACACTAAAGGCAGGGTAAGTGATATTTTCTTGTTTTGTTAAAAGGGTAAAGCACTCTATTCTGATCTTACTCATTGATATAGACTAGAATGTTTGTTCAATAACAGCCCCCTGCCCCACCCCCCATCTCTCTCTTCAATAAACTGAAAAATAAATAAATCAGCTGATCTTAAAATGTTCAACCAATCAGGAGAGAGTACCCATTTATCAGCTTCAATTTTATATTGTTCCAGTTCCAATTTTGTCTGCTCATTTCTTTGTGTCATCACTTCCAATTTCACTTGTTTATCCTGTATCCTGTATGAGTTCTCTCTCCTGATTGGATCAAATTGGTATCCTGTCCTGGAAATGCATTTTCTGTTTATTAAAGAGCTGGAGAGAACACACTCTATAGCAAGGATTACTCAGAATAAATGGTTATTTAACAAACTCACATAGGACCACGATTATTGTTATCCCTTTAGCCTTAATGTCTGACTGTATACCTTGTGCTGTTTACATTTCTGACTAATAAAGTATTCAATAAAAAAAAAAGAATCACTTACCCTACCTTAATTAAGTCTATGTTAAGGCTATGTAGACAAATACAATTTTAGTTTGGAGAGTATCTGGATTTAGGCTTGGTGCATCTTCCACTAGAAGAGTGGGTCAACAACACCCACATGACGAGTAGGCACTCGGTCTTTATTTGTTCCCTTTCAGATGCTTGTTCATCATCTTTAGTATGTTCCGTGAAGGAAAGATTATTTTCTTGGTTTTGCTTTTTTCACCTGCCTTGTATCAACTTCTCCTTCTTTTTCTTCAGGTGTAAATCTCTCCTCCCGTCCCTTTCCGTTACTGTAGATGGCTTCCAATTGATTCTTCACAGCCCGGCACATGTCATCACTCAGAAATGTTTATTGTCTCCGCCAGGCCGAAAGGCATGGCGAGAGTATTTTGCACCCTGTCCGCCGGTCCGTCCATCCGTCCGTCCATCCGCGTGTCTGTCTGTGAACAGCTAATCTCTGGCACCGTTGGCCCGGCCGCTGCGAAACTGTGCACACACACTCCCTGGATGCCAATTCAGAACCTCTGCCCCAAATTTTCCAGGATGAAGCCGCTTTTTGCAAAACACATTTTTTTGACACTACTCCTACAGATTTTATCCAAACATCACGCAAATCGGTACACAGTATCTCTATAGTCATGTGATCAACACAGATCTGTCCGATTTTTCGTATTCCATCCTAATTGGCTAACATTGTCTTCCAAAGTTTGCAGGAAAGTTTTGAACAAAATGCCTCAAAACATGAACGCAGCGTGCAATTTTCGTCAAATTTTGCACGCATATTCCCACTAAGCTGAGGAAGAAATGCCACCCTTTTCAAATTGGCCTGTTATAGCGCCACCAGCAGGTCTAATTTAGCAAAACACATTTTTGGAACAAAATGCCTCAAATCATGAATGCAGTGTCCGATTGAAAGGCCTAAGAAGAAATGGCACCCTTTTCACATTGGCATATTATAGGGCCACAAGGAGGCCACAATAATCTAACTGACCTGGCGGAGACCTGTGCTCCGAGGAGCACTTTTTCTAGTTTCTTTTGTCTTGGGTCCAAGGTAGCAGCGATGAGCGCAGGATGTAAGGAATTGTCAGGGTCTTGTGGGTAGAAGCGTTCATTGAGTGACTGGTGCACAGCAGAGATGAAAGTGTTGACTGCCGCACTACTCTATTCATTTTCAAGTACACATTTGTGACAAAACTCATGATGGAGTACACCATGGACAGAGAAACAGATGTCTCGCTACAGGCTACTGTCGTTGCCATATCAAGGGAGTTTAAAACGGGGCGGATTTCCCCCATGATCCTGCTCAACTCCACTTTCAGCTTAAAAATGCGTGCCTCGTTCAACCTGGTGATGGTTCGGTCTGACAGGATCACATTAATTGCCCATCTCTACTCTGTCAGAAGTGAAAACATGACATGAATCGAGTTCCACTGCGTCTTGCAGCTCCGAATGAGAGCGTGTTTCTGGAGACTCTTCTGATCCTGTTGTAAGTGCAGACCTCATGTCGCTACAGTGGTGTGATGGAAATGGGCGACAAGCTTAATGTCACCTCCCACGACACGCTTAAGGCTTGTTAAAGCTTTGAAGCCATCATTTACAGCAAGCTGCCACATGTGATCAAAGCAGCACACTGACATCCACTCACAAGCTTTTTTGGCGTTCACAATATTGTTTCCGTTGTCATTCACGCAGGCACTTATAGTAGGCTACCCAACAGAAAGCAGCCCCTCTTTCAAAACTTTCGCTGTCTGTGTGGGCTCCCTCACCGCGCTGGTTTGACAATACATGATGAGACTGCATCGTCATGTTGAATGATGGATCGGTGTATATTGGGAGCATACGAGGGCGAGTGAGAAGGGGGAGGCTTCAGACCTGCAGTACAGGCAGATATATGGCCCAGGCATTTTCACGCATCTGCTGCTCCTGACATCATTTTAGGCGAGAAATAGGCCATGCAGTTTAACAATGTTCGGGAGCAGAAATATGTTTCATATAAACCGACGTGGACATTGTCAACTCAACGTAGTCAAATTTACTTTCATTGTCAAGCACTATGTGCAGTTTTGAAATAGATCTATCTATCTGTATCTATATATACATAGGACCACAATGGAAACAAGTCCCCAGGACTTTTTTGTGTTATCCTTTTAGCCTGAATGAGACTACCTGTGCTGTTTGCATTTCTGTCTAATAAAGTATTCAATCAATCAATCAATCTTGATATAGATAACACCCATTCTTGAGAAACCAAAAAATCTCCATGAATTCAAGGCTTCATGGGGTGTGTAATTGATAGAACATAAGTCATTTGTTGGGTGAACTATCCCTTTAACTCTTCAATTATCAGATATTACCATATCTGACGGAGTTGACATGTTACGGATTCTTACACAGTTGACAAAATGTTATATGTTTTTCATTCAGCACAGTCATAGTGAGTAGACAATCATTTTTGTCAACCTTGCTCAGAGTTCTCTCATAAAATTACACATTTTAAATCATTATTTTTTATTTAGTTTGGATTTACAAGAACTTACGAGTTGTTACAGTTGAGACACATCTGATAGCAATATTATTTAATGCATTTATCAAAAAATAGAAAGCTTGCAATAGCTTCAGCAGCTTTCCTGCTTTTTTTAAACCAGGAAGTGAGACAGGGGACCTTAGGATATACCTAAGCCTGTTTATGCCTGATTAAATTGTGTTTTTTGTAGAAATCTGACGGAGTTCACTAAGATCTTGGGCACAATTTTATTTAAAAATGGTTTTAAACAGAGATGATAATAGTAGTACATTCTTACACCATGTTGGTTAGTTTTTTTATGCTTTTAACAAAAATAAATGTGTTGGAAATTGTGAATCCTTGTCTGAGACGAGGGTGTATTCTGCCCGAGTGCAAGTTTAGATGTAAAAAAAAAAGAATGAGTGTGTTAATAAGTAATAATTTGAAAGGTTTTGATAGGACATGATGTGTCCCAAATCTCAAGAATGGGTGATAAATAATTCTAACTAATTCCCATCACAGTCCTTGGTCATTGATTAACGATTTTGCACTAAGCTCCACCCCTTCGTGTGAGTTTATGGGAATATGTCCAAAGAAAGCATTATCTCATCGGCAGAGCGCTTTGGATATCATGTCCAGTGTGCTACGTGCACAGAGAGAAACGCCTCTGCTCAATGCTTCGTGTCACTCCAAGCCTCTTGTACAGGAAAGTGACATTGATGAGCGACACTGCTCTCCAAAACTTTCTACTCGAGGTGCCAAAAGATTGCTGGACACCGGGAGCGATGAAATGAGCAGCCCGTAATACGGTTATTTTGGTGTGGGTCATGAAACTGAGTGCCTGGTGATGAAACTGCCTGGGGCGTCTATCTGCCTGCTCCGCAGGTCTACAGCCTCCCACTGTTGGGGCGAGCCAAAGAGCACAGTCTGTGGGCCCACTATCTTCAGACTAAATATTAACATAACCCATGATCTTTGTCTCACTCTTTGCAGAATAATATCTGGGTAGATAAAATGATGATTTTATTTGTCTCACTGAAATGTAAGTAAATACATACTAAATAAAGGAAGAGATAAACAGGGCCTGGCACAGTTAACTTCTTTTTGAATTGATTGATTGATTGAATACTTTATTAACAGTTTGCAAAGACTGGCAGGGAAGTACAGTTCAATACAAGGTCTGTTAAGAGGATTTTAAACCAAGAGAAAGCACTATGGCTTGTTTGTACTCAATTCATCGAAAGAAGACAGGGTTAAGCAAATAAAAATGGGATTGGTATTTAAGATAGTCAAAGGGACAGTGCCCTCAATAACCCTCATACCCGACTAACTACTTCTCCAAAGTGAGACACCCACAGCCACAACACTAGAGGGAGCGTCCATCATCTTTAGAACAAATTTAGAACAAACATGGGACAATTCACTTTCAACTACTCTGTCAGCAAAATGTGGAATGCCCTGACACCATCCATTAAAATATGTGAATCTTTTAATGGCCTTTTAATTTTCTTTCAAAATTGACCTGAAAAAACAAAACCCAGGAGACCACAAGGGGAGGTCAACGTAAACTCCCATTCAAAGGAGGTGTCATTCACTGCTGCCGTTTTTTCCTTGTTCTCCTTTGTACATATAGATAGTGTTTTCTATTTGTTGATGACATGTATATGTCATCAACAAATAGATTACTCAAATTGAGATTACTCAAATTTTCCTGCAGATGCTAGGTCTCTCCGTCCGATGAGAGATTACTATTGGAAACTGTTCTACTTGATTTCGGTTCATATATCACTGATCTACTTTAATTTCGTCGTCTTTTGTCTGAGCTGTGGCGTGGCTGTACATCGGACCTGATATCTTGGCCAACACAGATGTGGACTGAGGGGACCGTCCCAGACTGCACTACTGCAAGGTTTGTTTAACATAACATGACACATGTGCAAATCAAAACCGTTTAGATCTAACTAAACGGAAGATGGCTGACGCTGATGTGGAAGCTGCACGCCGTGGAGCTGCTCCTACTTTCAGTAGATCTCGCATAAAACCTGTGGTTTATAACACCACTGATGGCAAGATAATTGTGGAGGATGAGTTGTTGAACTTCCTTGCAGTTAAAATCAAGACATTAAGCCAGGACGAGATTGTTTTATTGGCTACAAACAATTTTGGATCCGAGAGCATTGAGGCCTCGAAGAAGGTTCTGTTTGAGTTCTGCCCATCTTCTCAGCGGAACATAACACATAAAGGGCCACAAAAAGCTGCAAACAACATCAAAAGTTGCCTAAAAGTGCTGAATGAATGTGGGGACAATACTCCGCGATTTGTCTCGCACTATTTGGACGAGCTGCCGCCGGTGTCATATGACAGCCTGGACGTCTCAAGCCTGCTTGGGAGGCTGCAGAAGACATACGACGAAGTCTGCTCGTTGAAACATACAATGCAGCTTCAGGCTAATCTAACTGAGGAGTTTCGTTCGATTGCTGTGGACACTAATCGCCGACTATCTGCACTCGAGCGCCAGGGACTGAGTGAGCCGGTGATCGCTGAGAATGGTGCTGGGGACTCGGTGTCTGCTGAGACGGAGACGGTGTCTACAGTGCATGGAGCCTCGGAGAGAGGGAGCCCAAGGGAGGGCGAGCTATCAGTGAGGAATCACCGGAGATCAGCGTCTCCAGCGAGCTGCGGCGACGCGTCTGTGACGTCGGGCCGCTCACCCATGGATGTGGGGAGGGCGGAGGTGGCGCTGGAGTTGTCTCCCGGAGGTATGGCCGCCATGTCTCGTTCCCCTGGATGGAACGTGGTGGTGAAGAAGGGCCGACCTGTGCACGGGTCGGCGAAAGCTGCTGCCCAGGCGGGACCGCGAGCCGTGGCTAACGGTCGGAAGAGGAGAGCAGTCCGTGCTGCGCCGATCGTGGGTACTGGAGTTCAGTCTGGAATTCAAACTGTCAAAACTAAATTGGTGAGTGTTTTTGCCTCCAAATTCTCTCCTGAACTAGACGCTGAAACACTGACTCGGTATCTCAAAGAGAAACTTGGCCGTGAGGTAAAATGCCAAAAGATTGACACAGTACAAAGCAGATTCGGATCATTTAAAGTGTCTGCTGAATGCAACGAAGTGGATGAAATGTACAAACCGGAGCTTTGGCCGGACGGAGCGCTAGTGAGGCGCTATTACGAGCCGCGCAGGGAAGGTGTTGCGGGGGTAAACACTGCTGCGATTTCGAGCGGAATACGCGTCCTGGCAGGCGCAAAGTAGACATGTTTTTAAGATGGAAATAAAACTTGTGTCATACAACTGCCGTGGCCTGCGTTTAGGCCAGAGCGCAGGGGATAAAGCTCGCCGTATGGTTGTTGACACTCTTTTAGACAAGTGTGATATACTGTGTATACAAGAGACATTTTTAGCCAAACAAGACCTCGACAAATTAAACTGTTTTAATCATAACTTCCATGGGGCTGGGGAGTCTACAACAGACCTCTCTATGGGAATAGTCCGAGGGAGGATACCTGGGGGTGTTGCTATTCTGTGGAACAAGAAGCTTGACTCACTGATAAAAGTGATCAGACTTGGCGTGGACTGGTGTATTGCTATACATTTTATCCACAATGATAAAGATTTTGTAATCCTCAATGTGTATACACCCTATGAATGTCGGGAGAATGAAGATGAGTATTTGCATAGACTTGCATTTATTAATTCTTTTATTCAGGATAACTCGTCATCTAATGTGTATGTTATTGGAGATATGAATGCAGACATTACTGATAGCAGGTCTATGTTTGCATCCCATTTGATTCAATTTTGTGAGGATAATAAACTTATATTGTCAACCAAAAGGTATCTGCCTGCAAATAGTTATACATACATCAGTGAGGCTTGGCATACTACATCATGGCTGGACCATTGCATCAGCACTGCTGATGCACATGCTTCCTTGGGGAGTATGGATATCTTGTATGGCATAGCAACAACTGACCATATTCCCTTTTTAATGTCAATCAAAGTTGAACAGTTACCTGGTGTGTCAAGCGTCGAAGGGAACACCAGCATAGTAAAGGTAGACTGGGCTACACTTACAGAGGCAGATCTTTCAGTTTTTTGTGCTCTCACAGAGAAACATTTAAAAAATATACATGTTTGCAAAAATGCAATTTTGTGTAGGGACTCAAATTGTAAGGTGAAGGAGCATAGGCAAGCTCTATGCCTTATGTATGATAACATTATGGGTGCTCTGCACGAAAGCGGTAAACCTTACCACAAACATAAAAATAGCAAAACCTACAACATCAGACCTGGTTGGAATGAGATGGTAGCCGAGCATCATGGGGAAGCCCGTGAAGCCTTTAAGGCCTGGGACAGAGCAGGCAGACCTAGACAAGGGCAGCTGCTTGAGCATAAGAAGCTCACCAATGCCAGGTTTAAGTATGCTGTTCGCTACATACAGAAAAATGAACAAAACATGAGGGCTGACTCCATGGCAAAGAAGCTGTTAAGTAACAATGTGGTTGATTTTTGGAAAGAAGTCAGAGTTCTAAACAACTGTAAAGCACCCTTACCATGTACTGTAGGAGGAGCTTCAGGTGCAAACAATATAGCTGAGGTATGGCGCCTGCATTACAGTGCTCTGTTTAATTGTATCAACAGTGAGCCATATAAGGCAGACAACATCATGAGAGATGACCCCATGGTTATCACAGCACAGGAGGTGTATAATGCCGTACACAAGCTAACTAACAACAAAGCAAGTGGCCTTGATGGTATTGATGCTGAGCATTTGAAATATGCTAGTGTGAGAACATATCCTCTCCTCGCATTATGTTTTACTGGTTTTATGTTTCATGGCATGCTTCCTGATTCTATGCTTTCGGTTCTGTTAGTACCTGTAATTAAGGACAAGACTGGAAAAATTAGCAGTCTAGATAATTACAGACCCATAGCATTGGCAAGTATAGTATCTAAAGTGATGGAAATGATCCTGTTGGACAAAATATATGAGTACATTCACTCCACAGATAATCAATTTGGTTTTAAACCCAAGCATGGCACTGACCTCTGCATTTATGCGCTAAAGGAAATCGTAGATAAATATAGAGGACAAAACTCATCAGTCCTTATGTCCTTTATTGATGCGTCACGCGCTTTTGATCGCATCAATCATTTTAAACTTTTCTCTAAGCTAACCCAAAGAGGGGTGCCTGGGAGCATAGTTAGGATTCTAGCCTACTGGTATACAAACCAGACAATGAAGGTTAAGTGGGGAAATAGTTTCTCTCTCCCTTTTTGTGTCACTAATGGAGTCAAGCAGGGGGGAATTTTGTCTCCTGTACTTTTTAATGTATATATGGATGATCTGTCTAAGCAGTTAAATGCCTGTAACACTGGATGTATGCTGGGTGATAATCTAGTGAATAATCTGATGTATGCAGATGACCTGGTGGTACTGAGCCCAAGTAGCGCTGGTCTCCAGCAGCTTCTCAACATTTGCACTGGGTATGGTATTGAAAATGATGTCATGTATAACGCCAGTAAGAGTGTTATTTTAATTTGTAGAACTAAAGAGGACAAGGGTCAAATATTTCCCGATTTTAAACTTTCTTTTAATGTGCTCAAGGTCTGTAGTAAGGTCAAGTATCTCGGCCATTTTATTACAGAACACATGACAGACGATGATGATATTCACAGACAGTGCCGTAGGATGTATGCGCAGGCGAACATCCTCGCACGTAAGTTCAGCATGTGCTCTGAAGCAGTTAAGATCACTCTGTTCAGAGCTTACTGCACACCACTCTACACTGCCCACTTGTGGTCAAGGTACAAGAGAGCTAGTTTTCAGAAATTGCAAGTTGCATATAATGATGCAATGAGAATTTTACTCAAAAGGCCTAGATGGAGCAGCGCAAGTGAAATGTTTGTGGCTGCAAGAGTCAATACTCTACAAGCTGTTCTTAGGAATCTAATGCACAGATTCATGTGCCGTTTGGATGAGTCTGAGAATAGCATCATTGTCAATATAAATAACCCTGTGAAGAGTTGCATCAGATATACCTCTAGTCTTAGGAGACATTGGCTTATATGCTTGTATTTATAACCGTCCCAATTTATTGTGTAAAGGACTGTTTTTAATTCATGTTTATTGTTGGAGTCTGTATTTGTGTGTATCTATGGACCTTGAGTCTGCAATAAAGACATTCATTCATTCATTCATATATGTTGATGAATTTAATACATAGGACCACAATGCAAACAAGACCCCAGGACTCTGCTATCCTTATAGCCTTAATGTCCTGACTACCACGTGCTGTTTACATTTCTGACTGATAAAGTATTCAATAAATCAATCAAAAAAGCTGAGGCTGAGGCCCCCCGCACCCACCAGTCCTGCCCCCTTCTATCCACTTTTCACTTCCACATTCCCTGGGATTCAAGGTTGGCAGATTTGTCATTGTCGAAAAAGGAGAGAACCTCGGGGGGGTGCAAAAAAACTATGATCGCTGTATCAGAACTGTTGTAATATGCACAATGCTTGACCCACATCCCAGTATCTACATAATCTTAGAACTAATCATGATAAGTCTTAAGCTGTGTAAGCTTATAGATACACTTTTCTGATTCCATCATGTGCTCTTCTGTATCAAGATTGATAAAGTAGAGCACATGGAGGCCCAAGGATACAGGATGTCACTGTTGAGGTACAAATGCCATCTGCTTGCCAGAGCATCATGTTCCCCATCTATTCCTATTCCTGTTTGTTGACATCTTGCCTTCTGTATCAGTCATGACTCACATGTGTTCCGGTCATGTCGTCAATCGTGTATTCCCCGTGTGACAAGGGCAGACAGAGAGGAGAGACATATGTGTGACAAGAAGACGCAGGTCGGAATTAAACCCGGGTCCTCGTGCAAGGAGCACAGGGAGCATATGGTCTGTGCTCTCACTGGCTGAGCCACCAGCTCCCCTCTCTGTGTGTGCTCAATAAAGTTCAGAACATGTCATGTGACATGTTCTGACATGGCCTTGGTGTTCTTCGAGCTCACGCTTGCTTAGGGAATTTACAGTAATTCAACAATTCAACAGATGAGAGTTTATATATCACAACTAGTGCCACAGTTAATTGAACTAATCAATGCAATCAATTGTGAAAGGAAAATCGATTTTAATAAAATAGATTTTCGGTGAACATTTGGAAATAACGATACGATGGGAACTATGCACGAAAACAAATTTCACCAACTTTTTTACTTCTGTAAACCTGTGATGTGACAATAAAGCTGATTCTGATTCTGATTCACATTGCATTGTGATGTGAACTTGTAGATCTGCTGAAAAGTTCAGGCACCCCTGTTCTAATCTAAAGCAACAACCAATGAATAGCAGTTTCACTCTACATTTTTAACTGATTTAATGGGATGTGAATCCACTCCAACCCTGGTGCTGTGACATACAGTACAGTATATAATTCATGCATTGCCTGATGTCCAGCCAGTTCCCTTTGAAAGTCCATTACAACCTCATAAAATGTTATGACAGCCAGATATTCACAACTCTTTCAAGCCACCAGTCATCATTTACCTCCTGCTGTTCTGCCTTTTACTGTAGCAAAAATAGCTTCCTTTGTTACAGCAGTAGTCTGACCAATATTTGGACAAAGTATCCTGTGAAGCAAAGCACTCAGAATGAGCTATAGGTACAGTATCTCCACATAAGTTTTTCAGAAAACTCTTAGGATTTAGAACAGTGGTTCTCAAAAAAAGCAGATATTCTCACTGCGTGTCACTTCGTGCCGCCCTGCAAGCTTGTACATCTGTTATTTTTGAAAAGTCTTGAATTGAATAATTATTTTTTTTACACAAATATTCTCTTCTGGGGGGTCCCTGGCACAAACAATTTTCAGATGGGGGGTCCACGACCAAATACATATAATTTTGGGGGTCCGCTGCACGAAAAAGTGTGAGAAACACTGGTTTAGAAGGCATTTGTTGAATCGGGTTAATAGATAGGTTGGCATATCGTTAAATGTATGGATCACAACAGAATTGATCAGGCCTTTCCTGTTGAGGATAATGTATGGCCATGACCCCTCACTGCCAAATGATATTCAGCAAAACCACCAAATGTGTTGGAGGAGCCTGCATAGAAAAATCCTATAGCATTTTTAATTTAGTACAGTCAAAGTACTCTGTACTTCACTGTAGCCTACTCTGTGTTAAATGAACACTTGGGATTTTGCAGTTTATTTCATCCAGGCATCCAGTATATTAAACTGGTACATCGACAACCTTTTCTAATGAAAAACCTTGAGCAAGAAGAAGAAAGCCGGCCACCAGTGATACTTCTAATTTGGAACCAATCAATGGGTTTGGCAGTGCACAAATCCTATTATGTTTAACTAAAAGGTTTTGTTTTCAGTATAGGGGCCTCACGTGCACGAATGAAGGGGAGTGGCCAACAGCTGCCGGCCAATGCCTGCTGAGGTGCGAATCAGAAGACATCCGTTTTGCTTGCATACAACGGGAGTGAACATTAAATCAGGGAAAATCCATGCCTCTGCTTTTGATAACCCCCTCTCTGGTCATACATTTTATGGGTGCGGGATACTATGTTTTATCCCTGCTTCTGGTCCGACTGAATTAAATACATGCATTTCCTTTTGGGAAATGTAGACTGTCTGATTTTATTTATTCAATAATATCACATTTTAACCTCAAGTTAACCACATTAACCCTGAGATCCCTTCCCTTTGTGGGTAAATGTATCTACAAGCTCACAACGTGGCACGTTGTGAGCTTGTATATCAGCTATTTTCACTATTTGTCATACAAAGTAGTATATAGGGCTTGAGTGGTTGAGAAAATGTCCACCACCAGTAGGCTCTGCTAGGGTGGGACCATTAAGTCAAAACAAAACCTATTCTTACATAAAGGAAACCAAATATACAAGTATCTTACCCAATATACTGTAAACTAACAAAAACAAAACAAACTAGTAACAAAAAGAGGACACACACACTCCCAAGGCATTACATAATCGAGAATTTTGTTTCAAGTGGGCGTGCTATCAGATCAGGAAGCAGGCCGCGCTTTACCCAATCAAATGTAGTGGCCGGGATTTACGTGCGTGCCGTTCCTTCCCCACTAGAAACAAGCCGAAACTCATTTAACAATAGCGTCCTCGAAGCCGACAAGACCATGGAATGTTAGTAACATTTTAAATTGCTCTTTCATCATAGTAACAAGTGGGCTTATAACCAAAACGATCCATGTTCTTTGGGAGAATTGGTGTTAGTGTTCCGTGGAGAAATATTGTTAGTGGGAATGAAAACATAGTCGCACCACCGGAAGTGGAGCGCTGAAGGCAGACCAAAAACCCCGGTTTCCTTGCGCACGGGTCCACCATATACCCCCCCCCCCCCCCCAGAGCCAAGTGAAAGAGTAAAAAACAGCAGAGGGCGCTGTTTTTCCTTTTTATTTGGCGATGGGTTCCCAGATTGACTTCCGTTAAATAGAAGTTAGGCAGCTGTCTAATCCATGAAGACAGCAGCCAATCACCTGCAATGTTCCACCTACTAGTTACCAGTCACACTCAGACACCATTCACACCTGCTGGTAGTCAATCACACACACACACACACACACACACACACACACACACACACACACACACACACACACACACACACACACACACACACACACACACACACACACACACACACACAATGAGGGGAAAGGAGGACAGGCAGAGGGCAAAGCAGGCACACAGCACCAGAAAATAAACATTATGACCCCTGGGGTCATAACAGTTATATATATATATCTCCCTGCTCTTAAATGGTTGTCTTCTAATGTGCTGAGCAAGGAGTAATGTATAGCAGAATGCCAAGATCAAATACAATATTCACACTCGCATTTACATTTCATAAATAAAATGTTCTCAAGCCATTTGTAAGTTATCTGAATGAATTTATATTCATTGCCTGATGTCAGCCACTTTGAGGCAAATATTGTACTTTTTATTCCACTACAATTATTTGAAAACTTCTGTTAACTTACTTTGTAGATTTAGATTATTATTACAAACGTTACATTACATACCAATTAAGCCTTCATTTATGCTTCACCTATTTGAAAAAAGCCGATCAATCTACAAGGTCCAATGTGTTATGAGCTTGTAGATCAGCTATTTTTGAAAAGGTTTGACAATTTTTTACCCTTTTTATGTGAGTACTTTTACTTTGGAACTGTAAATATATAGTACTTTTGAACTTTTACACAATGTAAAAATGTTAATACAGGCGTGAAACAGAGTATTTCTACATTGTGGTACTGCTACTTTTACTTAAATGTAGGGTAAGTGATTTACTTTAGTTAAAATTAGTGTTAGCTGAGCTCTATATTCTGATAGTACTCATTGCTGAGTGTTTGTTCAGTAAAAGGAGTCTCCCTTGTCTCTCCAGCTCTTTATTAACCAGAAAATGCATTTTCAGTGCTCTCTCCTGATTTGCTTAAATGTTGTCCTACCTGAAAATGTATTAATATTCGGTTTACCAAAGAGCTGGAGAGACTGTGACCGAACAAACGCTCTCTAGCATCATTGCTAGAGAGCGTAAAAGACCTCCAACATGGTTTGTATATAATGGTATAGCCTAGGTCATTGCTAGTAATGTCTCTTTAGTGTGTTAAGTCCTCAAGTCCTAAATTTAGTACTTTAACCTTTAACAAAACAAAACAAATTACAAAAAAATATGACTTACCCTATACCTTTAAGTAAAAGATCAGTACTTTTTCCATCAGTGACTTTCCCCCACTGAAGCAGCAACATAGTTTGTTTAAGAGTCATGGCCTATTGGGCCTGTGGACCATGGAGAGATGCCCTACTAATACATATTGATAATGATAAAATCTTGGTAATGATAATAAACCACCTTTGTCACAGCACCCAGGCGATGGATTAGCCGGGATAATATTTCCACTTTTCTTGGCCATATTTCATCGGTGCTTTGTTAAAACAGCAAGCCACCTTCATTAGGCATTCTGTAAGGCACATATGGTGTTATATTAAAAAATGTTCTGAAGCGACAAGAGCTGCACTACTCAGGCCCAGTGCTGATCCAGATGCAGGTGTTCTGAAGAGGAGTGGGGTTAAATTAAGTAAAATTGTCTTTCACACACTTTTCAAATTAGTTCAGAATCACATAAACATTAACTAAATATGCTTACCTGGGCAGAATGCACTGCGTCCTTTTCTCCCTCCTCATCTCTGCCAAGAGGGGAGGAGGGGGGAGGAAAAATGAATTTACATTTAGATCAGCCTGAGCCTGGAAAGAAACTGAGGGAAAATGTGATCAGGGCCTGTACTTCGCCCATCGCCTTAATCAAACTTTTGATGCGATGACACATGCTCAGTGAGAGGCTGCCTGACTTTCATCTCAAGAGGGAGAGAGGACTGCAGTAATCAGTCATTAATGTACTGTCCAGGCAATACTTAGGCACCAATTAACAATATTGCATGTGTATCTGAAATATCACAGCTAAAAACTAGCATAACTCTCCCTGGCTTCTGACTTGATCAGTCGAAACAGAGTCAAGGAATGATATGCTTTTTTTCACATGAACCCCAGCATCAATGTTCTGGGCATGTCATAACAGGTGAACATTAAGTAAAAATAGGCAAACATTTGGCAAAAATAGCAGATTTCACAACGCAAGTTCACAACGCACACAACACAATTGTGAGATTTGGTGTAGAGAGAAAAAAGGAGGGGGCCAAGTATAGGCCCCTGCCCCTGTCAACGAAGTATACAGGATTGAACTGGTCAAAAGTAGCTGAAAAGCTACTTTTAGCAGAATTTTCACTTTGGTTTAAATCTTCAAGACCTATGTATCCTATGAAAGCAATGAACTATGGCTGTGATGAAAGTGCAATATTGGCAAGGCTGCAATTCTGTGAGGTGAATGTGAAGGGTACAAACACATTTGACATTTCTACTTACATTTTGTTCTTAACCACATGAAACCTGATGTCCCTATTCTGGGAACGTCATAATAGGCGAAGATCCGGTGAAAACAGGCAAACATTTCGCAAAAATAGGCGACCTTTCAGCAAAATGAGTCAACCTTTCAGCGAAAAGAGGCAAACCTTCGGCAAAATTTGCATAGAAATACTCGAGGCGTGTTTCGAGCTTGTAGATCGGCTATTTTCCTTTGACGAACAATTAAGTGTAACGTTTTTACTGGATGATCTTGGTTAACAGACTGAAAGATGTTGAAGATGACTAACTGGAATTGCAGTTTGTCTTTTCATCTTAATTACAACATTCATAATTTACTCTGAAATGAACAAGAAATTAAACATACAGCTGTGGGACTTTTGAAATAATCAAGTGGCTTTTTTAACTGGCAGATTTTGAGACACTGTGCTGTAGTTAAGGAAGGTGAATAAAACACTAAATTAAAACACACAAGCATGTGAGCTTGTAGATCTGCTATTGTCACTAGTTTGGATCCCTGGAGACATCATAAAATGTTTCTTTTGGCTCTCGAGCTAAAAAGTTTGGGAACCAGTGGTATGATACATCGAGGCATGGCAATCGTAACTGAAGATCATCTGGACCACGTACAGTATACCGTGAAAGAGGATGCCACACTTCTGCTGTCAGAATGATTTTCTGTACACCACGCAGCACCAAATTGCATCTGCACAGATGGGTGGTGTTCCTTCCATCATCTTGCTTATCTTTGTGTCTCTAGCCCAGTGCAAAGAGGATGAGCCAGTTTGATCGACCCCATTTGACCCATTCCTACTCTTTATATATTATCTCTCTCTCTTTTTGTATTCTGTGGTGTATTTCGTTTCAGTGGACTGAGATGAAATAAATCTGTCCAGTGACAGTCCATCCCTTTCCTATCAAATCTGATCATTCCCACTTCAATAGGTCTCTCTCTCTCTCTCTCTCTCTCTCTCTCTCTCTCTCTCTCTCTCTCTCTCTCTCTCTCTCTCTCTCTCTCTCTCTCTCTCTCTCTCTCTCTCTCTCTCTCTCTCTCTCTCTCTCTCTCTCTCTCTCTCTCTCTCTCTCTCTCTCTCTCTCTCTCTCTCTCTCTCTCTCTCTCTCTCTCTCTCTCTCTCTCTCTCTCACAGTGGCCTATAAGGTAAATAGACCACCATAACATGCAAGGGAATTGGGGCCAGCAGTGGAGGGCCGGTTGAAGCTCAGAGCAAGCCAGGGGTTGCCGGCAAGCCTCTCCGTCAGAGAAACTCACACCCAGGGCTGCTATCTCATTTGCAGGAAATTATGGTTATTAGGAAGAAAGGGGCAGTCGAGGCTGTACACAGCAAAATCCTAAGTGTTAGTTTAAAACTGAAAGTGTAATAATTGACCTATAATGCCTAATGTAGGCTTAAGGGTCCAGTTTTACAATCTTAAATGAACACAGGATGTTGCTGTGTAGGGGACAAGTTGAGGTGTCACAACAACAGACAGGGTCAAGGGTTATATTGTTTTGTCAAAATAGTGCTAAATAGCTCTATTCGCATTGTAACCATTGCTACAGAGTGCAGTAACAGGGGTCTCCCCGTATTTCCAGCTCTTTAGTTAGTAAATAGAAAATACATTTTCAGGTCGGAATACCAATTCCATCCAATCGAGGAGAGAGAACTCATACAAGATACAGTATAAACAAGTGAAATTGGAAGTGAATTGGAATACTATAATGTTCCAATCTGAGAGCTTCTCCATTCATAGATCTAGACTTGCCGCAAGTATGGTATCTAGTTTAAAATACTTTTAGTTTTTCCTTTAATGCCCCAACTATCTGCAGAAATTGTCAAAGACCCCCTCAACAGGAGCGGACCATGTGCAGAGACCTGCGGGACCCTGGTCAACTAAGTATATATAGGGTTTAAACTTTAAAGCATACTGTAGGCTAATGAGATCACTATCCTTACTGTCTTTACATCTCTTTTGACAGACGTTTTTCTGTCCCAAATCGCTCCTAACAGTGAATAAGCTACACTCAGCCCCCCTCAGTACCCACCGCTGAAGTGCCCTTGGGCCGGACACGCTCCGGTGGAGCTGTTCGGTTGCCCACAGTGTGACTATGGTTGTACTGGGCAGCTCCCGGGTGTGAATGTGTCTGCATGAGTGTGAAGCAAGGCGTTGCTGAAAAAAAGAGCATTCATGCACAGAAAAGAAAACCTACCCTGGATAAAAGTGTCTGCAGCCGGTGCGTTCGGGTGGAGCGAATGTAAAGTTCCTGCCCACCACCGTGGAGACTAGAGGGTTTGAATCCTCCATTATGCATCCTGGGTGTTCAAACAAACACAATAGAGCACCGAAGTCTGACGTAATTTACACATCCTACCTGGGTCGCGGTTTCCCCCCCCCCCCGTTCTGAATTCCCATAGACGTGTTTAATATTGCATATTTATATATTTGAATGTTATTCTCCATAGATAAATTACTTTACGAACCAGGGGATGGACGAGTGACGTCAGGACTTCTGTACTCTATTGGCCATGTTCATGGGTGGGAAGCCGGGTAGGGAAGGCGATCTGTCGCTATTGTAGTGACTATACAGGTTCGTCAAGGCGTCTGTTCAGCGGTGTACAGAACTAGGTAGCTCATGTTCCTCCACACGTGTTAAGTCCTGGTGAAACTCCTCACTGTCAGGTGAAAAGATCGTGGCTGGCAACTTCATGTGTATATCGGAGGAGACATGTGAGTGGAAAAACTAAATTGAGAGAAAGGAGGGGTTGTCAGCGGGAGGTGTCAGCAGCCTGGCTTAAAGGCTCATTTCTACTTTGTTGCACAACCCTTTCAACAAGTTTTGCTTGACAATCAGAGCTTTCTCTCCTGTCCTGTGATGCCACTTTCTTAGCTCTCCTGTGTGTCCTTACAAAAGGTAGCTCAATTCCCACTCGCTTTTGAAAATAAATAAATAAAAACATTTAATCTCAATATTTCACACACAAGAACAAGCTAAATGCCAACTATAATTCTCCATGTACAGAGGGAAGTTCAGTTGTAATGATTTTTCGACTTAAAATAGCGCTGCGCTGTGAAAAAGTTCTCTGGAGTACAACCATGTAAACATCCCTTCATTTATTATTTAACCAGAAAGCGCACTTCATAGCATCAAGCTGAGAAAACCCAGAGGTTTGAACTTACACAGGAAGTCCAAATTTTATCTTAAGTGATTTGTTTTGGGGCAAAAGTGCTTTCTGCATTTTAATGAATAAACCATCACACGTTACAGCCAAACATTTTCCTCACCATACATCATGTTGGGGCGGCAGGACAGGCCACTATATCTCAAGTCTTTTAAAAAGCTAGCGCTTTCCCACCAAAACAAGCTTTGCTGATGAAATGCACACACGAATAAAATGAATTAATGAAAAATAAATAACGAGCAACTGCAGAATTCTGTTTCATAATGATATCCACCATAAAACAAATCACATTTAAAAGGAAAAGATGCGTATTAAGGAAGTTAAATTCAGTGTGGATTAGGTTTGAAGTTATTCTATGCTGTATATTGACCAACATTAACTGCTTCACTAACAAAATAGTATAGTATTTAGTAAGTACTTACAGTAATTGGATATTTATGGTGCTTATTTTGAGTGCTTAAACCCTTTCGGTTCAATTAATATAGGTCCATTTCCACCACATTAACTATGTCAACAAGTCTTGCTGTCTGAGTGCATACAGCATTGGGCTCATTTGTGGGTTTATGGTCCAAGCCTATCCTAGTCATCAGTCCTATGGGAAAGGATAATTTGGTATACAGAGTCTGGGTAGGATAAAACATTGGGTTTCGACTCGAGACACCAAACACTCCCACAGGTCTGCTTGTGGAAACGCCATTGATTTGCTTTTTCTCTCTATTTCAAAGTGCCTGGTCAGTAAATTGCTGCAGAGGAACCGAGGGCGAGAAAAAGAGATCCTCGGTCAATCTTGTTACATTGTCACTGCAGAGGTATACTGTTGTCCCAGGGTGTATCTCATACCTTTTCACCCAAGAGGGGTCAAAATGATGTTTTCCATTAAGCGAATATAATGCTTTTACCGAGGTACTCTTCTCTATCATTCTCTCTTATTTATAACCTAGCCTGGTTCAATAAAGCATGCAGCCTACTATACCACTGGGTCTGCAATTCAAAGCTATACTCTGCTGTCTGTGGAGGCGCGTTCAGTTTGAAACACTCTCAACTGACCTACTGATGGTACACCTACTGGAGGTGTGTTCAGTTTGAAACACTCTCAACTGACCTACAGATGGACATCCATGTCAATAAAAAGACAGAAGCCACCATTGCTTCAGCTCTATTCAATGTTTTCAGCAAAAAAGGATTCACTGTACTTGTCAAGCAATTCTTTTCTTTTCATTCTTTTTTTCTTTACATTTTGAGTAACCAATTTTTTTTTACCCCTTTTTCTACATAATTTAGTCGTTATGCCAATTCCTCCCCACACACATTTCTGTGTTGTCACTGCTGTCGTATCCTACTGACTCGCCTGCCAGTGAGGAGCCCCCACCAGGAGGACGTAGAGCCTTCGTCCTACTTCTCCCTGCTGACAGGTGCCGCCCCAGCCCGTAGGTGTAAATTCAATGACCACTATCACCCTCCCCGCCCGGCTTTCCTTGTCTGAACACAGGCCAATTGTGTCCGCGTAGATGCTCGACAAAGCCGGATGCACCATGGTGGATTCGAACCCACAACCTCCGTAGTGGTGGGCAGTGACTTTACCACTCGGGTGGCAATTCTTTTAACAATTGGTTTCTACAGTAGTTCTCATAAAAGTATTGTTTGCATCACACCATGCATAATAGAGATCACAATGCCATTAGGTAAACTGAGCTGTAGACTGGGTACAGCTAGCTGAGGATATGAGCTCCTGCTGCAAGGCTTCCTCCTCAAGATTATAACGATTATTGCATTATTAAATGGACATGTGCGCTGTACAGCAGTGGTTCTCAAACCTTTTCATGTCAAGGACCCCCATCATCTAAACAAATATTTTGGGACCAGGGATCTCCAGAAGCAAAGATTGGAGTTAAAAATGTTCGATTTAAAAATACATATTGTCAAAGATTTGCACAAATGTTGAAGATTTTTCTAAAATAGCAGATAGTGGTTAAAATGATTGTGATTTGTGACGCTATATTAACTGGGGACCCCCTGGTACCCCTCAAGGACGCCTGGGGGTCCCTGGACCCCACTTTGAGAAGCACTGCTGTACAGTATGCACAGTATAAGAGCTAAAACCATCTATCTTCATTCCACTCACTGTTCAGTCAATATTGTATATATGATTATTTTCCATGTTGGATAGCTGTGCAAAACCTGGCCACAATATTGCTACCTGATACACAACATAGGGTTGTTACAGAATAAGCAACAAGCATCTTGGTGGAAATGTTTGTATACTAGGCAGTATTTTGGCTATTAGATATATGTGATTTCATTAAACATATATCTTATATTGTTTCATGTTTTAAGAGGAAAATCCACCCCAAATAGAACTGAATAAATAATTATGAATTTATACCTGAACTTCTCTTTCTTGAAGGTCCGAGATTCAAGCATGTGATATCAAGTGACAGTTTCCATCGATAATAAATGGGAAATTGACTGTCTGGAAATTATGTTTGTACACCCAAATGTGTTTGCAATTCATCACCAAAAAGTGTACCTATATTGCTGGCAAATTACCCAGGAAATTGCCCCAAGTAGTTCACCAAGTTGGTTTCTTATTCATTATCAAAGGCTGCGGTCCAACAACTTTTGCTTGAGGATGTGACAAACTCAATTTTTGTCTCTCTTTTTTTCTTTTTTTTTGAGCGAGCTGTTCAACTTCACTAATATTGATCTGCACTGTTCAAGCTCGCAGCTTTTAAAGACAATTATCGTTTTAATTTTAGACATCTTTTAGCTTCATTCATCTCTACAACAGAGTTATATTTGTGTGTGTGTGTGTGTGTGTGTGTGTGTGTGTGTGTGTGTGTGTGTGTGTGTGTGTGTGTGTGTTAGTTTGTTTTGTCTCAGCAGTATTTCTCTACCCTTCACGGAACAGCGCTTGGTGTATCAGCTCCCCCTTGTTTTAACTTGGCCACTTCCAGTCCAGCGAATGCTATCATATTTGCAAGAAGCAGTGATCAAACTATGTATACTGTATAAGCCGCCTGACTTGCTAAAACTCTGACAGTAACATCCTTTAAGGTGACCTGACATGATAGATGAGACAGTGCAGACTGGAGGATATTACCATTTCTGTGCACTACCTCCTTTAGTCCAACTCACGGCCTGATACCTGAACCCCTATAAATACTGATAAAGCAGCATATTATGTTTAAAGTTCCGCTTTTTTTATAGCACTTGTCTTGACAGCATATTTTGTTGTATTTGTGTTGTTCCTTTATTCTCCCTGCAGAGAGCATTTGGAGTTTGGATTGTGACATGGGCACATTCATCATGTAATAAAGTGATGCAAGCTGTTGCAAAATGCCAAACGGAAAGTCAGCGTCTGTGAGTCCTGCAGGTGTAGGAGAGGAACAGTAGCCAGTGATGCACTGCGATCGGTACCATAGTCTGGGTGCTTGTGTACATGTGTGTATGGGCACGCACTGTGTGTTTAGCCATGTGTTAGGTTCTGTTTTGAGTAATGCTGCTGCTTACTTTATACTGCGTCGTATGGCGCTGTTGCATGCTGAAAATGGCTGATCTATAAGCTCACATCTACAAGCATGTTGTGAGCTTGTAGACCAGCTATTTTCAAACGTGCGACACCGTTGGTGGTGGACAGTGGTGGTCAGTGACCCTGAGTTCCATATTGACTTCCTAATCACTTTAACCACTTAAACCTTATATACTTCATTGCCCGGGGTCCCCCAAGGGATCTGTTCTTAGCTCCCCCATTTTAAAAATAAACATCTTCTTCATCAAATAGAGCAGACCTGCAGCCTCACAACGTGTTGTGTGATTGCGACGCGTTGTGAGGTTGTAGATCAACTATTTGCAACAAATGTTTACCCCAAAATAGGGACGCTATAGGGTGCATGTGACCCATTATATCTTTAGCTATATCTGAATGCTATGGAGATTTCTGCTACTGATATTCACCCGGTGTATTCGCTCACGTGTGTGTGTGTGTGTGTGTGTGTGTGTGTGTGTGTGTGTGTGTGTGTGTGTGTGTGTGTGTGTGTGTGTGTGTGTGTGTGTGTGTGTGTGTGTGTGTGTGTGTGTGTGCAGACGCACGCATACACACGTGTGTCTTGCCTCTTGCCTGTTAGGTTAGAAAGGCTCTCTCAACCATTTCTCCTGCTAACACTCCCTGTGCATTTGTGTTTCTGTGCTTGTGTGCACAGTGCATGTATGGATTTGCATGTGTATTTTGTTCATACATGTGTGTAAAAGTATAGGCTTAGTTAGGTACATTTATTGCATTTTTGCAAGCCTTTTCAAATAGAGTACCAAGTCATGTAGTTATTTGTTCTTTTACAGTGCTTTACTGCCATCTATTGTTAAATTACTTGTAACCTTAAAATTAGTTTTAGTGGATTCTTAGATATTTAAAGACAGTATCATTTTAATTACTTCATAAATCCTGAAATTGCATTATCATTAAATTATATCATCCATAACTCACACATTTAATTAGCCGGAACTATTATGCAGAATGGTGATGGGCATGACTTAAAAAAAATAAATGTTGATTCAGCAGTAAGTCTATCATTCCAGACAGAAATCTTCTATAATAGTAAAGAAAAAAAGAAAAAAAAAAACTAAAAATTAAAATAATATAGCCATACAGTTTTTAGTTATTTTATTATGTGTTCATACATTACATCAAATAGTCCAGTATATTAAAACAATTCACCCTTTACTATGCAAAAATAAAATAGCATAGTGATTATTTTGGGGGACATTGGCACCCAATGTGTTAAAACAATTCTCCCATCAGTGTGCAAGAATAGAGCAGGATAGAGACAGCAGTAGATCAAAGGTTGGTTATATTGAGCAGAAGATTAAATCAAAACTCAAAGTCCAAAACAATAGAAAAATACAACATAGGATTTAAATGTAAAATTATCCATATGAACCATATCATTATTCTGGGCATGTCATACGGTAATAGGCGAGTGAACATTCAACAGAAATAGGTGAACATTCTGCAGGAACAGCAGATATACATGTTCACAACGTGTCGAGACACACAAGAAAGTATATAGGGTTTGAGTGGTTAATTGAAGTTAATTAGGTCAAAATTGAGCAGGTTGTTGGCCTCAGACCAAGCGGGATGTTCTGATCCATCCATTTCCGACGCTACTTGGTTGCCTGTGGCCAGACGATGATTTTCTCCGCCAATAGTAGCATTGCATTCAGTGCACTGCCGACTCTCGTTTGCACCTCCACACTCTGTTATTACATAGACATGGCCGTTGGGGCATTTGTACCAATGTCCAGGCTGCAGCTTCATGGCTGACACAATCATCTTCCTCTCATCTTCGCTGATTCCTAGGCTTGGAATCTTCAGATCCTTCAACCCCTGTTTGACATGCACTTCGTCTTGCTCAGTGAATGGGCCCAGCTTTTCCAGAACCCTCCTGATAACTTCAATCTCATGATCAACTATGACACTTTCTCCTCTTCTCATGGAACAACGGGCTTCAAGCTCCGCCAAGAGGGTCAGCCTCTGCAGCTCACTCTCCAGATCCGAGACCTGCTGGTTGGAGAATTTCTGCTTGGCATCAAGGAGCCACATCACAAATGTGTCAACTTTCGCCTCAAAACAGACACCTTGTACTCTAGACATTTGTTCCCTTTGGATCTTCTTAAACTTTGCAACTCTCTCAAGGAAGGCCATCTTGTTTTCCAAAACCCATAGATCCTTTTCTGTGAGATGGCGAGCACTCAGTTCATCTTCAATCTTCAAGTATTCTCTTTGCACATACAGTTGAAGCTTCATCTTCTCTCCCCATTGCTTCACCAGGGTCATCTTCTTCTGTGCAATATCTGTTGGACAGCCGTTGATCTTCTCCTTTACTTTCTCTATCTCACTCAGACTGCGGTTGATGTGAGTTCCATAACGGAGGTTCTTCCGGATTGGAGTTCTACACTTTGGGCACTCTTTTAGCTTTATGGCCACCTCCTCTCCTTCGTTAGCCTGTTTGTTGTCATCCATCCCCATGTATGTGTCCATAGCTGATGACTCAATGATGTGTCCACAGTCTTCTAGTTGAACGAACAAAGCATCAGGATCGTCCTCAGAGCCAAAGAAAATCTCTGTGACCTCATCACGATGACAGATGCGACATCTGTTTGGACATTTCTCTCCACAGAGGCCTATGCAGGGGTGGCGGCAGTCAAGGATCTTGTCACAGGGTTGATCACAAGGTAGACGATCACATGGCTCATGACAAAGCTTAGTACACCTTTGGTGAGGGCATCGCCAAGCACAGCGCTCAATGCAAGGTGCACACGGCTGGCCACATTTGTTCTTACACTTGCTGTGGATGCAGCGGTTTTCACAAGGCCTGCTACAGGAAGGGCAATCAGGAAGGCATGGCTCCCGGCACTTATGGGAGCAGATCAGAAGACGCTCACACCGGTACGCACAAAGATGGTGGTAGCGTCCCTGGTGGCAACGGTGGCAAGTACCTTTACAAGTGTGACCACATTTTAACTGCTGGTTACATGGGGCGCTGCAGTTAGGCTCATCTTCTGCTGTTTTGTAATAGCAGCTGTCTGACTTGTTGTGCCCACACTTGAGTGTTATGGTGACTTTCACCATGCACTTACTGGTGCATGGTGCCCCACAAACGGAAGTGCATGGGTGCAGACACTGGAGCGTCTTCTGGCAAGGCTCCTGACACACAAACTTCTCTGGGTCCTGGTGGCAAGGCATCATCTGTTTGTGCTGACACTTTGGTATGGTCTTCTCAACTTTCACAGGGCACTCCTTGGGGCATGCCTTTTGACAGTCATATGGGCACCTGTGATTAAGGTCACAGAGAACCTTCTGACACTTCTTAAGACACTTGTACTTCTTGTGGTCGGGGTCATAGGGGTGGCAGACACTTGCACAAACATGGCCACATTCCAAACGGAACTCACAGGGTATTGTGCAGCCTCCCTCCGGGGCTTTGTCGAAATCTGCCGCACAGGAGGCTGTGATCTGACGGTCTGGATGGTTCTGACAGCAGAGTGTGAGAGCCGTCCCCATCTGGCCCTTCCCTCGCAAAGTGTGGAAGATGTTGCTCCACAGTTTGACTTTGCCCAGCATTGCACTGTTGCCAATGCAGTAGAGGCCTTTCTTGGCACGCGACAAGGCCACACAAACACGATTGGGGATGTTCAGGAAGCCGACCTTACCCTGTTTATTGCTGCGGACCAGAGATAGCAGGACGATGTCGTTCTCTTCCCCTTGGTACTTATCAACCACGTGCACTTTGACCCCTTGGAAGGCCTTGGAGGGCATAAGTGTGCGCAAGCACTGGAACTGACCGGTGTAGGTGGTTAGGATGGTTATTTGCTCTGGTTTGTAGCCCTGGAAGAGGAGGTACTGGCACAAGGAAACTACAAACTTGGCTTCATGCTTGTTCTGGTGACTCTTCCCATCTCTGATCTCTTCTTCTGGGTGTGTGTGCTCCACAAAGAATAGATTGGCTTTAAGGCCCTGCAAGGCAATAATTAGCATGAAATTGTGTTGTCATAATATTCATGGTATGGTATTATATGACATTCAGAACATTATATTACCTAAATGGGGGAAGGAGGGGGGTTCAAATAAGGAATAAAGCAAGCTACTCATTTTTCATACATTGCTATGCTGACTCTACCCTCCATCTGACATTTATCAAAGAGACTGGAAAAACATGATTTTGACTTATTGGGTTATACATTTATTAAGACCAGACTTCCATCTGCGACTCTTAATGGATTTAAAAGCCGGACAGCACATGCAGGTGCTTTTTTTTACGTCAGTGTGGGCTAGTAAACAACTATGCACTGCTGGGAAAAGCCAGGGGAACTGATGTGGTACGTGAATGCAAAACAAACCTTGATGTTTTCGTAGTCAAAAACAGAGGGGTGGTTCTGTAGCTCATCGTAGATATGTGGGGTCAAGAGACAGGCAATGTCTGGCCTCATACGATGCTACAGAGCAGGAGGGCACAAGCACACATTACACACCAGTGGTGGAAAAGGTGTTCAAATGTTTTACTTAAGTAAAAGTATCAATACTGCAATGTAAAAAATACTCTGTTACAAGTAAAAGTCCAGAATTCAAAATCTACAAAATGAGTAAAAGAACAAAAGTATTGGTATCAAAATGCACTTAAAGTACCAACAGTAGAAAGTACTCATTATGCAGAAGGTCCCATTTCACAAGTTTTCAAATGTATGAAAATAATTTGAAAATAGCAGATCTACAAGCTCACAATGGGTTGCATCGCAACGCATTGTGAGCTTGTAGATCGGCTATTTTCAAATGGCCGAAATGTATATAGGGCTAATGTATGTTTTGTTATAATAATAAAAATCTACAAAGTAATCAGTAACTAAAGTTTTCAAATAAATGTAGTGGACTAAAAGTACAATATTTAGATCCGAGATGTAGTGGAGTAGATGTAAAAGTATTAGAAATTGGAAATAGAAATAGTCAAGTAAAGTACTTGACTTACTTACTTAAAAAAGTAAATGTACTTACTTTACACCACGGTTACACAGACATCCAAAGTAACACATCTAAATTACACTTTGAATCCCCATATTTGAATCATTGATTTTTTTTCAGTTCATAAATGAATAAGCATTAGTAATTAAGTGATGGATTGGCTGATTAATGAAAAGAGGCACCAACCTGGTAGTTGAGTCTAACAAAGGGAAAGTTCATCTTGATCAGTCTCTCAAACATGGACACCTCCAGGTTGAAGTTCTTGGCCAGTTCATATACCGTAGCACTGGGCCGTAGCTGAAGAGAAGAGACATACAGTAATATAGAGCAGTGATTCACAACCTCTTTTTAATATGAATTTAGCAAAATAAAATCTGGGACCGCAATCTACACTGTGTTAATTTAACTCTGAGTTTGTTCAAATGTACATCCGTACACTTTTAGAGTTACAGGCCTGCAAGGGACCATTTGGTTCCTTACCGGCAATCATTTAGCTGGGGACCAACCTGATCCCCATCAAGGACCCCTCAATGAGAAACAGTGGAATAGAGATGACTCTTGTATTCTATACATACTTCTGTTTATTATTTAAGGGTAGGGTAAGTGATATGTTTTGATTTTTTTTTGTTAAAAGGTTAACTTAAAGTACTATATTCTGTTAGTAATCATTTCTACGGAGTGTTTTTTCGGTCACAGGGGTCTCTCCAGCTGAGAGACAGAATATAGTACATTTTCAGGTCAATCAGGAGAGAGCACTGAAAATGCATTTTCTGTTTAATAAAGAGCTGGAGAGACGTGGGACACTCTATAGTAATGAGTACTATCACAATATAGAGCTATTTAACACTCATTTTAACCAAAGTAAATCACTTACCCTACCTTTACAGTACCGTAAGTGAACATTGTTTGTTATTTAAATTCAGGGCTACGTTGTATGTTTCATGTTACAACTTTCTCACTTGCTGCAGATATATCCCATCAGTCAGCGACGTGTAACACAACAAACCAAGATTCTTTATTAAGAGAGAGAGACGTCAACTTAAGAGTGAGATTTCTATTTCCATGATTGAACTACTCAAAAGACATATTTCAAATAAGACACAATGAGGCATATTTTCATATATATTCATGGTCACCTGAATTGAGCATGAATGGCAAATATTTAGAGCCAGTCCCAGGGCAAGAGCTGGAAATAACGTTAACCACTTTGGCGTCCCTATTTTGGGAATGTACAGTAGCTTGTAGATCGGTTTCTACAAGCGCAATAACCTTGGTAGACAACTGTGGTTGTAAAAACAATAGCCTACTTCATGCTTCTGCTCCAGCAGAGTATGCAAATAGAGTCTAAATGTCTGTTTAGTTTCTTGCTGCTTTGCCTTGGCGTGCTTGCATGCCCCCATGCGCGCGCAGGGTGCGTGTGTGTGTGTGTTTGTGTGTGTGTGTGCGCACGCCTTATTTAGTTAGAGGACAGAGCGAGATTGTGGCCTGTGTACGTGGGCGGGGTGCGGGGGAGGGAGACAAATTCTGGTATAAATGTGAAGCATTGTGTTCTGCTTGATTCAACACCAAACCTGTGATTAATGAACAGCACAACAATGCCAAAGCTTATTTTACCCTGAAAGTGTGATCCATCCACCCCATTACATGCTGAGCCTGATGCCTCAGAAAACAAAACAAAGCACTGAACACTTGTTCATACAATCAGAGAGGATCGTTTGAGAGTGAACAGTCTCATAGTGTATGTCTAAAATTATATTAAATGAAAAGAAGAAATAATAGACAGGGAAAGAAAGAAAGAAAGAAAGAAAGAAAGAAATTGGGGAGAGATGTCCGGAGAAAAGGTGAGAGAGATGGAGGAAGAGAGATAGATCTATAGAAAAGGTGAAGGATGGAGGGAGGGAGGGAGGGAGAGAGAGAGGGAGAGGGAGGGAGGGAGAGAGAGATTGAGGGGGAGAGAGAGATAGAAATGGCGAGAGAGAGAGAGAGAGGGACCACGGTAGAAGTAGAGAGCATTCCAGCCCCAGGCAGAGTAGTGTGTCAGTTCCATTTTAATGTAAACCAACTGCTGTATGAAAATGACCATTGAATTCCAATTGATGAATGCCTGGCTTACATTAACAGCCATTTTCAAGACAAACTCAATTTTAAATTTGATTCCTACGCTGGCTGGACTTTCAATACAACTGCAGGGTACTGTAGCACTGTATGTTTGGCTACACAAGGCATGTGTAGCCAAACATGGCTAATTTCATGTGTAAACACGTGAACACAAGCATTACTGTAGTTCTCTCCAATCAAAGAAATAGCACACACACACACAGATGTTAAAAGGAAAAAAAGAGGGGCATCTGCTGGATGGCACACAAGTAAAGCTCCTGTCCACCTCCGCAGAAACTAAGGGTTCGAGTCCTCCGCTCCAACGAACACAATTGGCCACGCTCACTAGGAGGAAGCCGAGCGGGGAGGACGATGTCTGTCGCTGCACTATGGTGACCCCTACAGGTTGATCTGGGCACCTGTTCAGCGGGGTGCAGAACTAGATAGGAAAACATAGCATGTTCTTGTGAAACTCCTGACTGGTGAAAAAAAGCGACTGGCGAGTTCATGTGAATCAGGAAGACACATGCTAATCTACACTCTCTAACATCACCAACTGTATGGGGTTAACAGTGACAGGGAATACGAGAAAACTGTGAATAACGACAAAAAAGTGGGAGAAAATGGGAAAAATGGGGGAGAAAAAAATGAAAATGAAAAAATGATTGTGAACGCAGCAATCACTCACGTCACTCACGCTCTCATTGGCTGCTGACAGATCTCAGAGTGCACTACAGTGCACTACAGTGTGGCTGAAATCCACCTGCCCCTGGGTGACTAATTACACTCCTCTGAGAGAAATATAGCAGCTACAGTCAAAAATAACACATCTAAAAGCATCTACACGAGTTCATCTATTGGGATATCTAAGAATTCCATGTCATTTGTGCATATTTCAGGCTGCACTTCTCTACAATTGCTGATTCCTTTCTATTGTTCTTATTGTTATTTTCAAGCTGCGTTCGCTTCCCGCGTTTGCGCGTCTTACTTGTACCATAGGATATTGTGCTGGCTAGCTAGGCTGTTGGTCCACCTGTACTTCATTTATTATTATATTCTACTAAAGTCCAGAAGTTTCATTATTCAGTGTACTGCTCTCCATAAACTGGCAACGGCATGGAATGCTTCTTTACCTGGCAGTCATCTGCCCTAAAGGTGCATGTAGCATGCACATATAGAGTACAGTACAAATACACACACCAACACACATTATACACATACTGTATGTACTCACACAATCCTCCACACCTAAATGGAAGGCTCATTTAACATTGTAACATGATGAAATCAGTTATCAGTGTAACCACTTAAGCCCTATTATATTTTTCGGCTATTCAAAAATGTCTGATCTACAAGCTCACAACACATGCAACGTGTCCTGAGCTTGTAGGTCAGATTTCTTTCTAAAAAGTCTTGAGGAATCTTCATGAATCTTCCCTTATGGGAGTCCCTGACACAAAATGGCCAAATTCAATTTGACAGGAAAGTGCTAGAGAACCACTGATATGTTATGTGTCACTGCTCTGTTGGTTTTACAGGCTAGCCGTGGTTCCTCACCTGCTGGTGGTCTCCGATGAGGATCAGATGCTGGCAGGCTTGGCTCAGCGTGGTGATAGTGTGGGCTTCCAGCACCTCGGCAGCCTCCTCAACGATCACCAGCCTTGGCTGCACCTCCTGGAGAGCCTTCCGGAACTTGGCTGCTCCTGTTGTCGTCATGCCGATGACCTGATGTACAGATTGTTTGCTTGTCAACATAAGTACTCAAGTATCCCTGACAGTGACACTTATTGACCAATCATGCAATATATTCACTTCGCCAACTATTACTTTCAATATAAACATAACTTTATTTTTGTTTTATAACAATAATATAGAAACAATTCATAAATAATAAAAAGTCATGAAGAGTTATTTTTATTGGCTGCACAAAATAATGCTTTAAAATCTTCTTCCACTTGACCTCCATTCCTGAAATGTAAGTTGAGAAAATGAAACCCTGCAGTAACAATAAAAGCACTGCTGCTTATATTAACCATTGCATGTTATTAGATCTGCAATATCTCGTGTTATTGTCACATGCTGGGACTACGGATGAAAATTTGCATCCTTGCTAACTCTGACGTATTTACACTGCATTCCAACTCTACTGTTGTAGTTTTGTTTTGTTCAGTTTTTTTGTCCAAATAAACAAATAAAGTAAGTAAAGTATTACATTGCTGTTATTGTTCCTAGTATTACTGTACCGTGGCCGCCTTGAGGACACAGAGACTCTCATGCCGTCGTACGTCAGCTAGTCTGTCTACAGCATTCTGATAGGCCTGCTCAGACTGCAGGGCTTTGGTACGCATCTCCACTCTGTAGCGTGCAATCCACAACCTGCAGACAAGAAATCCGTAATAGTCTACGACGTGACAACTGACTCAATAACATCACAAAACCTCTCTGAATTTGCCGGTGGCGACGCGACTAAAACTAAGAAAATAGGGTGATAAAAGCCAATGTCATGTTTTGTTTTGCTTGATAGACAATTGCTTTATTAAAAAAACAGCAAAACACATTAATCTCTTTGAAAGTGTTTTTGTCCATTCAACTTATAATTAAGAGCAAGTAAAACGTATTTGTTGTTTCCACGGTGGCAGAAACTTTCAGAGTTCTATCGTGGCTGTCTGAGTTGAGGGTGATCCGCTGGGATTGTGTTTTCCCGGTGATTAGTTGACTTAATTATATACACAGGGAATAGACAGCAGTTCAATGAGAATGAGGCTGCTTTCGAGGATGCCGATATAGAGTACAGTACAAATACACACACCAACACACATTATACACATACTGTATGTACTCACACAATCCTCCACACCTAAATGGAAGGCTCATTTAACATTGTAACATGATGAAATCAGTTATCAGTTTAAACACTTAAGCCCTATTATATTTTTCGGCTATTCAAAAATGTCCGATCTACAAGCTCACAACACATCACATGCAACGTGTCCTGACCTTGTAGGTCAGATTTCTTTCGAAAAAGTCTTGAGGAATCTTCATAAATCTTCCCTTATGGGAGTCCCTGACACAAAATGGCCAAATTCAATTTGACAGGAAAGTGCTAGAGAACCACTGATATGTTATAATTAAGAGCAAGTAAAACGTATTTGTTGTTTCCACGGTGGCAGAAACTTTCAGAGTTCTATCGTGGCTGTCTGAGTTGAGGGTGATCCGCTGGGATTGTGTTTTCCCGGTGATTAGTTGACTTAATTATATACACAGGGAATAGACAGCAGTTCAATGAGAATGAGGCTGCTTTCGAGGATGCCGTGGAGAGGAGAGAGGAAGGAGAAAACATAGTTTGTCTATGGGACCCATGATAAACCCTTTTTCAAAGTATTGTGGTATTATGTTAATCTGTTCAGAACTTATGTGCATTTTTTTGTGACAGATCATACCCACTGACAAGTGTGAAAGATGAATCAGTTCTTACTTGGCCGAGGGACCAACCTTTGTGCAAATCTGCTCATAACTGATAGATATCTTGCTAACAGACATACATACAGACAGACAGACAGACAGACAGACCAACAGACAGATGGACAGGCCCAAAAACATTACCTCCTTGGCGGAGGTAACAAAAAGAAGGCTAGATATGAAAGAGGTAGAGAAATGAAAGGAATAGTGGACATAAAATGGGAATGAAGGATCGGGGGAGATGGTCAGTAGCCAGAAAGGAGACAGTAGAGAAAGGGCGTCCTACCGATAGAGCCTCCATCTGTCTGGAAGACCAAGAGCCCAAACATCCCAAATGGTTTCCTCCTCTTCTCCACTCATGGCCGAGCTCTTGCCTAGCTCTTTCTTGATTTTGTTCTTCATCTTTTTTATCTGCTGCCGTTGCATCTAGGCAAACATACAGGAGCATTGTGTGATTTGAACTTTGACCCACAAAGCAATTTTAATTTTGACAGCATGGTTCCTAAGGGGGAGAGGGGTCTAGAAGAAGGGACTCTGTGTGTCTGTGGCTAATCTCGGAAACCACTGGATCAAGCAGGGTCACATTTGTATTTATTTATTTATATAATATTATCATTTATTTATTTATGCAAAGGGTGCGTGTGTGTGTCATATTTTCTTATGTATCATCGTTTCATCAATATGACAAAATGTTTTTAATATCACTTCTTTTACATTCATTTGTTTTTTGTTATTCTTTTAATTTTTAGGTTCCAACACGAGGAACCCTGGCGGTTCCTGGACTCCACTTTGAGAACCACTGGTACGAACAATATAAGGCTGTGAGGATGTAATGGCTTTGTAAACTGAGGGTTAGCCATTTAAATGCAGGACCAGCTGCTGAAAGCTGCATACAAGGCTACTGAAGAATTCAAGAATACAAGGATACTGAGAATTAACATTTTCTTTTACCTGGAAGCCGTCTTCGCTCTGCTCCGCCTGTATTTCAGTATCCTCGAACATCGTGGCCAGCATCATTTCTTGAACTTCTCTAAGAGTCTCCTCCATGACTCTGGCCTTCTCTTTGTCTCTGTCGCTTCTGTGATCAGTGTCTTCAATGAATCGTTCAGCCTGGATCAAATCTGCCTCCTCCGCAATGTCAATCATTTCATCGTCCTCCTCCTCCGTCTCCATAGCTGGAGGAAATCCAAATAAAATCTGATACAAAGCTGCTTTCTTTTTTGCACTTAATTCCAAGCACAGCTTGTGTGCCGGTATTTGCCAGCACATTATCAGTACAAACACTGTAGCAATAATAAGAGGTTCACAGGAGCTCACATTCAAGGGAATACTAAGCATAAAATGGTGGAATCATGAAGGCAAATAAACCCCCCCAGGCAATCAGGCTATGAACGATTGACACTGTAGGCCCATTACCTGTCTGCCTCCTACTACACACACACACACACACACACACACACACACACACACACACACATGTTTTTTTCATGTCGTCATAGCCCCCGCTAAATCCGTTTAAAATCCGCGTTCATTTGGTTCGACACAAACACGGGATCCGTGAAAAACAAAAACAAAAAACTGCGAGCCGATCCGTGCCTCCATTTTGAAGTTACATGCGAGAACGTTAGACAGGACGATGCGGTGAGGAAAACCACAAGGGAGATAAATCGATTCTAAGGTGATGCCTAGACAGGAAACGGATGCGAGCGAAAAAAACGGAACCAGTATTATTCCGTTTCCGGTCGGCCCCGGAACCGGAAATGGGTCGAAAAAAATTCCGGAAAGTGCACTTTTTCGATTTAACATGGGAAATGCGAGTCGCGTAGATCTACGCGACTGGCACGCTGCGGCTTTAAATCGGTTCGCGTAGATCTACGCGTCTGGCGTTCAATGTGTTAAGACTGACTGCACACACGAACATGTATACAGATAAATAGATACTACTTTACATTATGTATATATATACAGCCCTATGTAGCCCTGCCTGTATCTATGCCATCCGGGTGGAGGAGGTGGCGTATGGGTGCTATCATGGAAAATCCACTCAAACCCCCTTCACATGGAGATTGTGGGAAGGTTTAGCAGGAGGGGTAATGACAGATTCCTCTTTTGTGCCGCCAACTATGAAGATGCATTATGAGGCACATGATGGCCGCTCGGCTCGTTCAATAGATCAATTGCTCGAAAGTAGCATCAGTTGTGTTCGTTATTGATGGTGTTTCTTTGAGTGTGATGTCTTTTGCCCTGCTTTACCTACAGTTATTTTCTTGCCCTGTAACTGTATCTTAACTGCTGTGCTGCATTTGCCAACTGAAGTTCCCCCGCAGGATCACTAAATGTCTCATCTTATCCATCTTATCTGACAGCACAGTGCACACATACATAGGCTACATGGACATGCTAAGTAGGACCCTGGCACACAGCATCTACAAGCATCTCAAAGTTATGCTACAATCTATCATTGATGTGAATACTATTTCATACTATGCTATTTTACTTACTGTTTATACTTATCTCTTATTGTTGTTTTTACTGTGTGTTAAATTGTTGACGAACCGAAACCAAAGCATTTTACTCATATGAGATCAAATACATTTTCATTCTTGAATCATTTGTTATGCCTTCTTATCCTGCTTTGTTCAGGAATGGCAGCACTTTAAAACCTCACCTGTGTTCATATTTGCCTCCTCTGTCGCCCTCTGCTGGAAGACAGTGGAACCAATCCCCAACCACTCCATTATCAGACAGGGTTTCTTCTTCTTCTCACCAAAGATCTCAAAGTCATCCTGATTCTAAGCAGGGGGCCATTATACAAAAAGTAAATCTACATTGCCTTCTGTGAACAGATATTATAAACGTATAATTCACTTTCATGTAAATGTATAGCCTATGCTGGTCTTGCACTGATCATCCAAGTCTTGGCAAAAGAGAATGAATTTTGAATTAAAGGACGACTTCAACCATTTTCAACCTATCTTCATATAATAGATCCTCACTAATGCTCCAGATAAAATTGTGTAATTTTTTCTACTCAGTCTGTGTCTCATAGGAGGACTGTGGACACTTCAGAAACCCGTCTACCAGTGACATCATCGTTAGGAAGTTTTTTTTCAAAAATGTTCAAGATTTTTATTTTATTTTATTAACGCGGGAACAATGGCTTCCATTATAGCATGCTAACTTTCCAGGAATAGAAAGCCTGTAGTTTCTATTAGCTTGGATTCCCCATTGATGATGTCACTGATAGATGGGTTTCTGAACTGTCCACAGCCCTCCTCTGAGACACAGACCGAGTAGACAAAAATGGTGCCATGTTATAATGAGCATTAGCGAGGACCAATTATATGAAGACAGGTTGAAATGGGTGAAGTCGCCCTTTAATGTCACACATGAGTGTCTATAAATCAAGCGAATACAGAGGTTTGTCTTGTGTTTGTTTTGCTGTGTGACTCACATGCACAGCTGGGCAGTGTTGCAGGCTGAGCCAGTGTTCCTCTGAGATGAACCTCTCTAGGAAAGCCTCTCTGATCACCCCTTTCAGACTGCACTCCAGCTTCACCGCCTGACTCTGGATCTCTATCTCCTCCTGATTCAGCTCACTGTAGATCTGTCAGAAGTGTGAAGGAAACACAAGTCAAACCACCATAATAATGGCATTAACCAGATGAACCCTAGTGTCCCTATTCTGAGCTTATCATAATAGGAAAACATACTGTACTGCGAAAACTCCCACAAGGCCATATGCTATAGAAATATCAAATGCACAAAATAGCAGATTGACAAGATCGACAAGCTGGGCTTAAGTGGTTAAATTGAGTGAGAAATGAGCACTGAAAGCTTGTGTCAGAGGAAGAGTAATGTTAAACAAAGTCATGTACGTCAATAATTTTCCTCACACCAACTCACCTCAGTGTACGCAGAGCTCAGGTGGCGTGGCATGCTGCGTCTAGACTTCAAAGAGTGGGTCAGCTCCCGAAGATTGAAGCGCTTCAGGACCTCACTGCTGCTGCGGCCTCCTACCCTGACAATACCATCTGGCAGGAACTTATGGATACCTGTGTTACAGAGGAGCATTATTATACTCATGTTTTCTTTTTGTGCAAAATACGTTTATTGCTTTTTTAATAAACATACAAAATACAAACATATGAACAAACAATAAATAATACAACATTCATCAAATAAATTGAAAAGTGTATAAAGACAAAGCAAGAACATGATCAAAGGAAACACCTCCCGGCCATCGACAGCCTCTTAACAAGGAAAGGAAAGACACCATGTACTATTATGCTCATATTAAGTAAGTTGTGCTCATGGCATCACATCAGAAATGGAAAAACAAAAAATGGCTTGTGGCTCCCAAGCTGTGGAATGAATTTCCGTAATGGCCCCCCCATCTCAAGGTTGTCAAACTTGTATAACTGCACAGCAAGTACAATTTGATTGTGGATTAACCACATAAACCCTAGAATCCATATTCTTGGCATGTCATTATAGGTGGAGATATTGCGAAAAAAGGCAGGTCTACAAGCTCATCTTTTGGATCTGCTTTTATCAACCAAGAGATTCGGTACAGAGGTAAAAAGTAGGGAGCCAAGTTTAGAGCCCTGAGGACTCAACAAAGTATATAGGGTTTAAGTGGTTAATTTAGTTGCATTTGAGGAAAAGAACTCACTGAACGACTTACCCTCAAGGAACTGATCCAGGGCGTGGTTAGTATAACACACCACCAGCATGGGAGCATTGCCTATTAGCTCACTTCTCCAAAGGCTCTCATTCGTCAACAGGGCCTGAGCGATCTTCAGGCCACAATAGGTCTTCCCTGGAGACACAAGAAGGAAATATCCTTTATTAAAATTGGCTTAAACCGTTGACTGCAAGTCCAATGGATGATGTGTTATGCTTACGTGACGTTATGAGATAATAATAATAATAATACTATTTATATAGCACCTCTCAAAACGGTGTTACAAAGTGCTAGGAAGATAAGGAAGATATGGAAGTATGTTACGTGTGTGTGTGTGTGTGTGTGTGTGTGTGTGTGTGTGTGTGTGTGTGTGTGTGTGTGTGTTTGCGCTTGCGTGCGTGCGTGCGTGCATGCATGTTCTGACAATGAACCGTGTACACATCACGTGTCAGTCTTTCCCTAAATATCAGATGCATGATGGGCAGAGAAGGGCAAAGGTGGATTGTGATATAATAATCTAGTGTAAAGAGCCCTTAGCAGTGGTACAACAAACACACTTATGTTTTATTACTCTGCCATGTGGCCTTTTATTTGTTTAAAAGTGTATTAAAGTACTATAAGAACCGGTTCACAACTAGTTCCTCTCGTTACAAACCCAAATTATTAATGAAGGGCTGAGAAAGACTTGGAACACGCATGCATTTTAAAATTCTTCCTTCAGGTGTTTTAATTTATTTCCTTTCTGTTCATCAAAGCATCTCATATTTAATGATTCCTTCACTAGCTCCAACTACACCAATTTAACAGCCGTTATTAGGATTAAAGCTTTTGTACAGTGTAATCCCAGGTTGGGGTATTCTGGAGGCCATTATTTTACAAGAGCCAGCCCCAGACTCATTGAGGTTCATGTTTAATTC
Organism: Gymnoscopelus microlampas; assembly: GCF_963454915.1. Classification (NCBI taxonomy): domain Eukaryota; kingdom Metazoa; phylum Chordata; class Actinopteri; order Myctophiformes; family Myctophidae; genus Gymnoscopelus; species Gymnoscopelus microlampas. The sequence continues at coordinate 25,286,880 of NC_139944.1, read as the reverse complement.
AGTTCAATACCTTTCAAACACATTACTTAATTCATCTCAGGCAAAACTTTGATAATACCCCGTAATGCCTTACCAGTGCCAGGAGGTCCCTGTATGATGGCCAGCTCCTTGGTGAGGGCCAGCTGGAGGGCTCTCATTTGAGACTCGTCCAGCCCAAGCTCCTCCATTTTGGGCCAGGCCTCTGGCTTCAGACAGTGGAAGGGCTGGATCTTGCCCTTGTACTCAGGATCGGCGATGTCTGACAGTTTGTAAGAATCGCCGTTGTTCAGATAGGCTGGGGGGTGCACATCAGATTGGCAGTCCACTATGTACCTTTGAGAAGTACAAAAAAAGTGTAAGAGTTAACTCACTCAATCCGGGAACGCATTTACAAATGTCTTCTAAATCCTAACTGGTTTCTGAAAAACGTATGTTGCTATATCAGTGGTGCTCAAACTTTTTCATGTCAAGGACCCCCAAAATTATATGTATTTGGCCGCCGACCCCCATCTCAAAATATGTAGTTCCAGGGACCCCCAGAAGCAAAGATTTGAGTTACAAATGTTCGCTTTCAAAAATATATATATAGATTTTCACGATTTTTCAAAGAAATAGCAGATCTACAAGGTTATAGCGCAGCACTCGGTGCCGCGCTATGAGCTTGTATATCTGCTATTTTTGAATAGCCAAAGTATGGACTATTGAGGAAATGGGAACGAAGAGAGTCCTGTTTTTTAGTCCTGTTTTTATGCGAGAATTTCTGGGAACTCATATTAATCAACGATTAACTAATACAATTGACTGTAATGAATTATAACACCACAAGTCAGTGTTTAAGCCTGTTTGAAATTACAGGAAGATTGGTTCCTGGGAAAGTTTTAAGCTAACTTCAATGTTCTCCTTTTGAGATTAATATATGGTTTAAAGTTATGGCTCATGCTATGGTGAGTAGAGCAGAGGCTGTCGGACAAGAATCCCAATGAACTGCCTCACACTGTTACTCCTTCATTGAGGGTAATTTATAGTTGTTAGAGGGCACAGGGAGTGCAGACAAGGTACATGAACCTACGAACCCATCCATGTGTGTCAGAGTGCCAAAGTGATCATATAAAATAATGGAGACCAAGACCTTGACTTTTTTTCTCTCTCTCTGTCTTGTTTTCTTTTTTTTAGAATTTATGTACCATTTTTTTGTATGTTTGATTTGTAGAGATGGAAAACTGAGACCGTCATTTTTTGAAGAATGTCAGACCTGCACGGAAAATGAATAATAGCTCAATTTAAGCTGCACAGCTCTAGCACGCACACACACACACACACACACACACACACACACACACACACACACACACACACACACACACACACACACACACACACACACACACACACACACACACACACACACACACACACACACACACACACACACACACACACACACCTCTGGAAGGGCAGGTGGGCCTCCTCTTGCTCCTGCAAGCCTTCTAGCACATAGCGGTAGGCTTCAAAGTAGGCGGTGGTCTCCACCATCAGGAACGACTGGTCTGTCTGAAGGATCAGGTCATTTGTGTTACTCTATAGTATCATATTCTCTATACGATACTTTGTAGAGTGAATATGCACTCCAGGATTCTCCAAACATTTTTTATGCAGAGTTAAGGCAAATGTTATACTTTGAGTTGAAAATGTATTATTGTCATGCAACAGTGGTGCTACAATGCATTAAGCTGTCTAACATCTATTACACAGCTTGTCTGTGTTTTTCTCCAGAGAAGAAAATCACTGGGTCAGGATTTGAATAAAACAGTGACGATACATTGCTTTGTTGGTGATCTCATGCATAGCAACTGTCAATACGCCTGTCCGGACATGCCACTTTTTATCAAAGGCCATTAAACACACCTGTATTGTCACCAGCTTCTCTCTGCTCTCCGCAGAGAAGATAAGCTGGACCCGGCCATTCTTTAGTTCTTCAGGCTCACGATTTGACACCGTGGCGAACAGGAAGGTCTCAAAGTTGTCACACGAAAGACAGACCAGGGACCCGTAGAGTAGCCTTTTCGAGTTCTCCCAGCGTACAAACTGTTGGGAGAAAGAATGTGTGGTCAGCGGATTATATTACGCGTAGTTGTCATTTATATAGTCAAAGTCTGTCAATATCTACCAATTGTAGGCGTGCAACAGTTAATCGAACTAATGTGATTTAATGAATTATACAAAAACATCAATTTGGGGGGGGTTCTTTAAGCAAGTCATTACAGTATAGGTGAAAATGTTACAAAACGTTTTAAATACCGAAAATAGGTGATTTTCAAGCTCAGCTATTTTTTATATGTGTGCGTGACATGACACCATTGTACAACAAAGTATAAACAAATATCAGCATTGTTTTGCATTGATTCAGTGTTTCTTGATTTTTCAATAAATCGAAAAGATTATTGATAAAATAACCAATAGTCGCAGGCTCGCAGCCCTAATCAATTCCATAACAAAATCTAACGAATGTGAAAGCATATGAGAAAACGTTGGTGTAAATCCATCCAGGTACTGACCTGAAGAGGCTGAGGGTCAAACTGAACAATGATGGCTATGCCATCCAGCGTACATTTTGGCACCACCAGACGGGTGTCAAAGTACACTCTGATGTCATCAAAGCGTGCATTCTTCAGCGGGTTGTCATTCCTTCCCATGTCCCTTTGGTTCCGAAGCAGTTGTTGGATTCCCTCGCGAAGCGGTCGCACAAAGTCCTCCCTCAGCAGCCGGAAGTGTGTGTCAAGGTAGACGTGGGTGCTGGCGTAGTGTTGAGAGGTGAGATTAGGTCTAAGGAAGGGCCTCTGTTCCTCATGGAACTCCTCAGGCGTAGGATAGATGGGCAGGGTCCTGAAGTTCTGCTGATCTTCCGCACCTAGATTAGGAGGTAGCAGAAAGTGGCCAAATTTATATTTGTTTGACATACAATTTTTATTCAGCAGGCATTTCCTTCATGTGTTTGTGCAGCTTGTTTATGACCGGAGGTGGTTCTGTTTCATGATGTCATGCATGTAGAGCCATGAACTGTGATTGGTCTACTTTTGAGGACACACGCAAGCACACACGCACGCACGCACGCACGCACGCGCGTATGCTGTTCTCTAGACAGCTTGGCCTTTTTAGATTCGATTATATTGAAATGTTACTGTCAATAAAGGAGTATAGCAGTATTCGTATGATTGACATTACCAACCTGGGTTCTCTCCAGCAGCATGCAGAAGGCTATAGGTGTCTTTGTCTGAGCGGAGAGTCCCCTCCCTGGATTTCTCTTGGAGATGGTTGACCAGGCCCTGGAGTTGCTGCAACTTCTCATCTGTCTGAGGGCTGATGTCCACTCCTGATGCCCTGAGGTTGTTGATGGAGGCTTGAAGCAGCATGACAAGCATTGACACTGACTGGACTGAACTGGCAGGGAAGGTTTTGAGCACCTGGAACCAAGTGGATGGGAAAATAATAAAGTAAACTGCAGAGGATATCAAGCCTAAAAGGAGGAACAATAATTCAATATACACAAAAAAACAACTAATCCACATTGGACATTTTTTCCAAACAAAATGAGTTCATAATCATGTCATTAGTTAATCAATTAATGGAGATGAAGCAGATTTACAAACCACATCTTACGTAATTACCTCAAAGACAACAGCCAGGATGTTGTCCAGATGCAGTGGGTACTGATCCCTGCGGTCAGGGTTAGACTCTGAAGCCATGTTGGCCACATAGTGTGGCAGAATGGTGCGGAGGAAGCCTGAGTTTTTCACCGTGTCAGCCAGGTGTTGCAGGGTGGCCCTGTCTGTCTGTGCCTGGAAGGCCCTGCACAAGACGTAGCAGAGGAGCTGGACGAGGTCCTGCCTCATCTCCGTCTCGTCCAGCAGGACTTGCAGAGCAGGGTTCGAGGACAGGGTGATGGCCACCTGGGCTGGATCTTTCCCAGATAGTTCCTCTAATGTTTTGTAGCCCAGTCGATGAACGTACGGGGTGCCATCCCTGCTCGAAGAATCTGAACTCCCCCCGTTCCTCTTGCGTCTTCCACCGGCATCTCTTTTCTCACCACCTCGTCTACTTCCAGCCCCCATGTCCACTCTCTCTCCTTCTCCTCCAGCTATACCACCCCATCCTCCATCCCTTCCCCTCGCTGCACCTCTCCCTCTTTCTCCCCGTCCCTCACCGCCTGCTCCTCTGTCTCCCCTTCCAAACCCTCTTCCTCTCCCTCTGTCCGCTCCTCCTCTTCCTCTCCCTCTGTCCACTCCTCCTCTGCCTCTCCCTCTTTCCACTCCTCCTCTGCCTCTCCCTCTTTCCACTCCTCCTCTCCGTCCCCCTCTCCATCCCCCTCTGTCAGCTCCTCCTCTGCCTCCCCTCTCCGGCCAGGGAGGTCCAACTCCCCCTGAAAGTCTGTCCATGCCTTTACAGATCGATGACTTTGAAGGACGCTCACACTGGCATTCCCTGAGTGAAGAAGGAGGACTGTCTCAACATACATACAATACAAAACACATTTTTACTTCTAAATCAGAAGAAAGTTTAATTAAAGGGGTGCTTATACCAATAGGTAGGGATGTCCGATATTATCGGCCTCCCGATATTATCGGCCGATATTAGCATAAAAATTGATATCGGGAAAATATCGGTATCGTTTTTTTTTTTTTTTGCTTTATAAATAAGTTACAGGAGTTCTTACTGTATATGGTGTGTGTGATATGAAATTTGAGCTTACCCTAATCACAATAATCCCCGCATATATCGGTATCGGTTGATATCGGTATCGGTAATTAAGAGTTGGACAATATCGGTATATCGGTTATCGGTAAAAAAGCCAATATCGGACAACCCTACCAATAGGCACCAATTTCATGGGGTCCGCGATCTGCCCCCCACACAAACACTTGTGTAAACAACAACAACAACAACAAGAATAAAAACTTCTGATGTGTTGCATCACATCCCTAGTCATGATTGGATATCAAATATATCCCCCTCATTTAACCTACAGTGACGACCATCAGTTCATCACAAACTAGGTTACTTGTGGCAAGTGATTGCTGTAGTCCACTCAAACACCAAACACGTATTTGCTGCTGTCTCCGTTCATCCCGTTTGCTAAGCTAGACTTTGCAGTGTATGCAGAAATGCAATGCTATTAACCTTAATATTTTTTCCCCCATCACACTGCCTTAATGATTTCATAAAGGATAAATAACTCATACACTGATCCATTAATGCACTTTCTGTCAGTTTGCTGACAACAGATTGACTCCAGAGGAGGGCACTGTTTTATTTACAGCATAATGCTGTATACAAATGTTTTGTTCATATTTGTGTGGGGTTTTATGTTAATGCTAATCATTGACAACACAATGCTAATCAACACACTAAGTGGGTTGCAAATCATGTATGCTACTTTTTTCCACTTTAATATAAAACTAGGTGGGTTATTGGCAACCATACCAGACAACAAATAAAAGTCTGATGTTAACCAGTGCTGACCCTTTAGGCCTACAAAAATATTAGCATCTCTAATGTCAATGTTCAAAACTAGCAATCAATGCTGTATCAAAGCTGGATCTCAGACACAGGCTCATAGCACTCATATAGGTATCCCAATAATCCTAACCTTGACATGAGCACCTTTTGTCAGAAATATAGTTATTTATTTTAGAATAATTTTCAAGAGAACAAGCACACAATGTTCCTCTGTATACTTTTGCACCTAAGTTAAGTCTTGCACTGCACCAGATGCCAAAGAAAAATAACAAAAACTAAGTGATATATGATTTTGACTCAACCATTATAGGGGCATGTGCGCCACTTGCTGGACCCCACAGGTAAATGCAAGTGAATAGGTTTCGGTTCACCAGAAATAGCGAGTAAATGATACAGCAATATCACACAATAACGCACAAGCATAGGAAACAATTAATTGTTTGGTACGCCTAAGGTGAAAACATAGAAAACACCACATATCTAGCCTACTGTAGGCCCCATGTTCATATATGACGATGACAATACATTACTAAGTTATAAGCGGTTGTTGTAACATTAACATAATTGGATTTGTTTATCTAGAACCATTTATGTTTCTTGACACGGTGTTTTCCATTGCTCTATTCCGTTCTTAATACAATAGCCAAACGGTACCGTCTAAATAATACTAATAACAACAACAACAACAACAACAACTCACCTTATCTAATGGAGCCTTAAAATACTTATATCTTTACCAATCACAGGAAAAACGAACACCTTCAGTAGATTTCGCTGAAAACTATTACTCGAGTGTGGCTGATCAGTCAGTTACCAGCCTTTGGAACAACCTCTGGTACAGCACAGCCTTTTAAAGGATGACATGGAAACCGAAACCAGTGTGGTTTATAGCCGGCATGAGTCAGTCTGTCAGCTGTGCAACATAGCCTACGCCTACTTGATGTATTTGTTTCGTTTTGCTTAGTTACTAGTCTATAGAAACTTAAAGTGTTCCAATGCCAGGAAATCATCATGCACGCACAACACGACAAATATTGACCGATGATCCTGACACTACCGCATATCCTCAGACCCCTCTCGAATGTAAATAATTAATTCATTCAACTCTATTCATCTATTAAGGTTAAACCGTAAGTTTAAAATGTGCCTCTAAAACTAAATCAAAGTCATGGGCACTCGGCAGTTGGCACTGAAATATCTTGTTCTCTGAATCTTGGACCATCATCTCATTCAACTGTAACGTCAACGTGCGGTTGTCGCTGCCGGCCAAAAAAAAGATAGTCCGGTGGATTGGTACGAAATTTTAGGCGAATCGTTCACTTTTTCATAAAAGTGTGAAACTTGGTACACTTGTACAGTTTGGGGCCATGAACATTTTCAGATATGGAGCCATCACAAAAACACCCCCTGGTGGCCATGGTGGCCATTTTACTTTCCGCCAATGTATTTTGCGTCATAACTCCTGAACCAAACAATAATACAGAATAGGTGATGTCTACACCTATGTTTTGATGGTGATTACAATTATATCATGTACAACATCATAAACTGTTCAAGTGAATAGGTAATGGTCAAGTCAGTGATGTTGTGAGGTAGTCCGGTGGTTTTGTCCAAATATCGGTCACTTTTTCATAAAAGTATGTAACATGGTACACTTACAGTTTGGGGCCCTGAACAATTTTGGATATGGATCCATCGCAAAAAAACTCCCCAGTGGCCTTGGAGGCCATTTTACTTTCCGCCATAACCAAATCATGTATTTTGCATCATATCTCCTAAACCAAACATGATAATACAGAATAGGTGATGTCTCTATACACCTATGTTTTGATGGTTAAGGATTACATTGATGATACAGTGACCATTTAAAACAGAGGTTCTCAAACTGTGAGTTAGGACCCCAAATTGAGTCACGGGAAGGTGGCAGTGGCTACATTAAAGGAGAATTCCGGTCATTTTAAGTGTTATGTTTGATGTGTGTCAAATCACTTACCAACGTAGAAATGAAAATCGCGTTACTCGACAGATCCCCCTGTCAACCCCCACCGTTGCCATGATACTCCTATCGTGGATAGCCCAAATTCGCCTATTTTAACAAATGTAAAGTCTGTTTTTTTCTCCTAGTACTCATTGTGGAGTCCCATGATAACGTAACAGGCGCTAAAACTCCCGACAAGCTAACGGCTAATAACAGAACGAGCTAACGCTGGGGCTGCTTATCTCTCTGCATGGCAGCCCCAGGTTGCCAGGTCGGGAGAGAAACCAGCAACCAGCATTAGCTCGTTCTGTTATTAGCCGTTAGCTTGTCGGGAGTTTTAGCGCCTGTTACATTATCATGGGACTCAACAATGAGTACTAGAAGCAAAAAAACAGACTTTGCATTTGTTAAAATAGGCGAATTTGGGCTATCCACGATAGGAGTATCATGCAAACGGTGGGGGTTGACAGGGGGATCTGTCGAGTAACGCGATTTTCATTTCTACGTTGGTAAGTGATTTGACACACATCAAACATAACACTTAAAATGACCGGAATTCTCCTTTAACTGAAAAAGGTTTAAATGTGAATCCTTCCAATAAAGTCTGTTGTTGTTTTGTTTTTGAAAAGCATACAACTATTATAATGATTCTGGTAACATATATATATAGGCTATATACTATAGGCTATAATCATATGAGATAAAACAACAAAATCAGTATATAAAATCATTTATCAACACCAAAATTACAATGGAATAACATGAAATGAATACATTGTGATTGTACAATTATATCTAGCCATGCAGTCACACAAGCAATGCAACTAATTAGATCTCCCTTGTAAAGGGTATTTGAGCAACCGAGTTAGCGGACTCAACTCAGACCTGTGTCTTTGATGGTTTTATTATACACGCAATATAAACACACTCTTTAACACGTTTAGGCCATTAGGCCAGAAGCCAATAGGCCAGTAGTCCAGTAAAGAGTCAGGTTATAAACCTAAATAAGTAAACACAAACAACAACGAAACAACACATTACTGACATGGAATATACACACAAAACTATATACACACATATCAGAAATATATTTTTGTTGTGTAAACACGCTCTCAATTCTTACCGTCAGTGTCTCGTAGCTTGAAATGTAAAATGACGAACGCAGCAATAACACCCTGGTAACTAGTAACACTGGTGCATGTGTAGAACACTTCGCCCTAATAGTGAGCATCCACCAATTTATATCGGTTTGGTCTACCCTCACACTGTTGATTAATCATGTTACTGAAATGTGGAAACACGGACTTTAGCACTGTTCTAAACAGTAGTCACTGTAGCCCAGCTCCTCATCTGACCTAATCAATCAACATGCCCTCATATGACACTCAGGTACATGTGTAAAGTCCACTGCTGTGCTGTAGAGAATGTAGAGAATTTGTATATATTTGTTTATAACTTCAGTTTATGACTCAAAATAAGCAGTATTAACCTTCGTATAAGCATACCAACCTAGATTATAACTCGACCTATCACTTCGGTATAAGATCCTAAATAAGCAGGAAATACATAATAATAATAACAATAATAACCGCAAACTTCAGGCGCTGGAAGGCCCTGTATAATTCTACAGTGATCTATAAGTTCATAATGCATCTTGATGTGACCCGTACGCTTGCAGATCGGCTGTTTTCACTACAATGACAATTTCTTTGACTTTTTGTATACCTGGTGTTTCATCAGGATGGGGGACAATTATTTTAGCACTTAGTGACTGCACCTTTCAACAGAATAGATTAGAACAAGATAAACATCTATGTAAGCACACAGAACAAGTTTTATTTTAACGGGACAATTTGGTAGTGAATATTGAAAACATTTTAGTGTTTTAGAGATATTTGTCATGGACTTAGGAAACACAGCTTAAACCTGGGGCCAGTAAGCAAATTGGTGATGACAATGATGGCTGCCTTGAAACATATGGACCAGTTGTGTCATGCATGCTCTGGGCCCTATCTTGCCTTACCCCTTATGCCAAAACGTATTAGCCATATTTTACTATTTTGAAAAACATTTTCAAATAGTTCAACTAGCCGATCTACATCGACACATTGTGAACTTGTAGATCGGCTATTTGAACTACTGGTTGAAAAAAAATAATCAAAATAGTAAAAAATGCAAAACAAAGTTTGGGGATAAGATGTAAGGCAGTTGGGCCCAAGATGGGCCCAAGATAGGGCACATCTGTTCCCTATGTTTCCAAAGTTCTGTTTCCTGGCTGCTATGCCCAGCTCTATATACAGTAGCACATGAGAAATATGCTACCGAGCTCTCTATATGACATGGGCTATTGTGGTAACTTGTTAAAGGTCTCCAAGGTCGTCAATGTCTCCAAATTCCACATCAATGGAGAAAAAGATTCTCAGACATTGTCCTCCATTCATTCTAAAAGGGGGAACCTCTAGACTTCTACTGTACACGCCATACAGTACCTCCACCCCTCACTCAAACATCCCTGCTCCTGGGGTACCAATGCACCTCTATCACACCACACCTTACTCACCTACCCCACCAATCCCCCCCACCCTGCCTGGCTCTGTCCGGGGTCAGAGCCACACCTCTATGGTATAGCTTACCAGATAATATATGTTAGCAAGCACATGTAATTTGAACCAAATTATGTCCAAACATTATTGTACATAATATTAACTTCAGAAAATAAGAAAGGATGTTTGTTTGGGAGTGTTCCAGGAACATAGCATGCAGTTGAACACAAGGCCTTTGGAAAAAGAGTACCCAACAACCTTTTAAAAGGTTAACTTTATGTGTGTTAACCCTTGCATTGTGTTAGAAACCTGCATCCACTTGTGGTGTTAGCGGCTCAAATTTGACCCGTGATTTAACTCAGCCCAAAATACTCAAAGAATAATTATTTTCTTTTTTTTCCCTCCCTCCTAATAGCTGATTTGTAATGCATTCATATCCATAAACACTTTTTAAAATATTATGTTGGGTTAGGGTTAGGTTTCATCTTTCAATCTATGTTGTTTTCAATTGTAAAATGGTTAAAATTCACTCATTACATTTCCTATAATGAAGACAATGGATAATGATGTTATCTAGCTATCCTCCTATAATCCTCCTATAATTTGACAAACCTCTGTAGTAGTGTAGTGCGTGGTGCATTGTGTCATGGTGAGGCTGCCCGGTTCTCCTCAGTGGCTTGAGCGATTGCTCTGAATTTGCACACAGCCATTGACCATTACCATCTGAACACAACTGCGAAGCCCGTTTCTCAATTTCATCAAATCTCAGCTTATTATTAGCGCTTATGTGTCAAACAATGGGAGATAATGCCAGGTTTCGTGCGAGAAACAAGCAGCAAGGTCTATGAAAAGAAAGCCAAACGAAGCGCCTTCACACATATACCTTGCCTCTTGGAAAACAGCCGATCTACAAGCTCACAACGCGTCCCCACACCCACCTGCACTTTCACAACCAACGCCAAAAACGGCGTGACAGGACGTGCAATAACCCCAAGTTTTCAACTACTTTCGCCTGCGCCCTTGACCGGGTATGGTCTAGTAATAGAATAATTAAGAATAACAATTAGAACACACTTCCAGACACCTGTGGTGTTAGCGGGTCAAAATTGACCCGTATACCGGCATAGAAGGTAAAAAGTCATTTATTTTTCATAAACTCAAACTTTATTTTACTCCTGAGAGCAAATGCTAATTGAGGACAAGTCTCTCTCACTTTCAAACATTGAATATTGACAATTTGGGGAGAATTGAACCTAATTTGACCCGCTAACACCACAAGTGTCACTTCAAGTGACCATCAGAATTAACAAAAATGGCTATAAAAAATGTGTTGCGTTAAAATAGCTGTCTCTGAGTATATGATGAAGCCTTGTTCCAATAAAGAAATGTAAAGGGTACTCTTTACCAATTTAAACTTGAAAATGGGTAAAAAAAAAAATACCATAACACAATGGAAGGTTTAACAGAATAGAAAGCCATGGAACATACAGTAGGACTCTGGGAACATAGGAATTTTGTGATTTCCTTTTCTCAACGTCACTGACTAAGTAAGAGTGGATTATCATCGGTATTGGCTGAGAATGAGGGTGTCTATTCCCAATTCAATGTGCTAGACCCCTGGATTGCGGATATGGAGTGCAACACCTACCATCATCTCTCAGTACTTAATGCACGTCTTAGTTACCCAAGCCATGCTACTCATACACCGAGGTTCCTTGGGATCGAACCCAGAACCTTGTGGTCCTAAGGTGAGTGCTCTAACTGAGCTACCTGGACATAAACAACGTCATTGAATTGACCCTTACCTATTAACCTGAAGTTTCATACTTTCATGAAAAAGTGAACGATTTTCGGACAAAACCACCGGACTACCTCTCAATGTCACTGAAATGACCCTTTACTATTCACCTAAAAGTTTATGATGTTGTACATGATATCATTGTAATCATTGACCATTGACCATCACCTATTCTGTATTATCATGTTTGGTTCAGGAGTTATGATGCAAAATACATTATTTGGTAATGGTGGAAAGTAAAATGGCCGGGCGCTTTTGCAATGGCGCCATATCTGAAAATGTTCAAGTCTGTACAAGTCTACCAAGTTTCACACTTTTATGAAAAAGTGAAAGTTTTTTGTCTCAATCCACTGGACTAAGAGCAGATGGTAACAGGACAGGTGGGCACCAAAACCATCTGGGCACTAGGGACATGTGGGAACCTGGACGAGTGTGCACTTAGGAGTGGAGATAACTGGGCACCTGGACGAGTTGGCACCTGAAGAGGTGGGCACCAGGACAACTGGGCACCAAAACCATCCGGACACTAGGGACATTGTGGGCACCTGGACGAGTGGGCACCTGAATTGGGATTTGTGTTCACAAGTGTTTTTTTTTTAACTTTACATAGCATGCTGCTTTGTTGTTGGTAAGTGATATTTAAACCACTGTTCTTTAAACCCCCAAACACTCTAATTATAATTAACATTGATCATTTGACCATTTTTTGGTATCCTTAATTCTTTTTGGTATTTTACCATTTCCCCAATTTGTTCTATTTTTTTTAACAGTGCTTCTATTTTGGCAAATATACTCTTATATTATATTTGAAAATCTGTTATGTAGGCCTACTTTTGACCTCAGTACTATTTTGGTAAATAAACTCTTATATTGTACTTTTGACCCCATTATTGTTGTGTTGTGTTGTGTTGTGTTTGGGGGTTTAACAGTGGGTTATATATCACTTAGCGGCTAAGTGATAGCCTACCAACAACAAAGCAGCATTATGTAAAGTTAAAATACCCTTGTGGACACGAATCCTAATTCAGGCGCCCACTCATCCAGGTGCCCACTCGTTCAGGTGCCCAGTTATCTCCACCCCTAGTGCCCACTCGTCCAGGTGTCCACATGTCCCTACTGCCCAGATGGTTTTGGTGCCCAGTTGTCCTGGTGTCCTGGTGAGAATGAGCAATGCCATCTATACCATTAGAAGGAGTGCTTATCTGCAAACTAACACAACAATTAGACTAGTCATACAATCTCTAGTTCTGTCAAATCTGGACTACTGTCCTGTTATCTGGTCAAGTGCATCAAAGCAAGAACTTGGTAAACTTCAGCTTGCTCAGAACAGACTAGCACTTCACTGCTCTGTTAGGAGTAGTGTGGATGCTATGCATGCCAGGCTGTCATGGAGGAGGGTGGATGAAAGACTGGCATGCAGCCTTATTCTGTTTTTAAAGAATGTGTATTCCTCACAGAAACCCTTTAGTTTGTTTTTACAGCTATTACCTGCAAATGAAAGACATGGTTATAATACTAGACAGGCATCAAGTGGTCACTTTACTTTACCTCTGCCCAGAATCAATGCACTTAAGAAAACAGTAATGTACAGAGCCATGGCATACTGGAATGTGCTCCCCCCATATTTGACTCTAACAAGAAATACATTTGGTTTCAAAAAGAAACTTAAGGAAGCAATAATCAAAAAGGAGATTAGATTAGATTAGGTTATTCTTTTTGGTATTTTCAGACAGACAAACCTGTTTTGTTTTGTTTTTAATTTAATTTTTTATTGTTAATATAAATGCTGTTCTCTAAGTTTGTGTTTTTGTTCACTAACATTGATTATGTTGTACTGCATTTTATGATTTGTATTGTGAGGATTTTGCCTGGACCCCAGGAAGAATAGTCTCCACTAAGGTGTAGACTAATGGGGATACTTAATAAACAAACAAACAAACAAACAAACCTCTCCAGGTGTCCACTCGTCCTGCCCATGTCATCCCAAAGATATGGTGCCCAGATGTCCCTAGTGCCCACCTGTCTTGAATTCGGGCAGATCTACAAATGTAAGCTAACAACTAGCATTTGTTAGCTTGCAAGTTGTAGATGCGTACATGCGTCCAGATGCGCGACTATATCTGATCTGTTTGGTCAGCGACACCGTCGTACTACGGAGTATATAAACCCCAGTCACCACCTGTAGAAAGCCTGATTTCTATTTACTGTTCAGATCTGGTTTGGAGTCCGCCTACTGTATCCGGTAATTTATACGCACACATAGATACAGGTACATAAACCATTTCCGTATCCGCTTTAGACCAGATCTGCAACCAGCAAAGTGAACTGATCCCATTCTAAGGCATAGCCTTCAGTCAGCGTTGCCATGTCGGCTTATTATAAGCAACTTCGGGCATGTTTTTCAGTTTTGCTTGTAAATATTGGTAGTTGCGGGTTGCAGTTTTTGGGCTTGTTTCTAAAATGTGCTTACTCCCAAATGTTTTGATTATTATTGAAACCAGTGGTTCTCAAATATTTTCATGATAATGTTTTGTGCCACAGGGAGCATTTGTGTTGTTAGAAGTAGAATGTTTTTACAAATATTCCTCATTTTATTGCAAGAGTTTTTGAAAATAGCAGATCGACAAGCTGTGAGCTTGTAGATCGGCTATTCTCAAATAGTTAAAGTGCTCATCATGTGGCCTATTTAGTCGCTTCTTTTGGGCTTGTTTTCCTAGACCCGGTTGCTTATTTCTCTCACAAAACATGGCAGCGCTGCCTTCAGTCAGTGGCTGGCTGGTGTGCTGATGAAGACAGGCAGTTAGTATGTCAACATGTAAACATGTAGCCAGCTAAGCCAGTCTACCTGAGGACCTGCATGTTGTGAGTCATTAGCTTCAATTAGCAACACTTCGCCATGACACTGGAATTAAATGTTCGGTTTCGGGAGGAGAACGTAGCGAGCTAACGTTTAGATTGTAATAGCTAGCTAGGTTAGCTAACATTACAACCAGGCCTATGTGTGTGTGTCTATGTGAGGGTGGCCTGGTTGTGTTCTAGGTAGCCGACTGTCAGTTGGCACCCACTGCACTAAAACAGGCTAAATCAAAACATTAGCCAAGACGAAGAACCATGGCAATTGTAGCTAACGTCAGCTAGGTAGCAGAACGCTGAAGGAGTGGGACTTTAAACATGAAGAAATCCAAAAGTGTGGGTGCCTCGAATGGAAAGCAGGGTAAGTGACAGCTGGCTGGCAAGTCACCAAGGATTTGTGACAGTAGTGTTTTTGTGTCTTCAGACACAAAACTAAATACTTTTGAATAGCAATAGTACTGTACATATTTTGTATATCTGTCTGTCATTTAATGTCACTATGAATTGAGTACAAAAGGACCCCAATTGAAACAAGCCATAGGCTTTTTTTTAAATCCTATTTTGTTGACCTTGTATTTGAACTGTACTTTAATGTGCTTTTTTCTGCAAACTTCCAAATAAAGTATTAAATCAAAGCAAAGCCCTGACTGTCATCCCGGCTAACAGTCATAACGCCAGATGTTTAGTAACTCGTTGGCCATCATTATCCTGGTCAGTTTTGGAAGGAGTATTCACATTTGTTTTGCTTAAGTAAAAGTATTAACACTACAATGCAGAAACACTCTGTAAGTCTGGTATTCAGAATTCACTTGAGTAAAAGTACAAAAGTATTGGCATCCAAATGTATTTAAAGTACCAAAAGTAAAAGTACTCATTATGCAGAAATCTTCCATTTCTTGCTTTCAAAATGTATAAAATCATTTGAAAATTGCAGATCTACAAGATCACAACGCATCGCGAGCTTGTCGATCTTCTATTTTTAAATAGCCGAAGTCTATATAGGGCTGAAATGGGTAATGTATGTTTTGTAATAATATTTAAAATCTACAAAGTAACTAGTATCAAAAGTTGTCCAATAATTGTAGTGGAGTAAAAGTACTATATTTGCCTCTGAGATGCAATGGAGTAGAAGTGAATGTATTGAAAATTGTACAAGTACAAAGTACAATACTTGAGTACTTTACACCACTGAATGATCCTGGCCTATATGATCACGTTAACCAAAATTAGATCTAATAAGGGGCTAATTGTTGTGTCCTATTATATTGTGATGTCTCTAGGGGTGTCAGACTGGAACTCGAGGCGGAAGAGGAAAGTAGCAGACATCACCCAGGCCCTGAGTGTGTGTCCAGTGGACGTTGCGGCGCTGAGGAGGATGGCGATCAGTGAGGGGGGGCTGTTGACCGATGAGATCCGATGTCAAGTCTGGCCCCGGCTTCTCAATGTGCCCCCAAACATTTTGGAACAGGAACCAGGTACCCGGCTGCACCCACAGTACACCAAATGTTATAATAACCCGGCCCGGGACCACAACTACACACACACATACTGCACCTGCACCTTGATTGAAACAGTTTTATAGTGTGCAGTCTCAGCCATGTCATCAAATAATCTGGTGCGTGTACACAGATAATACACATAGGGCAGTGGTTTTCAACCTTTTTCATGCCAAGGACCCCCTAATTGACACATATTAGCCCACGGACCCCCATTTGAAAAGATATGCCAGGGACTCAACCATTTTGATTTATTGGGGGTCCCAATCTACACTATATCATCATCATTAGTGTTCATTGAACTCTGAGAGTGTACAAATGAAACCAAATGGACCCGTTAGGGTCCATTTGGTTCCATTTGTACACTCTCAGAGTTACAGACACACAAGGTTCAATTTGGTTCCTAACTATTAATTTGTCTGGGGACCCCCTGGAACCCCCTCAAGGACCAATGGTGGTCCCCGGACCACTGGTTGAAAACCACTGACATAGGGGGTAGCCCAAGATTGGCTGTGAGTGATATTACATGCATTTCATGTATTACATATACACAGCCACATAGAACACACCTATGCCCTCCCGGTGAGGGGAGTCATCGCGGCGGCATTCTAATTTGTGGTGTTGCGTATGTTCTCACCCAACTTGGGGCCAACAACACTTGTCATCTAGTTTCATATCTATTTGAAAGTTCTGGCAGAAAAAAAGTGTATTTTGTCAAATATCTCTCCACCTTTTTTGTCGCAGCAATTAAATTGGGTCACGCAGCTCTACAAATTAGAACGCTGCCACGATGACTCATGGGGTGTGTTCTATAACAGTGTATTATGTATGTAATTACATGAAGTCTTATGTAATATGACAGAATAGCCGTTACACTGAGAAGACACCTGAAAAACTATTGTTTTCCTATGGCCTCAGTTTTGGTGTAGCTCTGAAGAGTAGGCTAGGGCTATACAAATGTAACCAAATGGACAATGAGTCCTTGGAATTTAATTAACCAACTATAAGTACTAAGTACCTCTGGATAAAGACCAGATTGTAAATGTTAAAAAGTAATTTGCAGACTTTCTTTTTAAGGGAAATTCAAGCTTAGCCTACTGAACTCTGTAGTGAAAGTTAGAAGAACTACATGAAACCTTGCTTTTCAATAAACACCACTTAGTAAGGAAGTCAGAAATGAATAAATGGTGAACATATTAGATTATATATTATACACATACAGCTCTTCACAGGTTCAAAATGACGGACCCAAACCCTACTGGACGCCTGAAATTGGTTCCGAGATCCGAGTGGAGCCGACATAAAAAAAGAAAAAGGAAAGACACACCCGGACGGCACCCATTGCTCTCGGCTCTCACTTTAAGTGACGGGGGAACAACCTTGTTCCCATAGCTTATATTGCGCTGCAGTAATCTGATCGCTGGTCAGTCAGTCTATCATAGCAGCACTTGATTCTTGCAGCCCGAGTCCCACGGGCATCTGCTTCTCTCACACCCACAGCCAGCATACAAAGAACGATTTGTTGTGTATTAGCTTGTCTGGCACCTACTTGATCGAGTTGAGAGAGCAACTGCACGTAGCCAGTAACAGAACGGTCATTGCGGCGAGAGGCAAGCATGCAATATGCAATACGCAACAATGATTGCGCAACACAATGGGAACCGTAGGGTGCTAGACCGGGGGTGATGGGGTCGCCAAAAATAAATCCCTCATAATATGGGGTTGTGGTATAAAAAAGTTTGAGAACCCCTGCCCTAGAGTATTAAAGGCCCACTCCCAGTCCACAGGCACTTCACAGTCTACCTTGGCATTATGTGAAATGGCTGCTTCTGGAGCAACACTTCTCGTGTGATCACCACAATAGACTGAAATCAAATAGACTACACAAATACTCCCACACACCTTGCTGATTGATCGGAATCATGAACACAACCACGTGCTTGTCTGGTATGAGGTATGTGTACCAGGAAAGAATCTGCCCTGGCACATATGGTGCTGACAACCTAACAAAGGACAGTTAGCACTTACCGACAGCACACAAGGACAAATAGGACTCACATTAGTGCAGTGAATTCATAGACATATAACATAGTGTACATTCAGAGGCGCTGTCTCATTTATAGGTCAGTAGCATCTTCATGAAATCTAGTATCTGCTTAAGACTGGCTTGTTACAGTAGGAAGCATAGGATACATGCTAGTTAGGTTCCTTGATTTGGGGATATTTCAAAGAAATGTCAAGTGGCACAGGTGGCTTCCTTGGTTGCACAAGATATCTCATGCGGTAACTAAGGCTAGCGACCCTTACATCTGGCCATTTTGAAAGGTTTATTTGACATGCTTATCACAGCAGTCAGTCATGCCTAAATCATACTCTGTCATACTACATTGTCACATGTTAAAAATAGCCCATCTACAAGCTTGTAGATCGGCTATGTTTGGTGCTGGAACACTGTCGTACAACAAAGTACAGGCTTAAGTGTATGATGGTTGTGCTGATGGTGTGATTTACTCTCTAGACACAGTCGAGCGAGAAAACAATAAGGATTACAACCAGGTGCTGCTGGATGTCCAGCGCTCACTACGAAGGTTCCCACCTGGTGAGTTGAAATCCTCCAGTTCTTATCTCACTGATGTCAATACTGTCTCTGAATGGAACTGGGGATGTGTGTGCACTGTTTAGACAGTGGTTTTGGGAGTAAAGAAAATACTAAGCACTAGTATGTGATGCTGATGCATATAATTAATACTCCATGTTTGAGTATTAATTCTAGGGTGCACCGTGCACAGAAAACAATCCTTTTCTATGCATCATTTTGTAGTTTTTCGTGAGAAGGGAGAGATAGAGATGGACATAAATGTGCCACCATTGTGTTGGATATAGTTATTTGGTTATTTATGTGACACCTCTGTGGCGCAATATTATGTTCCTAACGGACCGATAAAGAATCAATCAATCACATGGCCAGGTATGCCAGATAACCAGAGGGAAGGTCTTCAAGAGGAGCTGATCGACATCATCCTCAGAGTTCTGACACGGAATCCCCAGCTATACTACTACCAAGGATACCATGACATTGTAGTCACCTTTCTGTTGGTCCTGGGAGAGCGTCTAGCCACGGCTCTGGTAGAGAAACTGTCCACGCATCACCTCAGGTACCATGTAGACTTTTAGCCACAGGCCACTGTTCTAATAAGAAGCATGTTACTGAAATGTTTATTACCACAAATGTGTATTTTTTAAATAGTGAAAATGGCAAATTTACAAGCTCACAATGCTGTTTTCTTCTGACCACGTTATTCCTGCAAAGTCTGCCCCATGACCCCCTATCTCTATCTCTGATGCATGTTTTAAAACATAAGATTATCTCTGTCTATTACAGGGACTTCATGGACCCCACCATGGACAACACTAAACACATCCTCAACTATCTGATGCCCATCATAGAGAGGGTTAACCCGGAGGTGCATGACTTCATGCAGCAGTAAGTTTCACATTGCTCTTTCAACAGGCATTTGTTATGTTCTGGACCTTAGAGCAGAACAGCTAACATCCGTCATGCTTTTATCACTGCATTCTCTGGCCGGGAAACCCTCTCTTTGATATTGAGTCTTTCGAGTGGACACCTAAATGTGGAGATATTGTGCAAAAACCTTTTACTTACCCTTACAGTATATACTTTGTCATACCACATATAGCAAACAAAGAAAATTGTAAATCTTCTCAAAATAGGGACACCTATTTTGTGATTAACCTCAACAAGAAGGTAGAGAACCTACAGATAACCTACTGTATACTTATATAATAGAGGTGGGCAGCATTTATTTTATCATGTGCTGGTTTACTGACCATGTAACTTAATCTGTGGCATGTTTTGCAGGGCAGAGGTGGGCACTATATTTGCCCTCAGCTGGTTGATCACCTGGTTTGGCCACGTTCTGTCAGATTTCCGACATGTTGTGCGGTTGTATGACTTCTTCCTTGCCTGCCACCCACTGATGCCCATCTACTTTGCTGCTGTGGTGAGTTATTCCATCCTGCTGCCTCTCAATTTAATTGTCCACTTTCAAGACTTGAGGATTTTGAATTTTGATACAGCTTTTCTCAGGCTCTTGAATTAGAAGTTGTTATTATGGTCTTAACTTTCTGAAGTCCAAGTCTGTGTGTGCGATGCCCTCTCCTGTCACCCAATGTCTCCATCTAGTGGGGGCTGTTTTATAAACCCATTGGAATTTTGCTTTAAGTAATAATGATGATGATAACCATTTGAGAAGGAGGTGCCCTTGGAGCAGAGAACTATTTAGCCATTCTAATAAATTAAATTGATTTTAAGCAGGTGACATTTTGATTTATTTTGTCATATGGGCCAATCTTGATCCGGAAAAGTTGCAGCCAAGCCTTTGCAATGATCATTGTGTGTGTGTGTGTGTGTGTGTGTGTGTGTGTGTGTGTGTGTGTGTGTGTGTGTGTGTGTGTGTGTGTGTGTGTGTGTGTGTGTGTGTGTGTGTGTGTGTGTGTGTGTGTGTGTGTGTGTGTGTGTGTGTGTGTGTGTTTCTTTTCCATGTATTTCGACCCCAGATCGTGCTGTACAGAGAAGAGGAGGTGCTGGAGTGTGAATGCGACATGGCCATGGTCCACCACCTGTTGTCCCAGATTCCTCAGGACCTGCCGTATGAGACACTCATCAGCCGCGCAGGAGACCTCTTCGTCCAGTTCCCACCCTCTGAACTGGCAAGGGAGGCCGCCACACAGGAGAGGTAATGGCCTCTCTCCATTCCTTTTCCAAAAATCAGGTTTAGTTGTTTTTCTATGTAGCTAGTTCAAATCAATATTAAACCATAAAAATGACTTTCATAATTCAAAGTTCAGTTGATGTATGTTACAAACGGTTGAACTGTTAAGGCCTTAGTATACTCATTAAGAAGTATAACGTTTGGAAGACGCAGTGTTGTGCCTTTTCCTAGTGCGGTGTGTGCAGGCCTGCAGGAAGAACTTTGCCTATCATCTTTTTAGTTTTACGACCTCCCCCCTCAGCAATCGGTCCAAATCATATGGCTTGTTACGTCATGATTGCAAACAGGGTCTCATTCACTTGGGTCATTCAATGCTTTGCCTGTACAGCAACCACATTGTTGTTGTGGCTATAGAAACATTACATAACTCTATAACTCCATAACTCCAGATGAATGCTTTTATTGAAAGAGCTGTTGAACTAGTGCAAGACTGCAGGATATCCTCACATGATCAGTCACAGATTTTAAGGACAATGATATGTGCTGAAATTACTCAACGAAAATGTCCTTTTATTGTGTACATTGCTAATTCTAACTAGTTAGCTTGGCCAGGTAATATGTCATTCCTTAAAAAAAAAATAGTTTATTTTTACTTGGCTACTTTCCTACCAAGTATAACTGTGTGTATGTGGTGAATTCTGTGGTTACTGGGTTTTATAGCATTCTCACAGTAAAGTGGCACCCAACCAACACAAGTATTGTAGCTCTATTATTTGTTCCTGAGAGCTACTGTAGCTCTTCTTGGTAGTCGAGTGGGCGTAGACTAGAGCAACAAAAAGACGTCTTACGAACTGGCAACTGGTGAAGGGAACATGTTCTCCAGTGGCTGTCAACGGTTTCTAACATCTTAGCCAGTATACAGCCCACTTAGTTTTAATCTACTCCTCCACAAAAAGCAGACTAGTGATCAGTGTGCATCACTCCCCTTGAGCCCATTCTAAATAAGCAAACATGTATTAAAATATTTTGACCTGAGGCTGAACCAACCATAATTGCACCATGTAACACCGTTACCATCCTTGTGTTTCAATGTTAACTCATCATTCTGGTTGGTCCTGTCTGTCTGCCCTGTTTCTCTCTCTCTCTTCCCCTCCTGTCCTCTGTCAGCACGGCGGCCTCCACCTTTAAGGACTTTGACCTTGCGTCCACTCAGCAGCGGCCGGACTCGGTTCTACGCCGACGCCGGCGGCAGAAACAGGCCGCACTGGACAAATCCGGGGCTGGACCCATAGTGGTGGTGACCCAGCCTTCGGCAGCCAGGCGCTTCGTCCGATTGGCCGTCATGGGTATAACGGTGGCTATGGGGGCAGCAGCTATCGCTGTGATCAACACGGCGCTGGAATGGGCTCCCAAACTGGACCTGTTTCCTTGATCTGGTTCCTCTCTCTTGACCCCTTTCCTGCACTCCTACGTACCGGACACCCTGACCCCTAGAGTCTGACCTCGGTGGGTCAATACAGCTGCTCTGGAGCAGGCACACTTAAGGGAACCTTTTCCCTTACTATGCTATCTGGATGTGTCCACGGATCCCTCCTCGGATACCTATAAGGTCCCTATACTTAGTGCCCTTGTTATGACTGCTTTTTCCTTGCGGAGTCTCACCTCTCCCACCAGAGGGAAGAATCCATCCCTTAATAGTCAAGTATATTTCTGAGGACTGCAAATACCATTGATTAAAAATGGTCAAAGATAATTTATATTTGTAAATAAATTTGTCTGATGTTGATTTAATACATGGTAAGCTCACAGAGATTTAGGCTGTTACGCTTGGTGGTTGCACTTAACTTGAAACTGCTGCCAATGAAGTGAAAGTGTGTATGTATGTATGAGTGGTGAGTGATTGGCCAAGTGTGCACGCGTGTTCCTAATCCTAACCAGTTTGTTTTCCCTTTGATACCTAGACTGAGACCAAATAGAGGCTCCTCTGAATCCTCTCTGTATTTTGTTTAGATGTTCATTTCATAATTTTATATAGGTATGTTAGTACAGTAGTAGTACAGTCATGATGCACAGGCAATTTTCAGAGGCTGTGTTGATGGGTTATTTTAGGTTATTATTACGTTTATACCATGATAACCAAATTGACATTGTGTCTTCCATGAAATCCAGGAACACTGTTGCTCATCTTGTCTACCCATTCTGGGTCCCCAGCCATATATAGTTTATTGTATAGGCCTTGGTTTAATATACTGTAGCTCTACTGTATTTCTCACACACCAGCTTGTAAAGCCACATTCACTTATAAAGCTTTTATAGTATATACAGGTCTGTCACATGTTCTGTAGAATGCCTCTGAATTCGAACTCAGAGGAGGATTAGCTTATAAAATAGAGAACAACACATGCATTCATCATAAATTGACCATGGAAACTATTATTCCAGCATTTGTTCCAACAGCACTGCCTTGGAAAATGTGCCCGAGTCTCATGGCCTCAATTAACTACGGTAACCGTTGCCTGGCGTTGAGTTGATATTGGCCTGCTCACAGAGAACCATCAGGATCAGGGCAAGTTGTAATTGAATTGAATGTTTATTTTTTTTGCAAATCTGCCACCCTCGCAATACTTTCTGCAGGCACTGCGAGGGTGGCAGATTTGCAAAAAATGAATAAACATTGAGCTGTTTCGCAGTCCCACTCATGTCTGGAAGCTATTTATTTCAAGCTTAGTTTAAAGGTAAGATTAATTAGAAAGTATTAATTATGTTTAAGTAAAACTGAAAACTGGTTGAATTTAATGTTCCAAGCTTTTCTAATTCAATTTAAAGGTGTCTGGACTTGTATACATTTCAATGGCATTCTGCCCAAGGTCTGGAAAACGTGTTCACCTGGCTTACTCTTATAGAAAGAATTACTGTTTTGTGGAGCAGTTCTTACTCAGATGTGTGTAATAGTAGGCTCTATGCACAGCAAAGACACTCAAAGTTGGGTCCAGGGACCCTCATGGTTCATTGAGGGGGTTCCAAATGGCCCCTTAAGAGTGTGTAAATCTGAGAGAACAAATTGACCTGTAATTCATTATAATTATTTGTAACACCTGTGAAGGAAGTAAGGAAGAGGCCCAATTTCTTTCCAATATGGCTGCTGTGTATGGAGCCTATTGGCTGTGTTTTGCTTAATAGGGCTTTTCTGATCCACACTGAGGAGTTCACTCAATCATGATCGCCTGTTCTGTCACCCGCGTTGCGGGGTGCAAAAAACTGCTCACTGAAATTCTGAAAGATCTTGAAATGAATTGTTGTTTGCTAAGTCATTGTTTGAAGAGTTGAATACCTCATTTACATATCATAATATAGGTGGTATTCGTGCTAAAGCGCTTAGCCAGGTTCTGGGAGATCTAGTTATGTCTAGAATCGGGGCGACTTGCAACTTAGTGTAGAATGCTATGATGTGCCTGAGAGTACAATCGTATAGCAGTGTTATATTGATATTGACATTATACAGTATACCTGCACTCGGTGGTTGTCTGTCATTTTCATTGCACTAAATCATTATTTTGCCTTTTCTGTTATTTCTGTGTTTCCATGAAGCTGTTGTACTAATGTAAAGTTGTATAAGAGAATGCAAATAAATTAAACTGAACACGTGCTTTACAGTATGCTCTGCTTTTACCAGTAGCACAGAAACAACATCGAGTCCCACAAGAAACAATGTCTAGGAGACCGATGGCCTAGTGGTTAACTCATTAAGACCTGGGACGCATCTGTGTCATTTTTAGATATGAGCTAAAAAGCATTATTTTACACTTTGGCTATTCAAAAATAGCAGATATACAAGCTCGTAGTGCGGCACCGAGCTTGTTGATCTTTTTGAAAAATCTTGAACATTTGTGCAAATCTTTGAATATATTGTTTTAAAGCGAATATTTGTAACTCAAATCTGTGCTTCTGGTGGTCCCTGGAACAACATATTTTGAGATGGGGGTTGGCGGCCAAATACATATAATTTCGGGGGTCCTTGACATGAAAAAGTTTGAGCACCACTGATATAGAAACATACTTTTTTTTTCAGAATAGTGTTGGGATTTGGAAGACATTTGTAGAATAGTCTCCAGGTCTTATGGGTTAAAGCGCATACAGCATAATAGGCTCTAATGCAGCCTGACACCTTTGCTGTGTATCTCTCTGTTTCCTGTCACTCTCACTAGAGCCTCATAACCCAAACAATATTAGTGTTTATCCACTTTATTTCCCCTTATTACAAAATATGCTAAGCAAAGTGATACAGTTGGCGTTTCTCAAAGCTTTATCCTTCACAGACAGAACATCAACAGCAAAAATATATTAGAATTTTGTTTGTAGTTCTTTGACTCTGTTGCCAACAACAAAACTTTACATTGTAAACAAAACATATATTTTTTAGATACATTATGTTTGATATCAGAGGTTTCATTTTAAGCGAGTTGGGACTTAGATGAAAGTTACATTGCAAAAGTAATCAGCGGCAACAATGAAAATTATGATGTCTCATCAGCAATATGAGCTTAAAATGCTACAAAAACATTAAAACATCTTCGGAGTCGTTCAGTTCCAATATGAACACTTGGCTTTGTGAACTGAAGAGCATTACCGTTTTACCTCATTCTTGCCTTATCCTGTCTCAAGGATAGAAGTGCATCTGTAGCATAGACTGCATAACAAGATAGGCTCTAATAACGGCGTGGATTTCAGACTTCATGTATCCAGTCTATGATGACACGTCAGTCATCTATGACGTGTCTATGACATAGGACTATATTTGGTCAAGGTTTCAGCCTGATCCATTGACTTCCATTGTAAAATTAAAGTTGAATATAAAACACGCGTGGAAGTCCTAATCGGCCTACTGACAGCGTGCACAAGAAATCTGTTGCTGAGCGGTCCAGTGGTTTGCAAGATTAACCCAGACAGACAGAGACAGACCCTCTTCTAGATGTCTTGCGTCCTAGCTCTGTAGGAGGCTAGGTCGTGGGTTGTGATGTTCGCCGATTGAAAATACCTATTAAATATGTAGGCATATTCATTATCAACCCACAATGAATAGAATTGTACTGACTTTATACTTATTATATTTACTTTGTTTCTTTTGTATTCTTAAGGTTATATTTAACTGCAAATGTTTGTAGCTTGTACAGAAAATGGTTGCTTCATGGTTCTTTGGTGGTTGGGAAGTAACACTTGAACCCAATTGACAGTGAAGCTATGTGAATATGGAGCAGCTGGGAGAAGGAAGGTCTTTAATTTTTCACATTAACGTTCACCTGATTCCGGTTTTAGGCAATGCAATCATTGCGTTACAGGCACTAGTGTCATTATGCGCGAGTCTGCGTGAACATGACACACAGGTGTGAACTCATACTGTAGCACCCATCGCACAAGTCAAGAAATTAATATGAATCTCACTTTCCACCCGTTATATTTGGTCATTGTATGTACTTGGCATAATTCTATGAGCGATGCACACAGATGGCAAATGTGCTGGGTTAGGATAATTGCATCTCCAACGTGCCATGTATTGAAAGGCACAAATATGTTGTATTCTGTCAAGGGTTTGTTGTGGCGGTGCATATTAATATTAACATTTAGCACCTAGTTGAGACTCTGGGCAGACAGGGGGGATTGAATTTTGTTTTGTTAACTAGCCACAACAACAAAACAGTACTAAAAGATAGCAGCGAGAGATCGGACTTAAGGCAGTTCTTCTACAGATACATACTGTACTGTAATTGTCATGAATATTATACATGAAATAAAATAAAACTTTCCTTGCGGACCTGAATTGTGGACCTCCAGTGCCCGCTGCCCTAAAGCATGCCCTACTTTATTGTCTATTTTATACTATGGGACGAAATTTAGCTAAATGAACATGCTGTTTTGAAGACTTGAAACTAGCGATTGAGAACATAGGAAAATGTGTACTGAGGTAATAAATCAAGTGAGAAGTAAGGTCATTTCCCTATAGACCTCTATACAATCTAACTTAATACACTTCTGTTTTGGGTACATTTTTCAGACCGGAAGCTTCCCACCTGGTCTGTAGCAGGATATTTTTAAGTACTCATCCAACAAGCAAAACAGAGATAGAATCAGGCTAAGCAAATGAATTTAAATCACAGTAAATCAAGTAAGAATTAAATACGATATAATCAGATGTAAGACAGCAGTTAGGTTGAGGGCTGTTTTTCTGTGCGAGTGTGTGCATGTGAACATTTATGTGCACGTGTCCTTGTCAGTGGCAGTTTTTGCAGTTGGGGTGACACAGCTGATTCTCAACATGTCGACATTTACAGCCACCAGATGTGTCTCCAGGACCCTGAAAACACACACACACACACACACGTTACATTGATGTGTTACACTGTTGATAGAAACCTAACATTCCTCAATTTGTGTAGGTGTACATGTGACTGTCTACAGAAAATGAGTGTAAAGCATTGTGTGTGTGTGTGTGTGTGTGTGTGTGTGTGTGTGTGTGTGTGTGTGTGTGTGTGTGTGTGTGTGTGTGTGTGTGTATGTTTACATTTGGTCCCCAGCGAGCCTGTTTGGTAACCCAACAGATCTCTGTCTGACACATGACACAGCGGATCCAATCACAGCCATCCTTTTTCTGCACAATGACATCACAGCGCGGACACTTCATGGCCTCCCCACTCTGCAGCAAACCCTACAGTGATACATATCATTAATTATTACAAATAAACTACAGTGATCAATATAATTATGAACAGCAAACTGCAGTGATCAATTTTATTAATCATTATGAACAACAAACTACAGTGATCAATATCATTATGAACAACAAACTACAGTGATCAATATCATTATGATTATGAACAACAAACTACCGTGATCAATATCATTATGCAACACAAACTACAGTGATCAATATCATTATGAAACACAATATAGAAAGAACTAGAAAAAGTGCTCCTCGGAGCACAGGTCTCCGCCAGGTCAGGTAGGTTATTGTGGGCCAGCAATGTTGATGGAATATGAAAAATCAGACAGATCCCTATTGATCACATGACTATAAAGATAATGTGTACCGATTTGCATGGTGTTTGGACAAAATCTCGGCCTCCTTGTAGCGCTATAAAAGGCTGATGTGAAAAATGCATGGCCGACGGACGGACAGACACGCGGTCGGACGGACAGGGTGCAAAACAGAGTCTCAGCCATGCCTTCGGCCTGGCGGAGACAATAACTGGATTTAATTTTATAATATTTGGATATCCATGTACCAGTAGAATGTTCTTAAATGATTTTGGTGAGTCATACACATCCCTATACACAATATAATGAATAGGTACAGACCAGGTATTATTGTACAAAATACAAAAATATTGTATTATATTGTATTGCGTGGCTCGTTCTGAGCTTGCAGATCAGCTATTTTTGGTGCAGGACACCAGCAAACAACTAAGTTAACAGTAGCAAGCTCTGAGCATGTAACGCTAAGATATTCTTACGGCTTTCATGCTTATTCAATATCAGTAATTGTTTCTCCACATAATATCTACGTAATGCTTCACATTCTTTTTCCTTTTTTCTCCCTACAGTATGTATTCATTATGCCAATTCCCAATTTTCCAAACACTGCTAACCCCTACAGTTCGTCACGTGGAAGCGTGTAGACGAGCATGTGTTTGCTCTAATAAACATAAAGTCACAACTACTTCTTTTCACCTGACTGAGGAGTTTCACCAGGAGAGCGTAACACATGCAAAGGAAAACTTTCCTACCGAGTTCTCCCTGTTGAACAGGCTCACTGACCAACCTGTAAGAGTTGCTAGTACGGTTGTTAATGGAACTATGAAGAACTGCATCGCACATTCACTGAAAAGTTCCACCAGATTGAAATACTTATTTAAAGGTCAACCTACCTCCAACATGTCCTTGGTTTGCTTGGCAGCCAGGTCATTCTCTGCTCGGATGCGCAGGTCATCCTGGTATTCCTTACAGTTCATGTCCTTATGAATGGCCTGTTGAACACATACAGTACTGTATGTTGACTGTCAACTCACTTACTGTGTTGTTCCTATGTTTTTTTCTCATTTTCTTTTAGAATGGTCCATTATTTTACCGTAACCCCTTTTTCTCCAAATGTACCTTTAATGCCACTTAATTCCTCCCCTACTATGGGTGGTCAACAAACATTTGCACTGTCAAATTTCTTATGCACTTTTTTTTTATTACAAAAACTAGTAAAACACGAATCATGGATTTATTCTTTGTGTTAGTCACACAGCTAGTTGGTATTAACAGTGTGAGTAGAGCATCAAAATAACAAGTACCGGTATCCAACTCTCCACCGTTCCATGCACACATTGGCTGTGCTCACATATGCATTAGAGTCTAGAGTTGGTTTAACACAGAAGAGTGTACAAATGGACCCAAAAGGACCCTTACGGGAACCAAATGGACCCTTTACAGATCTTTACGGGAAACAAATTGACCTTTTACGTGTCCATTTGTTTCCATTTGGTTCACTCTTTGTAGTTAACGCTAAGGTTTTGACTGTATTACCTTGCAGAGGATGCAGTTGGTTTCTTTGCAGAGCTCACAGTAGAACTCATTGACATCGTCCTCATAGATGCACCAGCCTTGGCAGTTGGGTGTCTGGCAGTGGAAGCTGTGATCCGAGCGGCTCTCCGCAATGCTCAGTCGTAACTCCAGGAACCGCTGATGCTCCTCTGCTGTTAGGAGCTGCACACAGCATTAAGCACCATTTTATACTTTGTTCGTCGTATGATGGCAGAAAATAGCTATATAGCGCTGCCTTATAGATTTGCAATTTTCGGTCAACAAACAAGCGCAAGTGTGCATGTGTGTGTGTCTGTTAGTGTGTGTGTGTCCCATACAATGTGTTGTCTGTGCCCCACTGCCAGTAGTACAGTAGCTGTCAGCACTTGGGATTCCCAAAAAATATAAAAAGGCCCCACAGTGTTGAACTCACAGCCTTGATCTCTCTGTCTTGTAGCTTGCTTTCACAGCTGTAGTCGTTGTCCATGAAAGGACAGGACACCTCAGCATCCTGGCTGTTCACTATGGTCCCCTTAAGACACTCACTGTTGGGGAAAATTCATGCCCGCATGGCGCGAGCGCGCACACACACACACACACGCACACACACGTGCACACACACGTGCACGCACACGCACACACACACACACACACACACACACACACATCAAAGCATGCACACACAAATAGGCACCCACATAATATGCCAATTATTCCACAATTATGCCACATTGGCCACATTGGCATATTGACATATGCCAGTTAATTCATAATACTGATTATTTATTGTTTTGACAAAGATCTACTTTACTTTAATCTAAACTTCATGACAAGAAATGGAGGCTAGTTTCATGTTTCATTGAGACATATCACTTATTGCTTGTTGCTGCGACCCTCCATCATGTCATCATCAGCAATACAAACCCTGAGGTTAAATGCATGCAGACAGGAAGAATGTGTGAAGTCACTGGAACATCCTAGAAACCAGTCCCAGTCCCTATTATACTGGTGGTTTGAATGCAGCCTATTATACAGTAGCCTAGGGCTGGGCGATATGGACTAAATCAAATATCATATTTTTGACCGAATACCTCAAAACCTCAGAAAATAGCAATAATTGCTGATCTACAAGCTCACATCGCATCACACTGTGATGTGAGCTTGTAGATCAGCTACTTTTGCAATTTTTGAAACTTTTGGAAAATGTTTGAAAGTAAAAAATACGGCTTAAGTGACTGAAACCATATATTCAATGTTCAAAATCCCAGACGATATCTAGTCTCATATCACGATATCGCTATGATGATACAGTACATTGCCCAGCCCTACAGTAGACCATAGTGTGTTACCTGCAGAAGCTGTGCAGACATTCTCTCAGTGTAGCGCCCTCCCCTGGCTCCAGTGGACAAAAGCAGATGGGACAATCGGTCTCCGTGGAATTGGGGACGAGGCTGTGGTCATCTGTCTCCAGCAGGGACATGAAGTTCCTCTCTCGCTCCTCATCAACAGCCTTCATTTCCCAGTGAGAGTGAGAGAGAGACATTAGATTAAGCCAGAGAGAGAGAATGGTCAAAAAAAGTTTACAGCACCATCCCTCTCCTCTTCTTCATCCCGTTATGTTGTTTAAAGCAGGGGTCTTCAACAGGGGGTCCGGGACCCCTAGGGGGTCCTCAGAGTTACTAGAGGGGAGCCCCCCAAATCTTTGTGTGATTGGATTTTTAGTTTTTACATTAACCACTTGAACCCTAGCATTCCTATTCTGAGGAGAACATTTGCCAAGGGGCTCAGCTAAGGGGTCCTTGGCCTGAAAAACGTTGAAGACCCCTGGTCTAAAGGCCAATATATGCTTTGAGCGACAAGTGTCACACGACATGTCACACGACATGTCGCACGACAGTGACGTAAAAACGACAAAACATTTATGGAAATGTCTGACCAGATACAGGGTTAAACATATTCCTACCTAAAAAAAATTATGACCAGAGAGGGGGATTTCAAAAGCAGAGGCACAGATTCACCCCTAAACCTGTTGGTACCGCATCAAAATGGTCCCTGAGACTCGAACTGAACTTGGCAAACAAGCCTTCAATCCATGTGTGCTGCCCCTGCAGCAATGGAATAACTTGCAGACAGATCTGCAGCTTATGCAACTGATCTCACTTAGGTCTATTAAAAGTTTACTGTCTATCGGAAACTGCACCTGCTTCCCTAGCCATTGGTTTTAGTGTATGCTGATATAAAGTTTTGGCTTATGACGTTTGTTGCACTCTTAAATATTTTTTTTATGTTCTGTTTCTTAATGTAAAAGTTTGTACGTATATGTTTATAGTAAAGTGTAACTTTTTGTACTGCTAATAAACTGAACAGGGCTCCCTCTTAAAAGAGATCTTGTATCTCAATGGGATTTTCACTTCTACAAAATATACAAATAAAAAATATATATTAACCCATTCAATCCGGGAACGCATCTACAAATGTCTTCTAAAACTTGTTTCTGAATAACGTATGTTGCTATATCAGTGGTGCCCAAACTTTTTCATGTCAAGGACCGGACCCCAAAATGATATGTATTTGACCATGGACCCCCATCTCAAAATATTTTGTTCCAGCCAGGGACCCCCCAGAAGAAAATATTTTAGTTAAAAATGTTCGCCTTAAAAAAAAGGTATATATTCAAAGATTTGCACACGAATAGCAGATATACAAGCTCATAGTGTGGCACTCAGTGCCGTGCTATGAGCTTGTATATCTGCTATTTTTTTTCCTTTTTTTTAAGAAATCTAAAATGACAGAGATGAGTTCCCGGTCTTAATGGATTAAAGAAACCCAGGTTACCTGTTGGTACTGCTCCAAGGCCAGCTCCTCCATCTGCAGTCGCAGGGACTCCTCCTGGTCTGGCTGGTAGATGTCAGGCACCTGGTACGTCTCTGGTCGCTCCTCACCACACATCTCACAGCCAGGACGCGTTGGCTTGTTGAGGAAGGTACACACCTTACAGGACCAGGCCAGCTGTATAGGCAGGGCATGCACACGTTCCAATATTACTTAAACTGCTAGCCCAACCACCTCACCCTATAACATTAACCACTAACACAACCTAACCTTATAGGAGTAGTTCGCCCAAAAAATTACTTATTTTCTATCAATTACACACCCCATGAAGCCGATAATTTGATGACCGGTCTCCTACTGACCGATGACCCGGTCATGAAATTACTGGCTTATGAATGCGACAAAGTACAAAATCTCCATGAATTCAAGGCTTCATGGGGTGTGTAATTGATAGATAATTGATAGAAAATAAGAATGTAACTAAATACCACAAAACATACAAATACGCAGAATTCAATTCAGAATTCAAATCCCTAACTTTAACCCCTTGACTAACCCAAAACATAAACCCTAAATGCCTAACCTTAATCCCAAAAGGAATCTTTTCCTTATTGTAACACTAACTCAAGTCTACTACAAGCTTGTAGATCGGCTATTTTTGCTGAATTTTCACCCCAGAATAGGGATGCTAGGGTTCAAGTGGTTCAGAGAAGACACCCATAAATCCTCAGTCTAAGGATAACACCACAGCTCATAATCCAACCGACCTGAGGTTTAGGAGGCACAGTTGGTCGAGCAGCCACAGTCGGCTTGGGAGGTTGAGGCAAGGGATTCTGTTGAGGACCAGGATGAGGAGCTATCTTCTTCTCAATTACTCCTACTTCCAAACCTCTCGGCAGGAGGTACATCGACTCCATGATGCCTAAAAAGACAGACGGCAACTTGATTTACCCAGCTAAATACCCAGGCAAAAAAACACACAGAAACGGTTCAGTGAACATAAAATCAACTTTCTGCTATGGCTATTGCAGTCTCCAGTTCTGTTATAAACTAAAGAAGGCATATCATAATCAGAAACCTGTATCTTAAAAGGTTATTATATAAGACGGAATAGTCCAACATATGTTCTGACCCAACCAAAATGTTATAAGAAAATAATGTTCTTATCCTTGCATAAGGTGGCTGCACCAAGTACAGAGAATAGCAGTACCTTATTATTAGAAATGGTTCTTTATTTGGACATACTGTATTAGACTCATTTCATTGATTCAATTGAAAATATAATACATCCCAAATAGGGTTGCAAAAGTCAGTATAGTCACAGGTGAAAAATGGGAATATATGGGAATTCAAAGGAAAATGATAGATATCTTATTGCACAATATGTATTTACAGTACTTTGTCATTATGCATACAGAAAAATAAACCTTAAGGTCCTTACACACCGGGGGCGATTCTTTCATGCGAATAATACGTTTTTTTAAAAAACCTTATAAAGTCAATGCAAGCTTCCACATCAGTTTCGCGGAGCGAAAAAGCCTCTTTTATTTATTCGGACCGAGTCCGAATGTTGCGTATATTCACCGGTGTGTAATGACCTTTACTCTATTATAAGCATATAAATGCAAACCCTCCTAACAGAAATTAACAAAATCAACAAGTTGGTTATGAGTTGCATTTTAATAATGAGCTCTCTTTACATTGGATTCTTTTCACCGATAAAAAAAAGAGTAAAAAACAAAGAAAACAGGAATGTTGAATACGTATTTTCAACATAAATACCATAGAATCATTACATTTTGTCAAGCTAGGATTCTTCCTTTAATCAGACTGCGTTTCAACTGCTGTCCATACAACAGTGAAAAGCAGCCCCTGATTGGCCCGGTCATTTTCTGATTTCTCATACTCTCTGCCTATGGGCCGAAGTCCAGTCTGATACCGTGGAGGAACGTTTGAGTGAATCCACATCATCAGTCTGGCAATGCCAGCCTATCAGTATCTCCCCTGTACCTCTTCAATGTTATCTGCTTGGAAACTGTGATGTAAGTATCCTGTGCATGGAGAATGCACTGTGCATGCCGAAGATTGCAATTCTACTGAATAAGCAAATATTTTCTCCTGAAATTGTGAAAATGTCTTACTTATTTACACCTTCACCTATCAAATCTAATCCAAAGCTGTAGAGCCTAGATTTGTCCATCGGATAATCAAACATCAAAATATACAAACAAATTCACAAAAAAATGACTTATTTGTTCAAAAATGTAAAAGTATTTTTACTCTTATGTAACCAATACACAAGATGTAACAATAAAGAAATCTTGGACATTGAAACTTGAAAGTGGTTCATGGTGTCTCAATTTAAACCAACCAAAAACTTTAACTTCCCATGGAAATTTACCAGAAAGTTTAAGGGAAATGAAGATTAACCCATTAAGACCTGAGGCAGATTCTACAAATGTCTTCTAAAACGGTTCTCTGAAACACTTATGTTGCTATAACATCAGTGGTTCTCAAACTTTTTTTCAAAATTATATGTATTTGGCCGCGGACCCCCCATCTCAAGATATTTAGTTCCAGGGACCCCCTAGAAGCAAAGATTTGAGTTACAAATGTTTGCTTTAAAAATATATATATATATATATATATTCAAAGATTTGCCCAAAATGTTCGTTATTTTTCAAAAATAGCAGATCTACAAGCTCATAGCGCGTTGTAGATCTGCTATTTTTTTGAATAGCCAAAGTACATGGTTAAAGTGGTTCAAATCTTAAAAGACAGATGCTTTCTCGGTCTTAATGGGTTAAGGACCTGCTATGCAATCTCACTCAAAATACTATAGTATATATCAGTCTTGTCTAGTCACTGTCTAGTCTTCTGTGCATCTTTACCAATGCGTGGTGGTACTGTATGTGTTTGAGTGATACTGACTCTCCAAGCACTGCTGCTCTGCATCCAGCTGCTGTTGCTGTCGTGTGAGGTGAGCGGCCTGCGCTGACAGAATGAACAGGAAGGCCTGATCTCCATTCCGACGCACGCCATGACTGTACAGCGTTTCTCTGTCCTGTGCCAAACGCTTCCCGATCACCCAGCGCTGCAGTGCCGGGTGGAACCCAAAGTCATGGCTGACCTGTTAACAAAGGAAACAATGCATGTGTGTATTACACATTTAGCTGCTAAGTTCAAGGGGTCATAGCTCAGTTTAGGCTTTGGAATTTCATACTAAAGCACAGGTATGAGGTATATGATAATGATACTCTACCTTTACTTTGAGCTGTGCTATCATCATCTCAGGAGTAACGATGAGGGTCACAGGGATGTAGGCATCTGACTGAGCATCCTCCACCCCCACCTTCAACCTACGGGTAGCACAGAATAGAAAAACACAACACAGACTAGTATCTTACCCGTCCCAAATGTAATGTTGACAAATGCACTGCATTCTGTATTACCGTTTACATTAGTAATGTGTGTGTATCACACTTACTGTAAGAGCCATAAGAGCCATATGAGCCATGTTTGTTTCTAATTTGATGACATCACCACAGGGCTTAGTCAAGGCCAAGGTTGCCAGGGTTACAGGGTATTTAACCCTGTCCCTAATCAAGCGCAGGCGTTGCCAGTGGCAGAGGCAGACAGCTTTTGACTGTGTTCATGAGATCTGGGGGACTGTAAGCGTTTGACTGTTTATTTACGTTTAATTGTATTTATTGTATGCTAAAGTGACTGGCACTAAGCTACAGAAGAATAAATATCTTTTTTTGTTATGAACTTCACGGACATTTTGGACCTCAGTTATTGAGCACACGTCAGAACTCCCTCGGCAACCAGTACTTCCTAAATACAGGACTTGGGCAGTACACTTACTGTAAGTGTCTTTATCTAGTTGAAGTTATACAGTAGGCCTACATGTAATAATATTGACAATATTAAATATGGGATGGAGATTTATGTAATATTTTAGAGAGAATTTGCTGTTGTGTGGAAGTGAAACATATTCATTCTATGACCGTATTCTTATATAATAGTTGTTGTTGTGTATTTATGCAAGTAACATCAGTACAAATGTACTGTGGTTCGATATACCGTATAGGACACAATGCTCAGAGGAATTATGTGAAGGGTACAAGATATTGAAGGAAAAAGCAGACAGTGTAGCAAGTCAGAACAACAGTCACTCCTGACCTTGTGTCTGTCTTCACATAAAGAATGAACCTGTTCCTCGTACAGCTCAGACATTAACTGACATTAACTCTAATGTCAGTCCCTGGCACAAAATTATTTCTGACGGAGGTCCATGGACAAATACTGTACATTAATTAATTTGGGGGTCCTTGACATGAAGCAGGTCCTCATATGCAAACAAGCCCCTAGGGCTTTTTGTTTTATCCTTTTAACAATCATTGTAAAATCGTATCTCTGTACTATTTGCAAACTATTAATAATGTATTCAATCAATCAATCAATCCAAACATTTTGAGGACCAGTGACTTACTGTATGGGGTCTTGTGGATAGGCCTCTCTGTTGATGTTGACAGATACAGGGACACAGAGTTCAGACAGTCTCTGTGAGAGCCTGGCAGCCTCCTCTTTCTCCCCAGTACTGATGGCCTCGCTCAGGGAGACAGCCAGGTCCTCAGCTGCATTGGAATGGGGAAACCAGGACGGGGTTATTATCTATTTATTGTGTGTGTATTTATAATGTTCTCTCTCTCTCTCTCTCTCTTCAGACAGACAGACAGACAGACAGACAGACAGACAGGCAGGCAGGCAGACAGACAGACAGACAGACAGACAGACAGAGAAACGCGCACGCACGCACACACACACACACACACACACACACACACACACACACACTATCTCATGGTCTGTTTATTCTCTCCTCATTTATCTCTATTACAGACGGATACATATTGTGTAGCACTGTGTTCCTTTAGTTACTGTTTACCTTCAACCTAAACCCATTTCCAACTTCACAGATCACACACACACTTGCTGGAAAAGCCGACATTTAACTTGCCCAAGTTGCCCGACCGACATGGTCGCACTTTGACCTGCTGAGGCTGCGTGGCAGTCAAATAGGAAATGCAGGTCAGTGATCCATTTTAAAGTGTATTGATTTTATTCTCACCCTCTTTCAGACAGTCAGCTGATGGAGACGTCATGATTGCCTAGAGAGAAGGAACAATATTATAATGATATAATGTAAGATATAAAACATTAGCCTATTTAGTTAAAGTGGATGTTTTGTAATAATAATAAAAAAATACAATGAAGTAACTAACAAAAGCTGTCAAATAATGGTAGTGGAGTAAAAAGTACAATATTTGCAATATCTGAAAATAGTAAAAAAAAAAATCCTCAAATTTGAACTTAAGTACATTACTTGAGTAAATGTTACACTGATCGGTTCTTTTCGGTAAAGCGACATTAGTGGTGCGATGGAGCTAATAAGCTTACTGTATTTATTATTGTATTTCAGATCTAGCCTTTACAAGTCGTAGGCTACTCTAAAGTTACTCACTTGAACACCCGGATACGTATGTTTGTCTGCAGTGGAATGTCCAGTTGAAAGATATTCTTTATGGCATAATAATAGCTATAAATACACTATATTTATTGTCCAGTTTCAGAGTGTTGTATTTTGAGCAGCAGCAGAACAGAATTGAAAGTGAAACTAGCCAATGTTGCCAGAGTTTGTGAGAGAAATAAGGAACCAGGTCTATGAAAACAAGCCCAAAAGAAGCGACTAGAAATTGAAAGATTTTAAAGATTTTGTATGGGGGGTCCCTGGCACAAAATATTTTCAGATAGGCGGGTCTGTGGACAAATTCATATTTATTTGGGGGTCCTTGACATGATCATGTTTAATTACCATAGGTTTAAACAACGTTAGGACAAAAGCTTTAGAAACAAGCAACTTTACAGAAAAACAAGCCAGCGTCGCTTATAATAAGCCGACATGGCAACACACTGGGAACTAGCCTACATTTGTTTTCAGGAAGTGTTTTTGTTTTTAGAATTCCCATCCATCCTACACGCCCCGCCCCCTGTTTCATCTCTCCACACTTCCATTAAAAATTAAAATATTTCCCAATTGGGAAGTTAAGATGAGATGATTGGAAGTTGGGCTTTTCATGTTTTGTATGCACTTCAAAAACTTTGGCTTAGTCAGTGGTGGAAGATTCACCTTTTTTACTTGAGTAAAAGTATCAATACCACAATGTAGAAATACTCCATTTACAAGTAACTAAGTCTGGTATTCAGAATTTACTTAAGTAAAAGTACAAAAGTATTGACATCAAAATATACTTAAAGTACCATAAGTAAAAGTACTCATTATGCAGAATGTCCCATTTCAAGTTTTCAAAATGTGTAAAAAATCTTTAGAAAAGGAAGCACCCACCACGTTATGAGCTTGTAGAGCTGCTATTTTCACTATAGTTTGCGTCCCGGGCAAACGTCTAATTTCTCTATTGGGTCATGAGGTAAAAAGTTTGGGACCCACTGATTTAAATAATAAGAATAAGATAAAATAGAAAAGAATAAAACAGAATAAGTCACAGTCGTATGCTATTTATATCCAGTAGAGGGCAGTGTCCAGCAACAGTAGGCTATTTAAAAAAGTTACTGTCTTTGACCCTTTGTTTGTGCTTATTTATTCAAATATATATTGCGGTGGATGATTCATTCAAATAAATAAAAACAATCTACTTCAGAGAACATATTTTGACACATTGTCATTCACTATTATGCAATACATAAGGGCACATATAGTGCCTTTATGTATTGTAAATAAATAAAAAATAAACCGGATACATTTTTAATGGCACTGGTATTTTAATGGCACTAGTCTTCTCCGCAGTGGTGGAAAAAGTACTCACATTTTTACTTAAGTAAAAGTATCAATACTGCAATAAATACTCTGTAAGAACATTTTGAATTCTGGACTTTTACTTGCAACAAAGTACAAAAGTATTGGTATCAAAATGTACTTAAAGTACCAAAAATATTTTTTGGAAAATAGCAGATCTACAAGCTCACAATGCCTTGTGATGCATTGTGAGCTTGTAGATCTGTTATTTTCAAATGGCCAAAATGTAGATAGGGCTGAATTGGTTAATGTATGTTTTGCAATAATTATCTAAATCTACAAAGTAACTAACTAACTAAACCTTTCAAATGGAAATACTCCAGAGTAAAAAATAAAAAAAAACTCAAAATTGTATTTAAGTAAAGTACTTGAGTACTTAGTTACTTTACACCACTGCCTTTATGTATTGCGAATAAAAAATGAATAAACCTGATACGTTTTTAATGCCACCGGCGTTCTCTGCTATGTTGATCCCATTGCTCCGCAACGGAGATAAGAGCCAATCACAGAGTGAGATGGAGGAGGAGGAGATTAGGTTCCACAGTAGCTTCTGCGTGGCGCACAAAGTTGCTGAGCATCTTCATCATTCCTGGTCTAGATCCTCCTCCTCCTGCATCATCTTCATCTGACACACCTGCTTGTTTGTGCGGTTGTCAACACCACCAAGAGAAGAAGACAACGCAGTATAGTGGAAAGCTGTTTGCGGACATTATTATTATTGAAAGATGCTTGCCTGCACGGAGATGATCACCATGTGCCTCCAGTCCGCGAAACAGAAGCATCTCCGGGCTCAGCTTCAGCAGCAGCAGCAGCAGCAGCAGCCGCTGCAGAGCGCTGTGCACGGGCTGCCCATATTTCATGATGTGAGTGCGTCTCACTTTATTCTTTAATTACTCAATGAATTTGAATAGTTGTACTCAAGTTAGGAGTCTGTTTCTTAGGGAATTGATTGATTGATTGATTGATTGATTGATTGATTGAATACTTTATTAACAGTTTGCAAAAAAAGCACAGAAAGTACAGTTCAATACAAAAGGATTAAACCCAAGAAAGCACTATGGCTTGTTTCCATTGGGGTCCTGTAAAGCTACTGTGTCAATGTACCCTATATGTCATCATGTTAATTGAAGTATTAAGGCTGCATTAATTAATTCATTACACAGATCATCAAATCATGATTGTAAATATTTTAAGTATAGGCTATGTTCCATTGAAGTGTAAATTAAAATGTAAACAGAAATTATGCTTTAGAAGCATATAGGCTAGGCTACTGTGTGTGTGTGTGTGTGTGTGTGTGTGTGTGTGTGTGTGTGTGTGTGTGTGTGTGTGTGTGTGTGTGTGTGCACACGCACATGCACATGTAGCCTGAGTGTGTGACAGAGTAGTGAAGGAAGAGCTACAGCTGCTGCCTCTGCATGATAAAGTAAGCTCTCACAGTTGGACAGAATTTGGAAAGCAGATTTTGTCTGCTGGGGCGTCCCCCGCCTACTTACTTGCTAAACACACATACACGCACAGTCGCACAGTCGTGCACGCACGCACGCACGCACGCATGCACACAGCACACCTTATTTCAGTGCTGTCAGTCAGCCTCTCAAAACTGATGCAGGACTCAACAATGTCTCATTCAGTATGTTCTAGCAGGGTCAAGGTAAGGCTAAAGCTTTATTTAACCTACGCCCGCTGCTTTGGAAACCAATCATGTCACCTCCCCACTGTCCCAATATGAAGGACTGCCGTAGATGTACGATGCAAGCGTTTAGAGGCTGACTTGTGAGTCAAGCAGTAAGAACAGTAAAACATACAATATAGACTCACATACAGTACACACATAAAGACACATATACCGTACATGATTAATACCTCGCCACTGTTGTCATTGTCACATGTCACCAAAACCACCAGAGAGCAGCAAGGAAGCAAGAAATGGGGGTATAAAAACATAGTTCACCTAGAGAACATTTTCGGATGAAGTTGAACATTCCATGGGTGAATGAATGACGCAGATGCATGTTTTTTGGATGCTAGGCAGAATAACTTTCTGCTCTGCAGGCAGTTAGTCTGCCCATTTTAAAACACCAATTGCTGATGGAATAAAATACTTAATGACATCTATAGGGTGCCAGAGCCTCCATCCTAAAAGGATACTCAGACCCAAAAGAGAAATATTATGTCTCCCCGGGACCCAAACCAGTGAAAATAGCAGATCTACGAGCTCACAACGACATGTAGCATTTTTGCTTTGATCTTTTGAAATCATTTTTAAATATTGTAGGAAATGAAAAAAATGATTATTTTTTACTCACAGTCACAACCTATAAAAATGGGTCTGTGACCCAAAAATGGGTCTCGGGCCATTGTTTGGGAAACGCTGCTCTAGCTGGGTTAGTCATGTCCGTATCCTCAAACTGGGTTAGTTACTCATCCATCAGTAGCCTGTAGCTGGGTTAGTTATTCATCCATCAGTAGCCTCTAGCTGAGTTAACGATCTGCGATGTGTCACAGTCTCTTTGACTTTCTTCTCTCTGCTCCATCTCATGCACTGCATATATGACAGCAGGGTCCAATTAAGGACATGTCATGTAACATACTGTCACTGTACTAATGCATATTCCACCCTGTAGATACAGTACCACAGACTGCCCGAGGCAGTCTGTGTGTGTGTGTGTGTGTGTGTGTGTGTGTGTGTGTGTGTGTGTGT
Source organism: Gymnoscopelus microlampas (assembly GCF_963454915.1). Classification (NCBI taxonomy): domain Eukaryota; kingdom Metazoa; phylum Chordata; class Actinopteri; order Myctophiformes; family Myctophidae; genus Gymnoscopelus; species Gymnoscopelus microlampas. The sequence continues at coordinate 25,245,017 of NC_139944.1, read as the reverse complement.
GTGCGTGTGCGTGTGCGCGTGTGTGGCAGTTTGCCTCCCAATTTACTAGTCGTCAACCTTTTTACTCGATGCTTAGGGAATACAGACACACAAACACATACACAGACACATTCTAATGCACTTACCTCCACCATACACACACGCACACACACGCACTAAACAAACAAACAAACACCCCCCACACACACACACACACACACACACACACACACACACACACACACACACACACACACACACACACACACACACACACACACACACACACACACACACACACACACACACACACACACACACACACACACACACACACACACCACTGTTTTATGGTTGACAGATGGCAGATACAAAAAAGTCCAATTATTTTCAAGACAAGACACAATATTTTAGTGTTTTTCTGGGAACACCAGACTGTGTCCTGTCCACTGAAATCTACCCTGGATAGAAAATAAATTACAACAATGAACCCAGCTATGAGTTACATACAATACCCTTTGTCTGTATGTCTTGATATAGATCTTTTGTATGCTCATTTGTTTCTTAAGCCTAGTTCAGACCAAAGATTTGCAATGAGACAAAATAAATGCAAGCCCAATATATACTGTGTTATAAGCTCACAATGCATTTTCAATGTGCCGCACCATCAGACATACAACGGAGCATAAATGAAACATTAGAACGTTGCAAAGAAAAATCACAGCTCTCTGAATTACCCTTTAAATTGCCTTACTGCTCATATAAGCATCAGATCTTTTTGTATAATGTCTTATTAATGTGAAGACTTCTGTTTTGGTGAAGGAAAAAGAAGTCTGTCAGTTTGCTATGATATATTATGCCTTCGGAAGACGTAATATATAGGAAAATCTATAGGAAGGCTTCCTAGCCTTTCCTTGTTTATTGTAGTGCATGTTATTTATTGGAGTCCTTTCCAGAAACTGGGTTAGGTTCTAAGATTGGCTTATGGGGAGATTAAAATGGCGCCTCGCCGGGCCAAAATTACTCTGCAGAGACTGCTAAATGTTGTTTTGTATTGAACTGTACTGCCACTACCATCAGTCACTGGTAACTAAGATGTGGAGTACATCTGCACACTCTTTGAAAAATAAATCCATATGTTAGGAACAGATGTGTGGATTCCAAGGAAGGACTCGCCATGGGGTCCAGGGACCCCCAGAGGTCCTTTAGATGGTTCCATGGGGTCCCCGGCTAAATGACTGATAGTTAGGAACCAAAACAAACCTTTATAGGTCTGCAACTCAGATAGTACTCTACATATGCAACCAAATGGACCCTTACAGCATTTGTACACTCTCAGACTTAAATTTACAGGATGTGACAGTGTAGATTAGGGTCCCCATAAAAATGTTGTACAATTGGGGCCTAACGTATTTTATACTGGTGGGTCTTTGAAATGGAAAGGTTTGAGAATCACTGCACTGGGATATTGTGACACAGAAGTATCTCCAACTGCCAGCACTTAATGAGAGAGGCTGAATACGTTATAGTTGTTGCCTGTTGGCTCGACCAGAATCCCCCCCAAAAAAGTGAAATAAGCTTTGTCAGATGAGCCTTCTCCGCAGCCCCACAAAATATGTTAAGCTTGTATTGTTCAGATCGTAAAAAAAAATAAAATTTGTGCCATGTACCATGGATCCAATTTTGAGAATTGCTGATCCATGATGCACCACTGCGGGTTGAATTTTAATGTTTCTAAAAACTTAAGCTTTGCTAGTGGCACATGAGATATTGATCCAGAGATAAACACGACTGCACACACTGAATAGCTGTTCTACAAGCTCACATCACATTGCACTATGACATGTTGTGAGCTTGTAGAATGTAGATCATCTCTTTTCAGCGCACAAAATAATGCACAAACAATTATATGGCTTAAGAAGACATGGTCTAATTTTCGTTTGTTTGTGGATGAGTCCCTTGTTGCAGCATGAGACTGTACAGCCAGGTTGATGTACTGTAAAACATCCCTGAGTTTCTTCCATGTAGATATAGGATAACAAGAGAAAGCCTTTACAAACCCCTTTTCGCATTATATTGATCCAAGCTACAGTAGTTCGGAAACAGGGAGAGGAATGTACAGGCTGCAGCAGCCCACGCTAATAGAGGATTAAGCATTAGTGTCTCAAAAAATGAAAGCCATGGGAACAATTAGTGTTTGCGGCTAGGGTGGTCCATATCATTTCTTCTTTTGTTTATGTTTACACACACACACTCTCTCTCTCTCTCTCTCTCTCTCTCTCTCTCTCTCTCTCTCTCTCTCTCTCTCTCTCAGAATATACTGTATATTTATTTCTTACTCCCTATAATTTACGATACTCTTCTCTCTCACCCCTCCTCCCACTACCAAGCCATGGTAATAGAATGCAGTGATGCACTGTAATGATGACACAACCCAAAATGTATACTGTTCTCCTCCACAATATCTGTCTGAAGAGGAGGGAAACGAACACTTCCATATGAAATTTATTATTGATCTGCGCATTAAAGAAAAGAAAATGACACTGTTGGCAGAGAAAGTGGAGTGGATGAATGTTGTTTGCAAGCTTCATATCTTACTGATTGCCTTGCCCAAGTTGCCCAGATAATAATCCCTGTGCAGAGCCATGTATCAGCCCAGCCTCCCGAGTATCTCACTGTCGCAACATCTGCCAACGTGACATCAGAACAGCAGCGCTCTGGGAAGCAGAAGGACTGACCTTTTCGGAGCTTGCTGTAAATGATGCATTATTATCTCCTGACACCAGAGAGCCAAAACACACAGACAAGCCAGGAAGGGGCTTTTAGCTCTACCTGTTCTTGATAATATGTAATGTTATTTGGTAGCAGTCCAGATGAGCAAAAAGTGTATACTGTGCCATAGGGAGAGCGATAGTATTGATAAAGAGGCAATAATGAGAAGTGAGTCCATGCCTAGCAGGTAGTTATTGTAATTGCTAAAAGGGAATCATTTTGTGATTTAGTTGTATAAAGAGTTTGCTGCTCAGGGCATTTTACTGGAATGCCATTAGCAGTTTGCATGTTGGTTTTACTCTTCTGGTCTCCTGTCTGGAGTGGACTGAATAATCAACAAGAAAAGTGCACTCAGTAGAGCACAAACCTCTGCTAGGAGGCATGGCCTCGTAATACCTCTCTCCATCTTTCTCTCTGACTTTTAAGACAGCTCACACGGAGTTGAATGTGCAGACACGTAAAGACTGTGAAAGAGTAACGTGGCATGTGATTACCAGTTGTACATCATCTCTACTATCTTCCTTCTTTCTCATACGCATTTATAGTCAGCCTCTCCATCATTCTCTCTTGAAGACAGCTCAGACTTGACTTGAGTTGAATGTGGGCAGACATAGATTCTTGTAAATTGGGATTTATGGGGTACAGACAATACATCGTCATGTTTATATTTTGGCGTTAATGTAAAGTCGGCTTGAACCGGCTAACTTAAAGGGGAATTCCTTTTTATTTTTTTCTCCCCATGGTCCTATTTTTTAGATAATTTGGACTACAAGCGAAGAGTGGGTGTAAAGATACTGGAATTAGTCCCTTCATTTGCCTCCGGGGGGGGGCAATGTTGTTCTTTTGTGTGTGCCAAATACAGGCTTAAATTCTTCTGTATTTGTCTGAAAATATTCCAGTGGTCTCCGGGGGTATCTGTTGTTCTGACGTCCCACGGGAGTTGAGTCGTGTTGCTGGGCGGGGGTACTCTGAGCATAGGAGTTTGTTGTTTAGTGCTTAGCCTACAGAGGAACACATTTATTTCCAGACTCGTGTCAGAATATTCACCTGAGCTTGAGCATGAGCAATTAGCATTTATTAATTTTGAATACGATGGCTACCCTATTTATTTGAGCCAGAGAGTAGCCTACATGGAGGAGGAATACAGAGGCAACAAGCAGAGAGGGGAGACTGTTGTTGTTGTTGATGATGATGGTAGCGTCGTGTCTTCTTTATCAGAAAGAAGACAAAAAAGAGCAATGGCTCTTTCGCACATTCCTAATTTATGTCAGCAAAATGAGGCGAAACACTGTGCATAATTTTTCATATACTACTTTTGAAAAATATAAATGTGCTGCAACACTGGCGGCAGCTGGGATATGCTCTAGTAGTCTATCCTGTATGCCTGTCTCCACTCTGGGAATGGCAATCTTGATAAGAAAGTGCTTTGGTCTTTCACCTACTCTCTTTGACTAGTACTGTAGTAATAGTTCTTGTAGCACTGCAGACCTGATGGCTTTGGTTTCAGCATCCATTTGCCGCACAATATGACAGCGTTGCCATATTGAATCTAAGCCTGTATTTGGAAAAAGTTTGTATTACAGACTGAGAACTTTTACACCCACTCTTTGTTTGTTGTACACAGTTTCTGCTCCAAAAAGAAAGAAACAGAATTCACCTCTAAATGTCTGCAATTGGCTTGTCCCGCTATATCCCATAAGCCAGAGGGATAGGAGCATTGTGATTGCTAGTTGGTAGAGGGACACTTATCCCATTGGCTGGAGGGCTGATTGCACTGCGATTATGAATGAAGAAGTAGCTATACTATAAAAGATAGAATAATAAATATAGAGAATGTATGTCCTTGGCTTGCTGTCAGCATGCACAATAAATATGACGCTGATCAACCTTATGGTATGCAAGATTATCTGCAGACAGACACACTGACAGGCACTGAGGCACACATACACAATTTACAATTTAGGCATTTATATAGAGAGCGACTTACAGTACAGTAAACAAGGTAAACACATACATCAAATGTATAGAGATATAGAGACAGTGTAGGGCCTCAGTAATCTAGGATCATAGGTAAACCAAGAACCTAGCATCAGTCTAAACAGTATAATATATAAAAAATACTAAATATAATAATAATAATCTGTACATTGAAACTATACAAAATATAGGATGCCAGGTCAACAAATTAATCTGGCATCTGTTTAAATAACACGCTATCACATACAAACATACACAGGGGTGAAAACAAAAGAAACAAAAAGAAACAAAACAAAAATGCAGCAATGGCCACCTTGTGGAAAGGATATAAATGACCTGTCCTCCGTGTCCATAATGAGTGGGGCTGCACACAGGCAGACACTGACAGACAGTGGGGCAGAAGCAGAGACTTGCAGCTTGTTGTTGACATGTTGCAAATGATAGAGATAACGACCGGCGACCGCAGCTGTTATTAATAACCTGTAGGTCAAAACTGGCAGGCCTGTCAGTCCTGAGAGGCCTGATAGCGGCTGAGATGCCGGTCGGACTTGAAAGTACAACAATATAGAATAGATGAAAAAACTGAACAACCAGGTGCTCACAGGAGATATAAAAAGGGCCAATGCGAGGCTCACGGATCAAACATGTGAAAAAAAACAACAGACGATCCGGGCACTCAGGAGTAACAAGGAGGAACAGCCTTTATTTATTAAAAGGCAACTGCCAACATGTTTCGACTTCGGATGGTCTTCATCAGGGCGAAAATTTGATTTAAAGGCTGTTGGCTGTTAAATGGCTGAATGCATTATACAGGCCCAAATCAACGTTTTTCCACATGGCCTGAGATTAATTTAGCTTTGATTTATTGTTACATACCAGCTACAATGTCTAGTTCAGGGGGCTACTTGCTCTGCGAGCATTAACAAAGTTATATGACTCTGCATGGGGGAAAAAGTTTACATCATAAAACTCCGGCATTCTTGTATTATAATTAAATCATTTTATAGTTCACGTTTCTAATGAGCTTTTTGATTAATTGCCATCATTTTAATCATCTTGACCTGCTTATTGCCCTGAGAGAATCTGTGATACTTGTTAACTTGCCTACAACCAAAGAAACTCATATTCTCTCACTTTTTTTCCCCCTCCAGATATTTCGCAGAGCAGACAAAAATGGTGAGTACAATGACATAACATGCTTGTTGATGATTAATCTGTCACGGTGTGTGGCTCTAGGTGTTATTTCCACCAATTACACCCCCGTGCCTCATAAAAATAATAGCTGGGCAGAGCAAGATGACGTGTTTGCATGAACAGCTTCCGAACTCTGCTCCTCTGCTCTCTTCATGCTCCAACAAGCTCCACAGCCAATTTATTATGATGATAAGATGCTGTTCTAGAGCTGTTGCTGGAGGAGCAATGCATGTTGCAGGAAATGATATCCCTCCATGTTAGCTTTCATTTTTTTGGTTTTATTTATTTAACCTTAACCAGTAAAAAAAACACTTTGAGACTGGTCTCTTTTACGAGTGTGAACTGGCCAAAGAAGAGGCAAATAAATGGTACACAGCTCTGCCAGTAACAACAAATACAGGGCAATAACAATGACAGACATATAACATCCATAAAAAACAATACCCACTAGGCTACCTAGGACGCTCAAGGACAAACAGTACAATACATCTCAAAAGTGACCAATATAAAACTAAGAGCAACAACATTTTCTACACATCAAAACAGGAGAACTGTCTGGGAAGTGTGCCCATGCTAATCCTTTTAAAACTCACTAGAGGGATCACAAAAGCCAATTTGAGTCTGGTCTGCAGGTCATTCCAAAACCAGGGCCCAAAATAAGTAAGGCATTTTTTTTTTCAGCCTCAGTTTTTGTTGGTGGTACAGTAAGACATAGCGCAGCCAAGCATTTGATCTGAGATTGAGAGAGTTTTGGACTAGTTCAAATTTAAAACAAATGTAAGATGGGAGATTACCGAGAATAGCTTTGTAGATATATACCAGTGTAGCAACCTGCGAGATGTTAAGGAAGGCCAACCCACTGAGGAGTACAGAGAGAGTGCAGAGTACAGTGATGAGTCCTAAAGGTGGAATTGGTAATAAACCTCAGTGCAGCATGAAAGAGGGGATGAAGTTTGCCCAGTGTTGAGGAACAGGCAAAGCGATAGACAGTTTCGCCATAGTCGAACTGCGACAAGAAGAGGCCTATGACAATCTTTTTTTCGAGAGGCAGGGGAAAAAACAGGAGTTCATTCTATAAAAGAAGCTCAGCGTGAATTTTAGCTTCTTTGCCAAAGAATCAAGATAAGATAGCATTAGACACTTTACACACCTGATCTTGTGAAGTAGCCTAATGATGTTTTATATATATTCTCTTTTATGATTCCCCCCTCTTTTATGATTCCCCCCTCTTGTGCCCACTGGCGGTAACCACTTTGAAAACCTGTGGTGGGTTCATTGACTTGCTCAAGGGTCCTTTGCTGCTACAGAACAATGAAAACAGGGAACAGGTTTATTCTAATCTTTTCTCTCTTCTTTCTGTTGCTACAGCGCACAACAATTGTTTTTGAATGATAACTATTATGTGTAATCAGTCTGACAGCCAACTATGCATGTATGAAAACTATGTACTTGTAGGAAATAATGTATATACCCACAGTTCATAAATGACCCTTACCATTCACTCCCTCAGCTGCTGCTGTGGTTGGAAAATGCCCTGACAAAGAACCATTTATCTCAATCCAATATCAAATTAAATAATAAGGTGGCAAATCAAATCAATCAATCAACATCAGTGGGCCATTGTAGCAGCTAAAGTGGCCATAACCACCTTGACACCAAACAGTAATTACATCTTGACAGCTCTTGCCCGTCACTTTAGCCAGTCTGACTGACTGCAAGTGAAGTACTTTGTGGCTCCAAGCCAACGGCAGCCACCGGAAGGTCTTTATTACAGTGCACTTACCAGAAAGCACTGATGGAAGAAGTACTCAGATGTTTTACTTAATTAAGCCATTTAGACCTGAGGCCGATTTAAAAAAATACTGTCTAAATCCTCTCTAAAACTGGAAAAAGAGTCAAGCGCACTCTCAAAAAACTGTGTTTCTTCCTTCAGTGTCTGACTCCCAACTAAACTAAAAGACTGTTACATCATCACATTTACACGGATTCAGGTGCAGACTAGACTAATTAGGCCCTATTTAAACATCAGACAGATCAAGATCAGGTCAGTTAGACCTTTTTAGACTAGAACAGGTCAGTTAGACCTTTTTAGACACACATGACACTTATGTAGTATAATATGAAATGTAATCAAACTATATATATATATATATATATAGCATATCGTCTGTGGAAACCTGTCCAAAACTGTTCTTTTGGACAATTCTAAAGCAGCAAAAGTAGCAGATCTACAGGCTCAAAACGTGTCGCTTCGCGCTGCGTTTTAAGCTTGTGGATCTGATACTTTTGATGGTTTTGTGTGACGCTGTAGTATGGTCAAGTGGGCCGTTGATGCATGAAAAAAAAACACAAAAAGTCAGAATATGGAGATAAGAGGTTTCTGCCCGATAGCAACGATATCTAGAATAACACAGATGCTTTCCCGGATTGAAAGGCATAACAACATACAGTATATAGGCTTTCCAGGTCTAAATGGGTTAAAAGTGGCACTACCACAATGTAGAAATACTCTGTTTAAAGTCTGGTATTAAAAATGTACTTGAGTAAAAGTACAAAAGTATTGGCATCAAAATATACTTGAAAGCACCAATAGTAAAAGCACTTCACACGTTCTCAAATGTATACAAATAGCCAAAGTTTTAATAGGGCTGAAGTGGTTAATGTATGTTTTGTAATAATAATCAAAATCCACAAGGTAACTAGTAACAGTATTTGCATCTGAGATGTAGTGGAGTATAAGTAAAAGTATAAAAAGTGTACTTAAGTACAGTACCAGAGTAAATGCACTTAGTTACTTTACACCACTGCCAGAGAGGGTTGTCATAAGTGAAGCGAGTGAGAGGTAGCCTACTGTTGTGGGGGAGAAAGTTGAGATAATGTATACATAGCATAAATCAAATATACTGTGATACATAATGTCATTCATTACTGTTCCTCCTTTATATGCCAGTGTTGTTGCACAGTTATAAACTCCACTGGGATCTTACAGTGTATAAAGTCAAGAAAAGAGAGACAAGAAACATAGCAGAGGATGTCCTATCCCGAGGAATATTGTATACTAATAGGAACATACAGTAGATAGATGAGATGGAGCTCAGCCCTAATAGGCTGTTGTTGTGCACAGAGAAGGATAGGATATACAGTAGGTAGTTACAGTATATGAATACTTGGGTGAATAAAACATGAGGAACCCCAGCCCTTATAGAAATAGATGGGTCCTATGAATCATATATAAAAGCTGTGATACCATATTTATTAAATCTCTTTGTTTCATGAATGGAGGTTGTGTACAAAAGAGGAATGCAAGTTACCATTTGGACCAGTGGTTCTCAAAGTGCTGTCCAGGGACTCTCAGGGTTCCCTGGGGGGTTCCAAAACAGACCCCGACGGGTCTGTAACTCTGAGAGTTATGGGGGTCCTTGAAATGAAAAAGTTAGAGAACCGCTGTTCTGGATACTGAGCATACTGAAGTCAACCAATTAAGACTACCAAAGGACCACGAGCAGAAAACCTCTAGGACAATTGGCCAATTAACGTAACCTCGACCAGTCTTTTAATCAAACCGTTTTCTACGCTTTGCTGTTATCCATAGCAGTGAACTCATCAAAGTGTCAGATCCCGCATCCCTGCCTTTCAAACTAGAAAATGATTTTTGTGTGTGTGTGTGCGTGTGTGTGCGATTAGATGCAGTCATGACTCACTGTACCTGTCTCTTCATCTTATATATATATATTGTATAGTAAACTATTCAAGCCCTTCTTTGGATTGAGATTCTACATTTGGTGAAAATAGCAGTTCTATAAGCTCACAATGTGTCGCAATGCAACACGCTGTGAGCTTGTAGATGAGCAATTTTTGATGAAGAGATTTGGTGTAGAGGTTTAAAAAAACAAAACACGCTGTGAGCTTGTAGATCAGCTATTTTTGATGATCTACATTAAAGCCAGGAAAGCATCTGTGTCATTATAGATTTTTAGCTATATATAGCATCATACGTTTTTCTGAAAACTCTTAGGATTTAGAACATTGGTTTAGAACAGTGGTTCTCAAATATAGCAGATATACAAGCTCATAGCAAGCTTGTCCATCTGCTATAAGACACAAGTCTTCTCTTCAGGGGGTCCCTGGCACAAAACATTTTCAGATGGGGGGTCAGCGGCCATACAGTATATCATTTTGGGGGTCCTTGACACGAAAAAGTTTGAGAACTACTGATTTAGAAGGCATTTGTAGAATTGGCCTCAGGTCTCAATGGGTTAAGTGATCTCCCTAATGGTAAAGCTAATGGCAACCTCCAAAGCAGAGGGAGCCAAACAGCCAATGAGCAGCACGGCCAGCACTGTCTGCTTTGAGTGAAAAATGCCAGATTAAGCTAAAGAAGACGCTGACGGGGCCCAAGTAAACAACAGCTGAGCGAGCAAGAGAGGAAGTGAACTAAGTAGCACACAAAGTAAGACACACTCTTATCTCTCCTATAGGTCAGTCGACTCAGTCCCTTTGCTACTGAGAAGAATCTTATGGTTCTCCTAAGTGGTTTATGAATTCCCAAGGACGCACAAAGGCTTCAGAAGGTCTAGAATTACTGAGAGCATTCAGTCCAATCTCCTCACAGTGGGCTCTCAGGCTCTTCGTGAAAGCCTGGCTGAGCACTATGTCTATGCTTTTACTTTACTGATGCTGGTATTCTTAGTATGTTTCAGAGGGGCCTCTGTGATGAAATTGATGTTCTAGGCTGCCTTTTCAGCCTCGTATAACGGACATTGGAACACTATGAATCATATATAAAAGCTGTGCCTGTGATATCATATTTATTAAATCTATTTCTTTCATGGATAGAGGTTGTGTACAAAAGAGGAATGTTTAAGTTACCGTGCGCACGTGAGCACATGCGTGCATGCGTGCGTGCATGTGTGTGTGCTCATGTGGCCTAGTCACTTCGTTTGGGCTCGATTTCAGAGACCCGGTTGCTTGTTTCTCTCGCTATATCTAATCTGGCAACACGGCTGCATCAGCTGAGTTATTGTTGTGGTCCAAACCCCACAGGCTCTGTGCAGTTAAAGGAGACACTGGGGACGGCTTTCAGAGTTCAAACATCCAACATTGTTTTCCCAACACCATTCCCTGGTTTGACATACAGTACCACTGTTGTGTAAGCTATCATAGTCACTGCAGTCAGCCTGGGTATCTGGGGTAGATATGTTCCAGCGTATTGGAAGAACTGTTCTTATTACTCTTACCTGACCTGACAAAGGCACCTCATAGTGTGCAATTGTAATTATATTTTAATAATTTGATGTACCATGGTAACTATTGAACTATTGTTATTGGATTGCTATTCTTTGCTATTTTGTCTTGTGGCTGCAATGTTGAGGAGCTTCCTTGTACCATGCAGGACAAACCTTTCCACCAAATGTTGTGCAAATTCATTCAGAACTGCTCCAGAGATTCTAGGAGATGGACAGGCAGACAGACAGACAGACAGACAGACAGACAGGCATACAGACACAGACAGACGGACGGACGGACGGACAGAAAATATTACCTTCTTGGTGGAGGTAACAAGAGAGCATCCATTTCTGAAAAAACACATACAGAAATAGACAGATATAGTATGTCTCTTGAGATGGACAGAGGCAGGAGAAATCTATCAGGTTTCTGTAGGAGTCACTATACTTGAAGTAGTTGAAGTTACATCGTGAACACAATGTCTCACTAATAGCAGGCAGCGTATAATAATAACTGTCACGATCATCATGTACATCTCTGTAATAAATGGATCAATTAAGCACACTGAGGCCCAAACTAATTGTGTTCTTTTAGGTGGTCCGCTTTTCATGAATAATATGGTTAACCCAGATCTGTCAGGCAGAGCAAAGCAAGCTCCCAGTAGTCATCATTAGTCGACTCAAGGAGACCACTGGTGGTCAGCTTGACACCTTCAACGTGGGAGGCTTTCCAAATGCAGGCCTCTGAGAGGATGGCTTCTGATCTGTGGACCAACCAATGGCAGGTATCAAGCTACAGGAAGGAACACGAGCCAAGCATCAGCCCAGCGCTCCAAAATATACATATACTGTAACACTGCTGCATGAAAATAGCTTTAAAGACTCTAAACACTCTGTGAAAAAAGGTTGTACTGTATCTTGTACAAGTCTGGCTGTCAGGTATTTTGGACCATGGTAAATCAATCGTAAATCATTTCTGTAGCAAAGGAGGGAGTCCTTCTGTTTCACTTTTTATCAATTTTCTCCAACAGACTGTTTAATTTATACTTGGTGGCACACACCAAAAATTGCCGAAATACAAGCTCACAAAGTGTCACAGATGCGACGCGTTGTGAGCTTTTAAATCGTCTACTTTTGTGCACGACACGTATGGCACACTATAATTCGGGCTTAAGGCACACAACACGGCTAAATAAGGCAGGCAGGGAGCTTAAAAGATATATTTTCTTTTTCAAATAACATGGAATGTGTTGAAAGTCAATTTGGTAGCTCAGTACAGCTCATTAGCCTTTCACTGTGAATGGAGGAGGCAGACAGAGCGAGCAATAGAGATCGAAGAGAGGTGAGAAAGGCTTGCGAAAGGAGAGAAATTGGTCAGCGGTGGTGGCATTCTTGCTGGCCTCCGCAATCACATTATGTATTCAGCTCAGCTCAGCGAATCATCGAGGCTCCGGCTAAACAGATGGTCCTCAAAGTTACCTTTGGAGTTTCAAATCAGCCAACTGGAACTCCCCCAGCATATTAAATTGCCCTCATTGTTACCATGTCATTGTTTAGCCAGGAGTTCTATTTGGGCTGATATGCTTGGCCCATTATCCCAGGCTTTATGAGATGTTTCAAGAGAGTTGGTCCTTTTGCTGGAATAGGCTATATGCACAGCAGCCATATTGTTAAGAAATTGGGCCGCTTCTTTACTTCCTTCACAGGTTTTACCAATGTTGCTAATTAAGGTTGTGTTCCATTCTGGGCAAACAGATATTGATATTGTGCATGTTGGCTCACTGGAAAGACTCTGCAACACCAGTGTGGTCCAGGCACCAAATGGCCCCTTATGGGTATGTACAGTAGTAACTCTGAGAGTGTACAAAATACCATAAGGGTCCATTTAGTCCCACCATTTAGTTCCATTTGTACACTTACAACAATGAGTTATGGGGGTCCTTGAAATGAGAAAGTTTGAGAACCACTGTGCTACCAATATAATTGGTAACTAGAAAAAGTGCTCCTCGGAGCACAGGTCTCCGCCAGGTCAGGTACGTTATTCTGGCCTCCTGGTGGCGCTATAATAGGCCAATGTGAAAAGGGTGCCATTTATTCTTAGGTCTTTCACGGCAATCAGACACTGCATTCATGATTTGAGGCATTTTGTTCCAAAAATGTGTTTTGCTAAGTTAGACCTGCTGGTGGCGCTATAACAGGCCAATGTGAAAAGGGTGGCATTTCTTCCTCGGCCTAGTGGGAATGTGTGTGTGAAATTTCACGGAAATCGCAAGCTGCATGCATAGTTTGAGGCATTTTGTTCAAAACGGACCAATCCTGCAAACTTTGGAAGCCAACCATGGGCAATCAGGATGGAATATGGGAAATTGGACAGATCCGTGTTGATCTCATGACTATAGAGATACTGTGTACCGATTGGCATGACATTTGGATAACATCTGTAGGAGTAATGTAAAAAAATGTGTTTTGCACAAATCGGCCTCCTGGTGGCGCTATAACAGGCCCATGTGAAAAAATTGGGGCAGAGGTTCTGAATTGGCATCCAGGGAGTGTGTGTGCACAGTTTCGGAGCGAACGGACCAACGGTGCCGGAGATTAGCTGGTAACACACAGACAGGACACACACACGGACACACGGACACACGGACGGAAGGACGGACAGAGGGTAAAACATACTCTCTCGCCATGCCTTTCGGCCTGGCGGAGACAATTAATAGACCTGTGAAGGAAGTAAGAAAGAGGCCGAATTTCTTTCCACTATGGCTGCTGTGTATATAGCCTATAGCTATCATGCCTATAAAGGTCGCTCACACAAACCATTATAGCCAGTATAGCAATCAATTTCTTTTGGCACCTTGTTCCACAACAGAAGGTAATGCATCATACCATGCAAACCCCCGATTCCAGTCACGTTCTGAGTAATGAATGTGCCCAAGCAGTGCCTCGTCCACCTGTCCTGTCCTGTCCAATGTCCAACTGTTTGACGTCTATAGTATATCTTCCATGATTTTTACAGGCTATATGTCCATTGAAAGGCCATTTCGTTTGTTACTGTCTCTCTCTGATTAAAGTCAGTCTGCATGTGCCTGGCTAACCAATGGTCCATATGCTTCTCTTGGTGCCTTCAAGTCAGCCTCTCTATCCGTCCGTCTCTTTGATTTATCACATATAGATCTGTGCCTGTCTACTGTGGCTCCCTGTCGGTTGGTCAGTGTGTCTGTCTGTCTGGACTTTTTAACCACTTAAACCCTATATACTTCATTGCCTGGAGTCCCCCTGGGGGATATACTGTATATACTTTATAAACCACTCCTTTTTCCCCTCTACTCCAAATTTCTTAGCTGAGAATAGTAGATCTACAAACTCATGTGTCATTGTGATCTTGAAGATTTAATTGAAGCTATTACAGCGATGCTAATAATGTGTCTGTCCAGGGCTGCACAATTAATGGAAAATAATCCGAAATCATGATTTAATGTGAAACTTGGTAATTACCTTATTTGGCAGTTGTTGCACCTTGCACTGGTCTCCTCACATAGTAAAATCCATCTCTCCATCCATCGGACTAACAGTGGCACATAAACATCACAGAGGCCATGTCATACTAATTTAACAAACATATGTCACTGATAAGCACAATGAGCAACAAATACATTTAGACATAAAAATACATGTTTCTTCATCATCATCACCAATAATAATTGTGATTACAATATGAAGCAAAACAATCAAATTAGCATTGTAGCCAATAATCGTGCAGCACTACTACTGTCCAGCAGACTGCGAATGCTGACTAATCGGTACAATTTCTACCAGTAGACAGATTGATAGTGGATAATCTTGCAAGAGACACTTCGCCACACATCACAACTTAAACAACCAAGCAATTCATCTCCCGCTATTGATTTTCCTGTGCATTGTCCATCGCTGCAGTTTGTGCTTACAGTAACCCAACCTGCAGAAGGAAAGAATTCTGACCCAAACACACAGTCAGTTTTTGACTGCAACGTTTTGCTTTTTCAATGTATCTAAGACAGTTATTATAGTACAGTATAATGCAATACTGTGATTGCGATATAGGGCAGGGTTGGGTGGAATGCGTGTTTCTTTACATGGTTGACTCAACCATCCTTAAAGTCTCTTGAACATTTAAGAAATAAAACCAAGTATATATATATACAAAATATATATATAGTTTTTTTGAAAACAACACTGTGGTGAATACAGACTTACTTTATTTTGGCAAATTTAGATATTTCAATCCAAGGATTTATTCGATTATTATTGGATTATTACTCTTCTGGGAAGTAAATACTGTTCATCTTTTAAAAATGTGTTTACATTTGAATTTCAGATGATGGCAAGCTGTCATTTGACGAGTTCAATGCTTACTTTGCTGATGGTATCCTGACTACAGACGAGCTACAGGAGCTGTTCTTCTCCATCGACGGACGACAGAACAAGTAGGTGCCTTTTTGGCAAACTGGTTTGATTGAACGATGCAAATGGCTAATATTAAGTCATTTGTTTCCCATTGTTTGCAATGCAAATACATAGAGTTTAGATAAAATATGAGCAAAATGTCATCAAAATCAAAATGCTTTACAAACTCATAAAATGAGGCAGTCCATTAAAGTTGGGAAAATACAAATAGTAATAATGAAGTAATAAAAACAATAGATTCTACAGTAGCAAAGCGTATACATTTAAATTCACTTTACATTGAATAAATTAATCAAATACTGTACAATCAAATACAATCAACGTACAAATTAAATATAACATCCAATATTTAACCAAAAGCAGTGTTTTTTTTTTGTTGCAAGTCTGATCTCCTCAGGCAGATCGTTCCAAAGCCTAGGTGCCTTGACTACTAAAGCTCTGTCACTCTTCGTTTTCAGAATGAGCAATAGATTTCTCCTTGAGTATCTCAGCCTGCGGGCTGTTACGGTGTGAAACGATCCATAATATATTGGGGAGCAAGACTGCTTCTGGGTTTGAATGTGATAAATAAAATGTGAAAATCAATCCTACACTTAATTGGCTGGACCACTGAAGGGAGTATACGTTGGGGATAACACTGTCTCTTCTACAGGTCTAACAGAAACAGTTGTAGTTTGGAGAAACTTTGTTGTGACAGATAAGTACAGTAAGTTGCAGTAATCCAGACGGATGTGATAAAGTTTTGGGGGGATAGAAAAGCTTTAATTCTAGCAATCTTAAAGCTGAGGAAGCAGGATGTGCAATTGTCTTGACATATTTATCTAAAGAAAGCTCAATGTAAAAAATAACACCCACATTTCTGCAGTGTACTGCTACTGTGGTATTTTGAGAGAGTGGACCAAGCTAGCTTCATATCTGCATACTGAAAAAGTAATTGGCTTTTTCAGTATGCAGTAATTGGCATTACATTTTCGTTATTATTTAGCTGCAGAATTTATTTTTGACCAATTTTGGATAAATGAGGAAAAAACTGCAACATTTTTCCCCCCTTGATTGTTACGGTCAGTGGTGATATATAGTTATATGTCATCTCCATAGCAATGAAAGGAGATATTGTGCTTAAGCAATATGTGTCGATGGCACGGCAAACAAATCAATACATAGTACGCTTAAAAAATAACGAATTATTGATGATACACAAAATAAAAGGACCGACCACCTCTAGCACAATGGAAATCTAAGGGGAAGACAATCAGAAGACAATGGGTAACACCACGTAGTGTGATTTTAATGGAGTTCTGTAGTTGAGCGCTAGGATTGGGGGGAAAAATCCTCCCCTCTGGACATAGAGGCACTTCAAATAGGCCAACTGCAATCAGAAAAATCATCCAAAGGCTGATTGAATAAGTAATTGGTTTGGTTTCCAGTTGTATTCCTTTGTCCAAAGTCTGTTGCCTTTGTCAAGGGGGATTTATATTCATGGGTGGACCACTTAAAAGCCTGTTTCATCTGTTGAGGACAATCTATGACAGCATTGATTGGACGTCTATGAGAAGGTTGTTAGCTTGAATTATGGATGTCAAAGTTGTCTTTTGTTCTTGTTGTTGTCAGACTCTGTAGTTGCCCAGGTGAAATAATGTATTTACTGTATATCTGTGTGTTTGTACACACACTCACACACACCCTCACATACACAGGCATGTGTGCGCATGCACTCACACACACATGCATGCACGTGCATGTGCATGTACACACAGACATACACACTCACTGGGAGTCCTGGGAGTCACGCAGTCTGGGATAACAGGCATTCAAACTTGCACACATGATGTGCATGCACACTTTTTTTTCCCTTCATATTTTCTTTATTTTTTGTTTATACGCCACAAAACAACAAATCTCACTTTGCTTCTCTTACAGTATTCATAAGAATCTCTTTACCTTAAATGGAAAGGATTTATATTTCCCATATCTGAACTTTGGTGACGTGTGTTAATAACCACACAGGTTGGAAGGCCCCCTACAGAGGACATTAAAATGTATCAAAAACATAATAAACAGCTTATCCCCAGTGTGAAAACAGAGCACGATGACTTCAGCTGACTGTTACTGTAAAAAGAGAACGTGCCATCAGTATTGAGGACATGAATTGTAGACGTAGACATTTTGTGAGTTTTCTAATTACACAAATCATTAGCCAGCTTTAATTGGTGCCTCTTCATTTGACAGAGTAGACCTAAATGACCAGTAAAATCCATTAACCTATAGCCACCGGGGAACACTCTTAAAAGGGGCACATTAATAGTGTGATCATCTATTTTGCAACCCAAGCAGTCATCCTTGCCAAGTCTGGCACATAAAGTAAGAATTTGATTTCAATGTTGTTGGATTTGATCAAAAACAGCATGAGCGGCTGGGATTCGAATCCACCACGGTTTGTCGAGCGTCAATATGAACACAATTGTCCTGTTTTCGGTGGCGGGAAGCCGGGCGGGGAGGGTGATATTTGTCATTGCAAGTATTGTACTTCTATACGGGCTGGAGCGGCACCTGTCAGCAGGGAGTGTTGGGTACACTCAGTGACAATATGACAACAGTGACAACCAAGCATCCGGCTTGTAAATTTAGGCTACTGTATACAGTATATAGGAAGTGTGACAGTTCATATGAATGGCCCGTAGTCTCGCTGTCTCACCGCTGTTTCACTGCTGTTTCATCCCTGCTGGTTGCAGAAGCAATTAGGCTCTATTCAAGCGGATGGGTTTTTGGCCAAACTTTACACTTGATTTTATTACCTTATTAAACATTGTCATAAATACTAATGCTTCCAGTCGCTAGTTTAAAGTCTTTCAATCGCCATGATATGCGTTTTGGTAAATTATTGTCCCATTTATTTTCAAATGAATGATAAAGTAGGGTATGTTTCTAGGGTTTCTACTGGTTCTACCGAGTGAAGACCCACCCTCGCTGCGGTTTCAGCCAATAGCATTCATTTCCGTTAGCATTTCGCTGCAAAATAGGCTTCATTTAAGGTCTGTAGAAACCAATGGCGTGACGCTGTCCATATTTTTTTAAGGTCTGGTGACAGCACATAAATGTGTGGAGGAATTATTTGGCATAACAACTAAATTGGGGGGGTGGGGGAGGGGGGAAAAAGAAAAAAAACGAAACAAAAAGAAAAAAACAGCATGATTTGAAAAGGTCGGCTTGTTGACATGCATGCTGTGTTCTTCACAGCTTGAACGCTTAACAGCATGTTACCAAAGCAATAATGCAAAAACGAATGGACTTTGGGCCAGCTTATAATTGTGCCAGCTTACACAACCTTGATTGTATTCATTAGCTTAACTCAGAAATATTTACTCATGTTTCCATTAGGTTTGATGCACCTGGGCCTGATATTAAAATTCTAGCCACACAGCTCTGAGCCACAGAACCTTTCTAGCGCAAATGAACATGGCAGCGCATCTTTGAATTTCACTTGACTCAATTAACTTTCACTATCACTTTCCCTTCTGCCTCCTCATATGCTCTGCCTTGTAGCAACCTAGACACTGACAAGCTTTCAGGTGAGTGGGGTAATGCTTTGTCTGTTTGAATGTCTCATTCCTTACATCACATTAATATGGTTGTTGCATACTTTCCGTTTTTCTTTCTTTCTTTTTTTCATCAGCAAAACCTTGGCTACATTTGTTCTTTTTTAAATGTCATGAGAAGAAATGGATTGCCATCAAAATGATCATCTCCATCACAACAAGAAAGCTGCAACCTTCACTACCTATAACGCCATCATTCAACTGCATCCATCATCACCTTTTATCGTTTTAATGTACACATTTTTGAGCACAGATCTGATGCCCTATTTTCTACGATAATCTCTCATTCATCTCTCGAGTGCCACATGGCCTGAATAAAGGGAAATAGGGCGAAGACCTGTAAACACTGGAGCTACCCAGAATAAAAAATATGCATAATTTATTGAATGGCAATGGCATCTCAATTCTGCACTGCAGTCCATCTTCAGGGAAAGTTGACTGCCTCCCATCCCATCACAGAGTCCAAGCTTTCTCATGGATTTAATACACTCTATAGGTCAATGCTGAGCCTTAATGCAGTGATATGTAAGCAAGTTCTTGAGGCAGATATGGGGACTGGCAAATGGTGCAAAATCGATATGGATAACATAATGGATTCTAAGATGTAGGGGGGATTCAATTAAAAAAGCACAGCTGCCTTTTCCCCATCTATATGTCATCACAAAGTGTTTCCCAATATCATGGTATTTAACCAAGGATGTTTTAACAATTCTGTCCTTTTCTGATATGGTTGTAAGATATTGGAATGCTTGCTTATCTTGGCATGATTCCTGTGAGATTAGTTGTTCACTCAATGGAAGTTTCTGAGGTCTTCTTAGCAGCCTGATTGTTTTCTTAACCTTTTATAACATCAAATAGCTCTTATGATCATATTTATCTTTTGATGGGAATTGGGAATCTGTAACAGTATGCCAAGTACAAAGGATTGGCTTTGCGAGAATGGAAAATAGTATGTGATTGTACTGACAGCATTGTGATAAATGTTTTATTGACTCAGTCTGCTCTGTCTCCTACTAGATTATTTCTCTCAGCACCTGGGGGAGTATGTGAATGTACTTTCAGCTCTAGAGAGCCTCAATATTTCCATTTTAAAGGCAATGGATAAAACTAAAGAGGTAAGCTTTTCCTGTAAGAATAATAACTTAAATTCTAGTGCAAGGTCATGTAGTCAGCAGATTTAGGCTTTTTAGAAATCCTTAATAACTCGATCCATCCTTGCCAGACAAGTCTGCAAACGCACGCACGCACGCACGCACACACACACACACACACACACACACGTGCATACTCACACAGGGAAGTTGCTGCAGGTTTTTCAGTTGAAAATCATGAATTAGCTTAATTAAGTAGAGCATACTGTAGTTCAGCACACTTATTTGCCAAGAATATTAATTTATGTAACAATAACACGAATGAGTATACAATCACTTTAGTTATTTGCTTAAATCTACCACTTTCACTGCAGAACCATTTCCACTTTCCCTAACATTGTTTTTAAATGAGGAATTATATCCCACAATTGAAGCAGCAGCGGAGCAGAATATTGTGAGAATCGATAGCTTGAAGCTAGAAGGAGGAGACGTCTGCTGGATAATTACGCTTCCTGTGTTAATTAGAGCACCTTGTTCCTCTGCTGCGGCTCTCAGTGTGCTTTTCAGAACGGGGGAAATCCACAGAGGGGTTGTGCAATTTCTTATTAGCAGCAGCTGCGTGCGGACTGTCACAGAATGTTCTGGACTGTTAGTCCCACGACGGCTGCCAGCATAGGCTGGTTGTCACCCTAAAAAGTGTGACAAAGAGCTGCTCCATTGTTCATTGCTTTAACATGTTGACAAAATGGAGCTCCTCTCGGAGTGCTTCGTCATATTGGTGATGAAGGGTGCTCCAGTAGTTATTAAGAGCTATTGAAAAAATCCTCCTACCTTGGAATTTTGATCTGCAGCGCAGAGGAGCGAACATGAAGAGAGCGTCTAATTATGCCAAATCATTTCCGCCGGCACTTATTTCTAAAGGGTTTCGATTGTCTGAGGGAAGTTTGTGTGTGTGTGTGTGTGTGTGTGTGTGTGTGTGTGTGTGTGTGTGTGTGTGTGTGTGTGTGCGTGTGCGTGTGTGCCTGCCTGCCTGCGTGCGTGCGTGCGTGCGTGTATGCATGTATGCACTCATTTGTGCTTGAGTGCCTTTGTGCGTGTGTTACATGTGTGCGACTGTGTGTGCATGCCCATGTGACTGTGCAAATGTGTGTCTCTACATATTTAGGTAGCTGTCTCTGTTCATCAATTATTTACCTAACGGACTGAAAGTGAACTCTCCCTGTCTCTCTTTCTCCCTGTCTCTCTCTCTCCATCTCCCTCTCTCTCTCCCTGTCTCTCTTTCTCCCTGTCTCTCTCTCTCCATCTCCCTCTCTCTCTCCCTGTCTCTCAGGAGTACCAGGGTTCCAGTGTGCTGGGCCAGTTTGTCACTCGCTTCATGCTGCGAGAGACATCCAGCCAGCTGCTGTCCCTCCAGAGGTCTCTGCAGTGTGCCATGGAGGCGGTGGAGGAGCAGAGCAGTCCTGCAAAGTCAGTGCTGTACAAATACTCTAGTCTATAATGTAACGACATCAATACATAATCCAACTCTGAGAGTGTGCAAATAGAATGGACCAAATGGACCCATAAATGGAGCCGTGAGAGGCCTCTGGAGGGACAGCAGCAAATGGACCCGTAAGGATCCATTTGGTTTCTGTAAGGGTCCATTTACAGATCTTACGGGTTTATTTGGTTCCATTTCTATACTCTCAGTTACAGACCTGTAGGGTCCATTTGGAACCCCCCTCAAGGAACCCTGAGGGTCCCTGGACCCCACTTTGAGAACCATTGACCTAATTAATTGTCGCTGTTGGGCACAGACCTTGTGTGTCCAAAACCGTTACTTTTCAGGAATTGGAAAGAACCTTCTGTTCCAATGGATTCAATGGAGTTATGATCAAGTCACAAGCTCTTGTTAATACTTTTCATTTGTTAAATATTCTTATAACCCACAGAGAGATTCTCTTACTGCCAGACTTATTTCTGGCTGCATGCACCCACTGCCCACTGTTTCACTGTGCTTCTGCAAAAAAAAAAAAAAAATGTCATCGCGACTTCCTCATTCAATTTTATACGCCTTTGAAAATAGCATGTCTTGGCCAAAAATACATAGTAAAAAAAAAAGTGCACAGGAGCCGAGATACAGCCTTAAGTAATAAGTGAACCAAGAAGTGAATGGAGCAGCAAATCTTCGGATCACGATATCTTGGTTTCTGAACGTTTTTATTTTTATTTTTCCAAAAAGTTGTCATAAGTCATTGTCTTGTCATAAGTCGTTCTTGGCAGTTAGAGAGTTAAATGAGTCAACCGACTATGGTGCTCTCAGGTGGGTAAGGAGGGAATTCCACATTTCGGGGCGGCCGAGCAGAAAGCCCGGTCGCCCATTGTACGTAGGTTGGTATAGGGGGTTTTGAGGAGGTTATAGTGTTTGAAGAGCGGAGGTTGCGGGTCGAGGATTGTGGGGAGACTAATTCCTTGAGGTAGGAAGGAGCGTTGCCGTGGATGCACTGATGAGTCAACAGGGATACCTTGTATTAGGTCCAGGAAAGAGACGGGAAGCCAGTGGAGTGAACGGAGGATGGGTGTGATGTGTTTGTGTTTGCGCACTCTCATTAGGATCCGAGCAGCGCTGTTCTGGATATACTGGAGCCTTTGAAGGCTCTTGCTAGGGATCCCGATGAGAGGCGCGTTGCAGTAGTCCAACCTGGAGGAGACGAAGACGTGGACAAGTTTTTAGGAATCTGCTAGCGTGAGTGTGGGGCGGAGTTTTGAGATGTTTCTGAGGTGGAAGAAGGAAGTTTTGCTCAGATGTCTGGTGTGGGCCTCAAAGTTCAGGTGAGGGTCCATTTTTACTCCCAGGTTAGTGACAACCGGTGAGAGGGGAAGGTCCTGTCCGGAGAAGCTGATGCTGGTTATGGGGGATGTTTTTATCTGGTGTGTGGGGGGGGGGTGCCTATTAGGATTACTTCAGTTTTGGAACAGTTGAGCTGCAGAAAGTTGTTTCTCATCCACGCCTGTATCTCCTCCAGGCAGGTGGTGAGAGTGGATAAGGGCGGTGGTGATGATGAAGATGATGAGGACGACGGGGTGGCAGAGGGGGTTTGGTTGGTTTATGTACAGTTGTCATCAGCATAGCAGTGGAAAGATATTCCATCCCTGCTGATGACACCGCCAAGGGGTAGCAGGGTGAACAGAGTGGGGCAGGCCGAGTACAGATTCCTGAGGCATACTATGCTATATTATATTACACTGCATTGCATCATACATTTGTTATGATACATTATACGTTCTTAGAGTGTTTGCTTTGATATACAATGTCATGCTGGGCTATAATATGCTATGCAGTGCCATCTTACAGTTGTTCTATACTCAAGTCAAGTGTCTGTTGGCAGTGTTCATTTTACAGCCTTGAGTGTAGTGTGCAGTGGTGGGAAAAGTGTTTTACTCAAGTAAAAGTATCAATACTGTAATGCACAAATACTCTGTTACAAGTAAAACTCTTGTAATAAACATGTACTTGAGTAAAAGTACAAAAGTATTGGCATCAAAATATACTTAAAGTACCAAAAGTACAAGTACTCGTTATGCAGAATGTCCCGTTTCACAAGTTCACAATCATTATGTCTAAAATATAGTGGTAGTGTGCCATGCCATGACAGCAGTGTATTATGGAAAATATTATATCCAGTCAGGGTGAAGTGTAGACCATTTAAGGAAGATTACAGCAGCAGCAGAGCAAACAGATCAGTATAGCCAGGCCTCCTGGCCTGACCAACAGCCCCTCGGGGCACAAGCCTCTAATTCAAAAGCCTCCATCTAACACAGTTCTACATAGTCCTCATTGTACCAGAGATGCTATTCTAAATGGTCATATAAGGTATGTATTAAAGATAAGAGCGACACAAACATAGATACACATATACAAATAGCTGACAGAGTCAGAGTAGCATGGGAGACAGCTGTAGCTGAGTTGGAATTAGCACATTTGTGTAAGACCTTGCTTCAATGAGATAACCAACAAATACACAATAATATCTATAAATTCCTGCCATCATATGTGACAGAGAAGAGCAGTGCTACATCTGTGCTACTGCCATGGACAAATCCACAGGAAAGACAGGAAGTTGTGTTGTTCAAGGTTAAAGTCTTGTATGCTATGATTCAAGCTGTGCCCTTCCAGCACAATGATTTGGCGGCCGCTACAACTGCTGTATCAACTGTTATTAACTCAGCAGTTAGGCACTTCAACACATAGACGCCGACCCTGCGATGTCCAGGCGACCTTTCAGCCTACCAGTCACTGCCACCCAAAATGCTGGTCTGTAATTAACACGCCAGTCCATCAGTTATAATGGTCTGAAATTATGTCACTGCCTTCAGACCTACTTAATGAGGTACGCATAAGAGTTTCATTTTAGTGCAGAGGTCTTCAAGCGGGGGTCCACGACCCCTAGGGGGTCCGCGGAGGTACTGCAGGGGGTCCGCGAAATTGTTTGATTCAAAAAATATTTTTGTTTTTAAAAACTTTAAAAACTTTTTTTTTCCAAAAATGTCAATTTGTCTTTAAACATAACATGACATATTTTAACACATCGGGTGCCGAACACGGTCTGAACCGTGTGTTTACATAGTAGCGCTTCCGCTGCTTCGGTGCCGAACACGGTCTGAACCGTGAGTTTAGTCTTTTTTGTTTTTTTCGTTTTTCTCCGCGCGGGCGGGGCTAGAGCAGCTCTGGGAGCACCCATTGTAATCCTGCGAAGGAAGTGCCAGATCGCTCACCGGAAACTTTTTTTTTTTTCCCATCCGCTTCCTGTCTATTTCCTACTTTGAAACGCCTCTATCTCCGAATCTGTTTCCTGTGGGGAAAACCGGTCATGCGCGATGCGCGATCCCCCCCCCCCCGTTGTAACTCGGCAGGGAAATGTTATGGTTCCAGCCTGTAGCCAGTCTCATGGCACAACATGAATCGATGCTTTTTTTTGCGTGCATGGATTTGCTTGTAACGCACGCGGAAGCTTTAAACAGCAAAGCGCAGTCAATGGGGAGAATGCTGGCACCCACGGTAAGTTGTTATGAAAAAATGCTGGCACCCAATGTGTAGCGTAGTATTGAATGCACAATAACATGGTAGGTTTATACATATTTTGTAGAGAAAGGTTCTTTTGCACACCTACTAGGCAACCATTTTTTCATGTTTATTTATATATAAAACACACTTTTATGCATAAATATACGATATATGTGGTAGCCTATCCCCCACCCTATGAGGTAGGGGGTCCCTGCTCCATCACCCCATCAGTTTGGGTGTCCGGGGTCCCCCCGGCCTGAAAAGGTTGAAGACCCCTGTTTTAGTGTATTTTGTGGGCTTTTGTCACACAATGTAACGTAATGGCAGTGACGCGTTGCTGACCATCAGAGGGGATCATGGGAAATGTAGTCATTTCTGCTAATTTCGGTTCTACTGTGTTAAGCTTGTGTTACATTACTGCTGCTTAAGGCCCCTGCATGCTACCAAATGAGGTGGTCACCCTAGCACCGTTTGTGACCACCAAAACGGCCCTTAGGTGGGCCCCACCTAGGCAATTCTATGTGGGGCCGAGGTGGTTCTTAACTGGGATGCCCATGTGGCCTATAAGTGGGTTCTACCTGGGCCCTAGGTGTATTCCAACCAACCAGAGTGCAGTGGCCATCACTCCAAATGTTGTGACGTCAGGGCTCTCAATACTGCACATTGGGGTAGGAGGAAGGGTGTTTTCTCTGGAGATTTAAAATCCGCCCCTCTATGCCACATATCAGACGCGCTACAGGGTCTTTACTCACCAAGCCATGGCCCCACTGGCTACGCCAGTGATATGCGCTGCCAAGTGGGCGCGGGGGCGCGGCCTCAGCTTGTGTGCGTGATACTAGAGCTGCGCCTCAGCTCTAGTATCATTAATTTGAATGGTTAAATGTGGAAGGGGCGAGGCTATCCCCCTCCTTGCTATGGAGCATCAAGTTGGATTGTACTAGTAGTGCAGCATGTGGCACAGCTCAGCAGAGTTATCCTCTGCCTCTCTCCCTCTGGGAACCACCCTGCTATTATTGGAGATAATAGAGAGATTATTGCCAAGGTGAATTATTGAGAGGGGACCAGGGGAGGCAGAGAGGGGGACAGATGGAGACTGAGAGAGATCCACAGGTAACGAAGGCATAGCAATAGAGACGATGAGTCAGTCTGTTACTATGACAGACAAGAGGTAAATCTCAGGCAGTGGCCTGGCTTACAGGGAGTTAAAAGATCACAGATATACGCAGGAGCCTGACCATTTAGGGCTTTAAAAACAAGCAGTAAAATCGTATTTTCAATCAATTTAGATCAATTCTAAAACTCACAGGTAACCAGTGAAGGGCTGCAAGGACAGAGAGAGAGAGCTTTTAAGCTACAAACAACTCATTATAGTTTGCTCTCCCACAGAGACAGTGAAAAGGCGGCAGGTGTGTGTGTGTGTTGGGGGGGGGGGGGGGGGGGGGGCTTAAAGAGAGTAAGAGGGAGGAAAGAGAAATATCCGTTAACTTAATTTATAGCTCTTTTCATTAGTAGGCTACAAAGCCCTTCACAACCACACCAATTAAAGAGAGGTCGATATTCATGAGAAAGAGAGACAATTCAAGGGAGAGTTGAAGAGAGAGAGGACAGAGAGAGTGGTAATCAACATCAGAGAAAAGAGAAACAGATAGTAATGAGAATGAGTAAAAGAGAGAGGAATGAGAAGCGATAAAGTCGTTATTAAACAGAGAGATGGAGAAAACCATCACTGTAAAGTCCTGTGTGTTCATTTGACTCTAAAAGTGGAAAAATGGGCCCACAAGGCATACATTTACACTCTCAGACTTAATTTAATTTAACCTATTAACTTAGTTATACTACTATTATAGTTATACATATATAATATGATATGATATGATATGATATGATATATATGATATGATATATAGTTATACTACTATTATATTAGTTATACTACTATTATAATATTAACTATTTTATACTTGAATTCGTTTTTTGATCTGTGACGTGCCCAATATCCTATCCTTTCCTATATTAAAATTGGCTGATGGGAGGGCCGGCCGGTGGGTGGGCGGACCACGGCCCACGTCACTCTGACATAACCATAAACAAACCATGCCAGCTACGCCCAAATATAGAGTGTGTTGTCTAACCTCGATGTGTCGTCATGGCATCTAGGGTATCACCGCTTAGCATGAGAATGTCATGCAAAATAGTGAGGCTAAGGGTTGCTGTGGTTAACACTCAGGATGTGTGTGTAGGGATGGAGCAGCATCCTCCTCGTCTGCAGTGGGTTTATGGTTTATGCTGCAGTGGCCTTTTGGCACCAGGCAGGTCTCAGCATGAGTACCTCCCAAGTAATGCCCTCCCTGTGGACTGTCAGCAGGAGGCTGCACACACACACACACACACACACACACACACACACACACACACACACACACACACACACACACACACACACACACACACACACACACACACACACACACACACACACACACACACACACACACACACAGGCACATGCTCTCTCTCTCTCTCTCTCTCTCTCTCTCTCTCTCTCTCTCTCTCTCTCTCTCTCACATACACACACAGTTCAAGGAAAGACATTTAAGCACTCAGTGGCTTTGAGCGAATGTGTGTGTGTGTGTGTGTGTGTGTGTGTGTGTGTGTGTGTGTGTGTGTGTGTGTGTGTGTGTGTGTGTGTGTGTGTGTGTGTGTGTGTGTGTGTGTGTGTGTGTGTGTGTGTGTGTGTGTGTGTGTGTGTGTGTGTGTGTGTGTGTGTGTGTGTGTGTGCGTGCGTGCGTGTGTGTGTGTGCACGCGCATCATGCATGCATTTAGCCTGTGTATTAATTAATTGGAAATGACTTGGATTCATTCACCTCCATTCACCACTGTACCCTCACACCACACTCTCCCTCTCTCTACAGTATCTCTCTTCCCCTCTCTCTCAATTGCTGTCTTAACAATAATCCAAGATCATCAATAGCAGGCGTCATAAATATCATAACTGAATTAACTATGACTGAAACCCCTGTAGGATCAGTAAAAGTCTACACCTATCACAGGCCAGGGTGACATTTAAAGTGCATGTCAATAACTTGTGATAATACAAATACATAGTGAGTGTACTGCACATTGCTTCTGAATCAATGTAGTTCACATCCCCCTAGTGACAGTGCATGTAATTCCCCAGACTCCCCATGGCTGCCTACCACATTAATTAATTGAGTTGCTGCCATGAGAATACATTTGTTTTCTGCTCATTAGTTTTTAATTTGGGGTTATCTGCTGTAGCGGAGACCCAAAAGATTAATTTGTCGTCTCCCTGGGATCCAAACTTACCAGAAATGGATTATGATTTATGAATGAATCACTTAAGCACTTTAGTGAAAATAGCCGATCTACAATATAATATAACATATATAGTGTGCATTATAGTGTGCTCTCCCTGCAGAGACAGGTGTGTGTGTGTGTGTGTGTGTGTGTGTGTGTGTGTGTGTGTGTGTGTGTGTGTGTGTGTGTGTGTGTGTGTGTGTGTGTGTGTGTGTGTGTGTGTGTGTGTGTGTGTGTGTGTGTGTGTGTGTGTGTGTGTGTGTCTCTGTGTGTGTCTCTCTTGTGTGTGTCTCTGTGTGTGTCTCTCTTACTCTCTTACGAGAGTAGGAGAGAGGAAAGAGAAATATCTAAACTTAATTTATAGCTCTTTTCATTAGTAGGCTGCAAAGGCTGCACACACACGCACGCACACACACAGGCACTCAATCTCTCTCTCTCTCTCTCTCTCTCTCTCTCTCTCTCTCTCTCTCTCTCTCTCTCTCTCTCTCTCTCTCTCTCTCTCTCTCTCTCTCTCTCTCTCTCTCTCTCTGTCTGTCATGGTGATGCCTACTCTTACCCTTTGAGATCTGCCCACAAGGAAATCCAAAATCCATGTAATTAGTTTTGGATACAGTCCAAGCTGCTCTTTTCAGTCTGTCAGCCTGCTGCACAAGAAAAATATGCAAACTTGTGCTTGTTGTGTTTTACAACGCTCCAGATGCATAATACAGAATGTTTAAAAGTGTTGCTTTGGCATTGTCTGTCCCTCTTGCAGAGCGATAAGCAAATTGTAGTGGGTCCAGGATATCTGCTTACATGAGTGCATAAAGTGAGTTTTGGTAATCCTCTGAAGTGATTTGGCTATAGTACCAACGAGGGGATTGAAATTGGCCTATATAGTCATTAGGAGAAGATGGACGAGGGACTGAGGGAATGGGGGACCATGATTGATTGTTTTCCACAGTGATGAGACCACCTGGGTATCCAGTGAGCGTTGGAAGAGGGATTCAAAAATCCTACTCAGTTGGGGCGATCAGTGTTTCAACACCCTGATATCGATGTAATCAGTATTCATGTGTTAGTTAGTGCTCTCCTATCAAACATGCGCTTCACCGCCTCTTCCTCGATGATGAGTGAGCTTGTGTTTGTTTTCCATTCCGGCAATGACAGTCTCTTGCCAAACAGTGATGTTTATCGCCGACCCCTGTCTTGAAGCAGTGAAAAATGTATCAGATTGTTGGCTGAAGAGAGGCACTTTGAGAGTCTATTTGATATGATGTGCATGCCAGCTCATGCAGTCCTAGCTCCTGTATCTCCTTTCTTTCATGCAGGCTTTTTCTAGTTTATTACCTAATATACTTTAACCCTGTAGTCACCCAAGGCTTGTTGTTTGGACACACTCTGCTGACCCTTGTTGCAATAACCACACCCACACAGACGTCTATATAGCCTTAGACTTCTGTCATGTCATTTAAATGGGCAGAACAATCCTCAAAGTCATTCCAAGATGTACAGTCAAATTACACTTTTAGGGTCTCAAAACTGTCCTCATCCCATCTGTCTGGACCTGCTTTTCCACAGGCTTCTCCTTATTCAGAAACCTGTCTATAGGCAGGTCTAAGAAGGACAGTTTTGTTGTCTGAGACACGCTGTAACTTACAGTAGGCCTACTTCTCTTACTCTGTATCTGTACCTTAACCGCTGTGTGGCTTCTGGTGACTGAATTCCTCCCGCAGGATCAATTTAAGGTCTGTTTATCTAAGATTTAAGATTTATTTAAGAAGGAGATACCACAGTAAACGTTCTAAGCCTTCCTCCTCCACACTGGGAGGGAAACTGCAGCCAAAGGTTCGATGGAATGCATTTTCCCATGTGGGTGCCATGATGTCTTTTCCTTTACGTCTTATGGATCAGTCAGGTTCTTTTTGCAACCTGCCTGCATGTGCATGCCACATGATGTCAGTGTGATGTGGTCTGATCTATTATGAAAGATACTGTCTTATCAGTATTTACTTTTTGATAGATAAAAAAATATAAATATTTATCTGTGGGAAGTGGGAACTCGCAGGGAAGGTACAGATCTTCTTCCTCGTCACTCTTGTTTGTTTTGCATCACCTGGCATTTATAATGACACACACGCCCCCTCCTTGCTCTGTGCCTGTAGTTTCTCTGCAGCTGTCCATGCACATGGTAGTAAATCCGTCTGGGCAAATATCATGGGGCAGCCATAGCTGGTGGGTAGAGAAGCCGCTGGGAATCAGAAGGTCGCTGGTTTACCCCCCGGTCTGCCCAGTCTACATGTATGTGTCGAGGTGTACCTGAGCAAGAGACTTAACTCCTAACCACTTTCTGGATGTTGTAATAGTTAGAATGGGTAAATGCAGCGGATACATTTAACCTGAGGCCGATTCTACAAATGCCTTCTAAATCAGCAGTTCTCAAACTTTTTCATGCCAAGGACCCCCAAATTGATATATATTTATACATTTGGCCGCAGACCCCCATCTGAAAATGCTCTGTGCCAGGGACCCCCAGAAGAGAAGATTTGTGTTAAAAAAATCAAAATGATTATATTTTCAAAAATGGCAGATGTACAAGCTTGCAGCACGGCACAAAGTGACGCGCTGT
Organism: Gymnoscopelus microlampas; assembly: GCF_963454915.1. Lineage (NCBI taxonomy): Eukaryota > Metazoa > Chordata > Actinopteri > Myctophiformes > Myctophidae > Gymnoscopelus > Gymnoscopelus microlampas. Next base: position 25,213,769 of record NC_139944.1, on the reverse strand, counting down.
GAGCTTGTAGATCTGCTATTTTTGAATAGCCAAACTAAAATCTAAAACGACACAAATTCTTTCCCGGTTTTAATGGGTCAATGTGAGTGCAAATGTCCAGCGACAAACAAATACCCCAAAGGAGTGGGGGACAAAGTTATTATTATTCTCAGATGTCAGCACGGTCCCATTAAGTCATTAATTAACTAGTTCGCATGATGTACAAACAAGAAATGATAAGAACAGTATAAACTGTGCTGCTGAAGACGCCACGGTGCAGCACTGTGCGGTTTGTCCCTCCATCTGCTCCCTCTCACTCTTCTGCCAATTTTCCTCCACCCTGCCATTTCCCTCTCTTTGGGTCCTATTTTTGGGAAGGCACGTTGCCGTGAGTAAGGCATGCTGTGGATGGCCAAATTGACAATTTCCCAAATTACAGTGGTGTGTTTTTTTTCCCCGGCTTCGTGTGCTTGGTATTTTTGTGGACTCACCGTGCACCGGTGTGGGGGGAGAGGAGCACAGTGGGCTGTGTGTGTGTCGTTTGCTAATCTCTCTAAACAGATTAGCAGAATCTGTCAGCACCACTGCCCTAAACATGTAGTGTTGTTGTTAGTAGGAATACACACAGAAGCATGCCCGGGAGGAAGCGGGCTAAGAAAGGGGAGGAGCCAACCCGAGCTCCTGTTTTTACACAAAAAAATGTGCTGGCCTCAGAGGCAAAAACAAAGGGGGGAAAAACTCATTTCCCTTTTTTTTTTTTTTACTGAATGGGTTCCCAGATTGGTCATTTGCAAACCAGCAGAGAACTGCAATTTCGGTGTCAATGAGGACCATACTTTGCAGCGTCCGCTGCCCGCCTGCTTGGACCAGGTCTATTGGCATACAGCGAGGCGTGTACTGTGCTTGTCCATTGCTACTTTCATCACTTTAGTTGGTGGAGGCACTAGGGCTGCAGCTATCGAATTGACATGAAAATGTTCAATTCATTTTTATAGCTACATCGATTAGTCTGAATTAACCACTTAAGCGCTATTAGAATAACGGTGTCATGCGAACATAGGGAAAATAGACGCATCGCAACGTGTTGTGAGATTGTAGATCGCTTAAATCGGTTAGTTCGATTAACTGTTGCACCTCTAGGTGGCACACAAGTCACACAAGCCCACTTTCTATTTCACTGACAGCTATTCGATTTCACTGACTATTGTCTCATCATAACACGGACAGGTATGCACAGATATAAAGAGTTACTGCTGCCTGGACCTCCGAGGCCGACATCTGTTTTATTCCGTTTTTACTTTATTAAGATGTCCGTCCACATAGTTTATCTGGTGACTTTGGGCTTATGATTTAGTCTTGGCCATCTGTCCGAGGTGGATGTGGATTCACTGTTGGCGACCCTCCCCCTTCTGCACAAGGACATCATAACTTTGCTCTTGGGAGAAATTACATTTTGCTGCTGTCGGGCAGAAACCTTTTATCGCCTTCAGTTCAGTACTTAGTCGTTCAAGAGTGATGCAGAAGAGTGGCGAAAACTGCAGCGCTTGTAGATCTTCTATTTTTGCAGAAAAAAGTAAAAGGTTTCTAAATATTGAACCAATGAAAACCAAACAGCCTGGGACTAGATGATAACCACATAACTTTTTGCCATTTCCTGAAAAGTAAAGGTTGTTGGACATGCAAGCTTTCCACCCAACAGCTATGATTTCGTCGCATCGCAAAGCATTGTGAGCTTGTAGATCGGCTATTTTCAAAAGATTTTTATACATTTGAAAACTTGTGATTGGACATTCTGCATAATGAGTACTTTCTACTTTTTGGTACAGTTTTGATACTTTTACTTAAGTAAGAAATGTGAGTACTTTTTCCACCACTGTACCTGCCACGTTGTTCACTCTGTTTCAAAACAGGGCCCTTCCTCTCTAGCCATCTCTTTCCCTATCTCTTTCTGTCTGTCTCTCTCCATGCCCTGGCTTCCTACCTCTATTCAATTCCACCTACTTAACACTGCCTTGTGTCATTCCTCCAGTTGTTTTTAACATTCACTCTGACAGTTAACCTCCCCTACTTTTTTCCCTCGACACTAACTCATCTCTCCGCGGGCCTCAAACTGTGCCATCACTGCCACTCTGCGGCATAGCAGGGGCGAGGTGGAGGCTCCCGAGCTGACAGCGCTACAGAGGAACGACAAGCCTAGCTGTGGACGCAGGGCCCAGAACAGCCTGTGTCTGTCGCCATCAGATCTGACTACAGGTAACACACACATCACACAGAATGTGACTATATAGGAGGACGGATGTGGCTCCTATAGACGCTGATAAATATTAATGGTTTTCTACATGTTATTGTTCACATGTGTGGAACTCCATACTGTAGTGGCTGTGCTGTACATAAACATTTGTTCAGTGTTTTTCTTTGAAGGTAGGGTAAGTGATATTTTTTGGTCAAAAGAAAACGTTTTTCATAAAAGGTTAAAGCACTATATTCTGATAGTAATCATTGCTATAGAGTGTTTGTTCAATAATAGGAGTCTCCATGTCTCTCAAGCTCTTTGATAAACCGAAAATAAATGTTCAGGTAGCTGACAAAATTTCAGCCAATCGGGAGAGAGCGAGTACCCATTTATCAGCTTCATTTGATAGTGTTCCAGTTCCAATTTTGTCTGCTCATTTCTTTGTGTTATCACCTTCAATTTCACTTGTTTAATCTCTATCTTGAGTTCTCTATACTGATTGGATAAAATTGGTATCCTGACCTGAAAATGCATTTTCTGTTTAATAAAGAGCTGAAGAGACATGGAGACGACTATCAGAATATAGAGCTATTTGACACTTATTTTAACCAAAGAAAATCACTTACCCTACCGTAGCCAACATGCCATCCGTATTTTGGCCATGCCAGGCGAAAATGACCACGCCATTTTCAACCATTTTCGAATAAAGGGAAAATAACGGAACTACAATCGATTGATTGATCATTATATTTTATTAACCTGTAATTTACTGTGTAATGTAATTAGTTTTTCATCAGGGAATGGTTTGCAATGGTCCATGCTTGGCTGCTTCCCGTGACTGTCATTAGGGTTGTTCCACATAATCAATATTGGCAGAAAATATACGAGAGAATCCTACATTCTGAACACTGAACATTGTAAAAAAAAAAGACTGCTCTCTTCCACTGTGTGCATATCCAGGTGTGAGCGTGGAGAACGGTGAGACCTGGTGCTCTCAGGTCAACAGGCTGCAGCAGCTTCTGGACAAGCTGGAGTGTCAGGTATACTTAACATTCAGAAATGTGCTATGTATATGTTGCACATGGTTCTTTTTGTGAGGCACATGGTCTCGGTTAATCAAGAGTGGATACAACCCAAGCTGATCTAAAAACGTAAACTTTCCATTCAGCTTAAACTGACACTGAGACAGTCAGCGTTATAATGAATGTTCAGAATCAGAATCAATTCTACTTCCCATGATTATATCTGTAAAGGAGTACATGAATAAAAGTTTGTGCAAGCTCTCAAGTCAACATTGGAATAGGCAAAGAGAGAATAGAGAAGAAAGGAACACAGATCAAAAACAACAGGAAGGGAGTTGAGTTGAGTCAAATCAATATACAAATTCCAGTATACATGAATAAATGTAACCAGGTGCATTAAAAAGGTGCAATGGAAAGATGGCACTGTGGAGGGCAGAATGCGGGCCTGTGCAGGTGGAAAACATGCCATGTGAGCAAAAGACAGAAAAGGAGCACAATCACAGAATGGAAAGTAACGCCACGGTTCATTCTGCAAGGCGGAGGCTTACGCAGCGCTTCTCATTCACCTCTCTCCGCTTTCCCTGAACTATTCTGTCACGCTCTCTGGCTTCCCAATTCTGCGTGTCTCATTCCATAGTTTCTCTCTCTTCTATATTCGCTCCCTACCTAACACCCTCTATATGGCAAATTCTCTCCATGCATACCAGTGCTTCACTCCTTTTTCAATCTCTTGCACCTGTTTTTATTTCATTCTCCCATGTCTCCCCTGTCATCCCAAGGGAGAGTGGTGGGTGCTGGGGGGGGCAATATCAAAGCAAATCATAACCTACTGTACGCTATAGTGAGGTGCAATATCTACTGACAGATCTCTCTCACACAGCACAATAACCTTTATATCTAGCCCGTGCTCTGACTTTTCACATACTCATGATTCAGTCCTTCAGTCATGCCATATACTCATGATTCAGTCCTTCAGTCATGCCACATATAGTATGGTTGTTTGGATGTATATCAAAGTATGAGCAAGGATCAGAAATGAAATCATCGTACTGGCGTACGAAATGTTCTTTTTGCACACTTCCTGAAAAGGAAGGGCCCTTGTTAGCCTTCAACTTGATGCAGTTTCCTTATACAGTTCAGTAAAAAATGTATGGGTTGCCTTCCTCATCAAAAAATACCATTGGAATCTCGACTAACTTATGTCACTGCTCAATAAATGTTGAAATAAAGAATAGAGTGTGCCATCTTTGCATTCACTGCTGTGAGATAAAATATGGAAAGTAGGAAAAAAAGGATAAGTAATGGAATGGATGTACAGCCCATGACACATTAGTTCACAACACAGCTGCATCCAGCACAGCCTCGTGAAATATTAGACCAAAAAGAGCATTCAACCGTGCACTTTAAATCTGGCATCCCTATTTTGGGCACAACAAAAAAGTGGGAAAAAGCAAAAATAGCCGATCTTTAAACTCAGAGTGTGTGTGAAAATAATTTATAGTTGCAGCCCTAGATCGCTTAAAAGATAGTCTATATTGGGCTACACTGTTTGAAAGCAGAGGACAAAGCCTCTCATATACAGTGAAACCCTGAGCGTTCATTTAATTCTGAGAGTCTAATGGACCGTTACGGGTCCATTTTCACACTTCTACTATTCTCATGTTATCACCTCTTCATTTCAGAGTCCGAAGTTGGAGCCACTGAAAGAAGACTCACTGGCCGGCACATACAAGTCTGTGAGTCATCGTGACATATTTTCCCTGTATTACTGATATACGGATTAGGAATTACATTGTAATTTTGCCGTTGCTTATAGGGTCAACCAATCTTTTATCAGAGGCATAGCTAAATGTTCACTGCAATAGTACACAGTCAAATTTGTAGTTAATTTAATTTAACTCTGAGATTGGACCTTTGCACGTGAAAACCGTAAAACCTGAAATGAGGTCTGAACATTTAAACCGTCTTCATACTTGGACAATATAGGCAAAACGCAAACTTATGTACAGTACTATCCCGTCTCCCAGCTAGACAGTTAAGTGTTGCTTGGCAACAGGAAAAAATATTTTGTGTGAACCATAGCAATACGTCCTGTTGAAATACAAGCAATACTTTCGAGGCATCTTGATGAAATACGGCCGTCAAGGCTGTATTTTCAGAACATTGCATTACGGTGCGGAAATATTCCTTACGCCTGAGAATGCATCACAGCCATCGTCTCTCTCACAGTACAACACTCCCAGCTGCATACAAGCACTTAATTAGAACGGAACATTAGTTAGAAGAGCCTGCATGGCCGTTGGATAATAATGCATTTGTATGTAAGTGCACAACGGCCCCAGTGAAGTAATTGCGGTTTGCATGCTTATGAGGCATTATGCAAGCTTGTGAGCAAACAAGCAAGATGCATACATTAAGAGACCTGTCTTTGCATCTTAAACTTTTGGAGTACAGCACTGTATTGTATGTATTTTAGTCCCTATTTGATCAACTGATATTCAGGTAATTTATTGGACAGTTGAAGTAATGACAGCAGAGGTCGTTCAAGTCCATAGACCATATTCACACGGCGGCCATGTTTCTATGAAGTCAATGAAAGTAGCCACCCCGGGTGGCGGCACTTTCAATGTTAAATTCCAATATGGCCGCCATGTGAATATGGTCTATGGAGTCCATTAGTAGATCAGGTGGTTCTCAAAGTGGGGTCCGGGGACCCCCAGGGGTCCTTGAGGGGGTTCCAGGGGGTCCCCAGCAAAGTTGGTTAATATAAAAATCACGTTTATCCCCTATTTTATACATCAGCTATTTGCATTGTTCCCGAGTAGGTTTATATAACAAGTAATTTGTTGTTTAAAAATGTACTGTGTACTTACAGCTTTAAACATACCACATGTGACATAAAGATATGTGTAAAGGATAATGTTGGAGGGAACCTACTATATAAACCAACTATTATATATGATGAGACTTGTACCAGTGGGATGTGAATGTGCAGTGCATTATGCTTCGAGAAGTAAGAATCCTTTAGCTGCTAAAGATAAGTCTGTGACTCAGCAAGACAGAAGTAACTATAGGAGAAGACTCACTTTTTACTGCATGCACCAATGGCAATTACATTTAGCATTTTTGTATCTGTTACACTAGTCAAAGATTTTGCCAGTCTAGAGACACATTTTGTATGAAAGTATTCCTTTCATTCTAGATATTTTTTTTGCACAGGATGCACCGGCTGCACCAGTACAAAGAAAGGGTCGAAGCAGAATATAAATGCATCAATGACACTTCTAAAATCCGTCACTTGAGATGGCAACACAGCTACTTTGGTGCTGATGAAATTTCAACACTTGTGGCCCTATTTTGGGGGAAACAGGCGAACCGGTGTGAAGTGCAGTCAACAGTGTAGCAGGTGGGTCAGGTGTGATTGCAGGTGTGATTGCAATCATCTGTCGCCACGACAGATGGATTTGGTATTTTTTGGGACTGGAAAAGGGCAAGAAACGTGGTAAAGTGGCAAGGTTGGATGGATTACACTGAGTTGCTGTTTGGCAGAAAACCTTGTATCCCCACATTTCAGCTTTTTATGTTTTTGTCATAATTTAACGCCCTACTTCGCCATACTACAGTGTCACACAAAAGTAGCAAAAATAGCTGCCTCACGACGTGTTGTGAGCTTTAGATCGTAGATTTGTTTATAGTGAAAGTTACAGTGGTTAGATCTGTGGGTATACTGAACCATTGACAAGTATTGGATCCATTGGATTGGATTTTATTTTCTGAAAATTAACAGTTTTGGACGTTATTGTCGGTTTCCACGCGACAATGACGATATATTGTCAGTGGGTGTGTTGCAGGTGGATTCAATCATGACCAATCAAATGATCACTTTTCATTACCTTTGAGAGCTGGTAATTTCCACACTGTCGTGGAAGCAAAGACTCGGAAACTGAATTTCTCCCAAGAGCAAACTGATGTCCTTGTGGGGGTGCACAGTCATCAACAACAAACCTACGGCACTTCACACAGGCAGCCAAGAGAAGATGATGCATTCTCTGGAGGAAATAACAAATGCATTTAATATGTATGACTCTGGTCCTCTGAGAAGCATTTCTCAGTTGATCCCAGTTCATATAAACCCAATTCATAATCTCCAGATAAACAACGTGCGGGTGGACAAAACTGAGCGGTCCTTGGCAGACATCTGCTAGAATCCCCAGGAGTAAAGATTTGAGTTAAAAATGTTCGCTTTAAAATAAATGTATTTATTATATATTACATATATTTGAATATATATATTCAAAGATTTGCGCGGCACTCGGCACTCGGTGCTGCGTTATGAGCTTGTAGATCTGCTATTTTTGAATAGCCCAAAGAAATCTAAAATGACACTGATGCGTTCCTGGTCTTAATGGATAAAACACAACATAATAGAACTTTTTGTACTTTGACTTAAGTAAGATTTAAGGGGAGAGAGAAAGGAGAGAAATAAGGGGTGTGAGGGATCGTTGTGAGATACAGCGCTCACAACTGTGAACAGCTGTTCGCAGATTGTCATGAGGGGCGGTGTTGTCATCTGGCTTGATTATAGACAGGTGTGTGATTAGCATGAGCTTCCGTGTTGTCATCTGGCTTGATTGTAGACATGTGCGGTTGTTATTAGGCACGCAAACTCCATGAAGCATGCTTGTGTGATTTTAGAGATGTCTGTCTGGGTGTGCCTGACAGTGCCTCCACTAACTAAATTGTGCCAAAAATAGCAATTGGCGAGCTGATCCAAGCAGGCAGGTGGCGTACAGCACAAAGCGTGGTCCTTGATGACCTCCAAATTGCAGTGCTCTGCTGATTTGCAAACCTATTGCACACCTCTCCTCCCACACCGGCACATGGCAACATACGTAGGGCAAGGAAAACACACATAGGCAAGGGCAAACACGCCACTTCAACTCCAGACATTGTCAAGTCGCATATCCACTGCACGTCTTCCCCAAAATAGGGCCTTTTTTCAAGTTAATCATAAAATCAAGTTGATTTCATGATTAACCATATGAACCCTAGTGTCCCTATTCTGGCCATGGAAATTGGCGACCATCCGGCAAAAATGGTCGCCAATCACGTGGTGAGCTTGTATATTGGCTATTTCAGCTAAGAGATCTGGTGTAGAGGAGAAAAGGGAGGGGACCCCTGGGGGACCCCTAGCAACAAAGTATATTGAGTTTTAAATGGTTAGGTGCTGCCTAGGTCCATGGCGTCTCACCCCATTCTTCTGTCTCATCTTGCCATTGCCTGGGTGCCAACCAGAACATCCTGCTGGTTCAGAGGCAGATGACAGTGGCAGAGGAACACCTGGAAGACTTCCGTAACGTTCTGAAGAGCTACAGCGACGCCACCAACACCCACTCCGACAACCTGCAGTGAGTGGATAGATTTTTCTTTTCTCCAGGCATTACTATTACTTCAACAAATGCTGGGTTTTAGGTATACAGTAGTAGAAAGGTGGATAATGTTTGTTGTTGTTGTTGTTGTTGTTGTTGTTTTTTTTTGGGGGGGGGGGGCATTAGGGATGAAGAGATTAAGTGGATACATATTACATGTATCTGTACACAGTTAAGGTGTGTTAAAGGAGTGTAGAATGAGACTGACAGTGTTTTTCCTTTTTATTATGGGCTTGCACGCACTGTAGCTGGTGTCCCTAGTTTGGGTAAATGTGTCAATATTTTTTTTCCTACAAGCTCACAATGAATCACGATGCGACACGTTGTGAGCTTGTAGATGGTATATTTAAGCTACTTGTCGCACAACAAGCCTTATGAAGTATACAGGGCTTAAGTGGTTAAAAACTTTTTTTTCCCTTTTTTACAACTGTCTGTCCCACTGTCTTTGGTGTCGTTTACCCTTTACACTCTTCCTCTTCCTCTCTCGGTCGTCCTCCCCGGTGCTTCCTCAGAGTGTCAGTTCAGATGCTCCCAGGGAAGTCGTGCTACATTATGTATGAGTTCTGGCAAGACCGCCTCTCCTGGATGAGGTGGGTACGTGTGTGTGGGTGTGGGTGTGTGTGTGTGTGTGTGTGTGTGTGTGTGTGTGTGTGTGTGTGTGTGTGTGTGTGTGTGTGTGTGTGTGTGTGTGTGTGTGTGTGTGTGTGTGTGTGTGTGTGTGTGTGTGTGTGTGTGTGTGTGTGTGTGTGTGTGTGTGTGTGTGTGTGTGAGACAGATATTGGCAGTGTGCTTCTGAGCCTGTTGGTGGAAGTGTCCCCTGCTACTGAAGAGGAGCAGATGGCCCATCTCTTATGTTGCAGGAACACACATGCACGTGTGCGCACACACACAAACTCCCACACTTTCTCTCTTTCACTTATCCACACAGTGTGTGTGTGTGTGTGTGTGTGTGTGTGTGTGTGTGTGTGTGTGTGTGTGTGTGTGTGTGTGTGTGTGTGTGTGTGTGTGTGTGTGTGTGTGTGTGTGTGTGTGTGTGTGTGTGTGTGTGTGTGTATGTATGTATGTATGTATGTATGTATGTATGTATGTATGTATGTATATATAATTTATTATATAATTAGAGTTGTCACGATATGCCTAATCCACAATTCGATTTTTATTTAGGCTATTGACTCTTGATTTGTAAAGAACACTTATTTCTCAATAAATAACTTTTATTTTATTATTTTATAAATAACAAATGATAATTTAGAATAATAAAATGTTAAACATATTAATAATATAAACTTTTATCAACTGTCATTGACATTTTCTGATTCTTCTTTAAGAAGATTAGGTAACATTCTTTGAAAAGTTAAGATTTTTTTCCATTCCAAGTGGCTTTGACTGACTTCCAAAGTTTGTGGGCCCTTTCTGAGGAGTTAAGGCAGTCCATCAATTCTAGATCATCCCAGTGGTGTGTTCTAGCGTGTTACGCTATATACCGGGCCAGCGTTGCCAGATTCTGTGAGAGAAACAAGCAACCAGGTCTATGAAAAGAAGTCTAGGGAAGGTGAACCCCAAATAGCCTGCCTGATAGTATGACTGTGCTAATCTATCACATAATGTATTTGTGAGTACAGACAATTTGGGCTGATATAACAGATATATTCCCAAAAGAAATCCATTCAATTGCATGCCATCCTCTCCTGCACTCTGAGAGATGAGAGACGGGCATGCATTTTCTCTGGACTCTGCCTCACAGCAAACCGGCAGGTCTGAGCTATTTGGAGCTTAGCCTGATCATTGTTGGCTGCACCCAAACAGCCTGCTGAGCAGTAATCAAGGTGAGGTAAATCAAGTGCCTTTTCACTAGCACTCTAGAGGCAGGGTTAAAAAAGAGCTAGCTCTTCTGAGGCATTACATTCCTCCTCTACCCATTTTCTTAACAATATTTCCAATGTTTCTCCCACGATTGCCCTCCATGACACCAAGCAAATTTGCCTCTTGAGCTAGCTTTTAAAATATCAGTGGCATGTTTGGGCCTGAACGTTTGGTTTTTGCTACATTCACAACAAACCTATTATCACATACTGTATCAAGTCAGATTGCAATTCAGATTCAAAGGTGTTCCTTAACTCAGTTATGTTATTTGATGCTAAATACATAGTTATTTGATTCTGCAAATAGAGAATACTGCACTTATCCAAGGTATGAGGTTGATAAATATTGAAAATAGAACACAAAGAAGAAAGGAAGATATTTTTTACACTACAAGGGACATTGCTGTCTGATTTTTCCATTCCATCAGTTTCTTGCAGCTCTCACAGTACATAGTGTTATCATTTGTTTGTCTGTTTTTGTCATTCATATTTCTCCCCTTATATATTTTGCACCTTCCACACATCAGGCCGCAATAAAGGGCCATTTAACTTATTATTTCTGTACTATCCATTACAGTCCTCCTAGAGATCATAATTATGAGACATGTTATAGGGATATGAACACCATGGCATGATTATTGTGCAAATTCATCTCATGTAAAGTGATAGCGCTGATCGATACACACATCAGAGGCAGAGTTGTCAGGTCGAAACAAGAGTTTATTAAAGGAAAGTTAACACTGGTGGTGTGGGGAAGGGTTGCAAACACATGCCCAACAAAAGGTTCTTTACAAACCAGGGTATTTTCCAATGAGTAGGCTCGCCCTGCGTTGCCTATGAGGGATACAAACCAGAGTTAGTAATGCACCATTTCACATTACTTACATAACCCAGAAAGTTGTGTGTGTAGCTGGCCACACAACGTAATGTCATTCACCGAGGACAGCAAGTGCTTTTCTAAGCAGCTTTTATAGCCCAAGGCTGATCAGAGCACAGCTGTCAGCACCTTTCAGTAAAACCACAGAACCACACAAAACCTTCCAGCTGATTGAGAAGGTGAATTGGCACGTGCTGTCCGTGGTGCTGAAGTATCTCCCCAGACCTCTGCTCCCCTTGGTGGTCACAGAATGAATGTTTTTATTATTCATTCATTCATTCAGTTCTCTTCTGTTCTGCTATATAGATGTTTTTTTTTGTGCGTGTTTCTCCCATAGACAGTAAAAGGTATGGACAGAGTTACGCCCATAGACTCTACAGACCGTAAATGAAGCCTATGTTTTAAACTATTTCAAAATTCGCCATCTTTCTGTTTCCTGTGCACTCGGAAATTAATGATATTGGCTGGGACCAGAGCGGGCGTGGGGAATGAATGCTATTGGTTGTGTAGCGTGTCAATCAAATCATCACAAGGTAGCCACGCCCCTCCTACAGCATACCCTACTTTATCATCAATTTTGAAATAGATGGGACCATAATTTACCAAAACGCATATCATGGTGATTGAAATAAGACTTTAAACTAGCGACTGGAAGCATATAGTATTTATGACAATGTTTATTAAGGTAATAAAATCAAGTGTAAAGCAAAAACCCATCCGCTTGAATGGAGCTTATTTACTTTCTGACACCAGGCAGGTGTGAAACAGCGAGACTACAGGCCATTCATATGAACTGTCTCTTCCTATATAGCCTCAATTTACAACTCGGAATCTGTCCCCTTGGTTTCTCCAGAGTTAATTGATTTAATGTCCAGGCTGAAACATAGCTTATACTGAAAAATCTATGAAATACTATTTACAAAAAAACTGTTGAAATGAGAAATGATAAATGTAACAGTGGTTGTCGATCCTTTTGAACCTGTTGATAAACATGGCCCATTTTCTGTCTTTCTGTGTCTTCGTCCCTGTAGTTACTTGCAGTCCAACACCAGTAAAGACTTCCAGCGCTGCGTAATTGACATGCTTGAGGATCCAGAAGTGGTATCTACCATGCTGCTTCCAGGTGTGTGTGTGGGTGTGTTGAGACTGTGTGTGTGCCTGTGTCAGACACATGCATGCATGCATGTATGCATGTCTTGAGGGCATATGCAAGCATGTTAAAGAGGAGTAAAGATACAAAAAAAAGTTCTGTGACTCAAAACAAGTACAAGTACTATGCGGACAAAATATGTGGGCCTCCATCCACTTTTGTTTGTATGTTTGCACTCTTTTAGGCATCTAACGTATCTATACTGTTTGGGCATAGGCAAAATCTTTCAAAAACGATCTACAAGCTCACAATGCCTCGCAATGCGACGCGTTGTATGCTTGTAGTTCAGCTATTTCTGAAAATGTTTGAGAAGGGATTAAATGATTAAATCTCTTTTGGTGGTCGCATTCACTAAATGAAATTTAGCTTGTAGGTAATGTTTAGCTAATAAACCAGACATAATGAGATGGAAAAAAGATGAATGATTTGTTGATCGACTCACATGTGCCCTTAGCCATGAGAGATGCAAGAGATACTGTTTAGAAACACACAGATCATGTAAAATCTCTGTCCCTCTTTCTCTCTTTTTTCCTTTTTCTCAATCTCTATTCATTCCCTTGTTTCTCACACTTTCTCTCTCTCACCCAATCTTCCTCTTTCTCTTGTTATCCTTGTCTTGCCTCCTGTCTCTGTCCATCTTCCTCCCTCTTTTCTTCTCTTCTCTCTCTTCCTCTGTTCCACAGCCTCCTGGTGGATCATGACTAACCACTAACAAGTGAAAGCCGTGCGCCACATGTACTGCCACCCACGCTGTCATGCGGACAAACACGACCGACCACACACACACACACACACACACACACACACACACACACACACACACACACACACACACACACACACACACACACACACACACTGCCCGGACACTCTGAAGCATGCCCGAACAGAAAGAAAAGCAAACGCACACACTCATAATGTACATGCAAACACACGTAGACACACACACACACACACACACACACACACACACACACACACACACACACACACACACACACACACACACACACACACACACACACACACACACATACGAGATGAGGAAAATGCTAAAGGCTTCAAAGTGTTGTGAAAGCAACAGGACACAAGACATGGCATGGCATGATGTGGCACTCTCCAGCAGCATACTTTAATGTCTCACTGTCTTGGAATACTCATTATTGTGACGTTAACATCAAAAGAGAGATACACATGGATGGTTGCACCCTAGCCAATCTATTAACTTGAAAGTGATTCTGATTCGCTGATTTTCAATGCAAAAGTGTCTTCTCCTGAAGAGCACAACAGAGAGAGAGAGCAAGAGAGAGAGGGAGAGAGGGAGAGCAAACAAAAACAAAGGGCAGGGTTGCCGTTGGGGGCTTAAACCTTAAACATGCATGCTGGTCAGCTGTGGGCAAGAGCTTTTATGAATAGTTACTTTGCATTCTGGCTGCACGCAGTCCTTCTTACTTTACTTACCCAGTGATGTGCATAGAATGCAAAATAAATGTGTACTTTCAACTGTATATCACAAGTATTTTTATCGAATCCGGCTCTTGCTATAAAATAAACTACTGCTACTATGTATTTGTTGCTGCTGTAGATCTACTATAGGCCGGGGACAGCGGGGTAAGATGAGCCATTGGGTAAAATGAGCCTATCCCATGTTTCAAGGAATCCAAAAACAATATGCAGTATGCAGCACCAATTCTAGGTTGATCTTAACTACAGCAGCCATGTGATGGTTGTGATCATTGCGTATAGTGAATGAACTGCAGTCTAAATTGTGTTTTTAATGTTTATTTTTGCCATGTGAAGTGATTTTATTGAGTTGCTGATATAATGATTCCTGTGTCTGAGGGGGAGTTGATCATTTTAAGGTGGCGTCACACATCAGGTACTGCAGTGTTTATTTATTCTAGTTACAAACTTGAGGTTACAGATCAGATGTGATATTTGTTCCGTCTTGCTGTGTGCATTTATTTGTCCAGATTGTGGCTATTGAGTAAGATGAGCAACAGGGGTTTGGGCAAGTTGAGGCTATATTAAATCAAAGAGAAAAAATACAGTATATATTTCTTATAAAATGATTGTACACCACATGGCTTTCTAATTTAATACAGTACATATAATTTATAAAGAGATAGAAAAGCTGTGTTTTTTGTAGATTGTGACAAAATCTTGTTCTATTAAGATTATGGAATGGGAACATACAAGATGACCTTTTTTTGCATGATCAACTTACTTAAGTTGTACCAAAGGAACACGTTTTGTCAGTGATCAGTAAATTGTGAACTACATTATGTATTGTTTTTTTTCTGGGGTGCCCAATATTGAAAGTTGTATTTTTCTGGCTGTGATGTGTAAAATGTAAAAAGTGTGACATACTGTATTAGTGATGAATAGTTTGTTAGTTACTATGGGAGATTAACTATAACACCCTCTGAAGAGATGTCTTCCTGTCATCTGGACATAAACAGAAAGACTGCAGTAGAGTTTCCTCCATCTGTACGTAATACAATTCACAAAGATATTCATGTTTCTGTTGTGCTTTGGTTTGGTAGTGGTAATTCCCACCGAATATGAACAATGATGAGCAACTTCAATAAAAGTCTTCAAATGATTGAATGTACTTTTGTTTATTTTCCTCTATAGTGTAGAAAAACACAAACCTTTTTGTTCAGCGTAGTTCTGCTGACTTCTACTGACCGTGTTTTGCTGTGAGAAAACCTTTGTCAACAACATCATATCGCTCTGAAAAATAACATCCCAATGTTAGGACTAATGGTTTGCAGATGTGTGGAGCCTCCTTACTAGCCGCTCCAATTACCACACTGAAGAAGAACTCTCCCAAACCGGTACATAATAGGGCTCATAAGCTACAATGTGGGCACCCTTTCACCACATGAACCTTAGCATCCCTACTCTAGGCATGTCATAATAGGTGAACATTCAGTGAAAACGGGGAAATATCTCATCTACAAGCTCACAAAACACCACGCGTTGTGAGCTTATATATAGAATATGTTCGGCAAAGCGATTTGGTGTAGAGTGAAAAAAGGATGGGTGGGGCCGCTGGAGGATCCCAGTCAATGAAGTAAGGGGTTTAAGTGGTTAAATTGTTTTAATTATACATGCTGGCACTGTGGCACTGGAGACTAGGTATAAACATAAATAAAGCAAATCCTATTTTCTAAAGAAACACTCAGTTGCTTCAATTGTAGAAATTTAGTTTTGTACCAAATGTACATGCACACATGCATGCGTACATGCACACGGGGCACATGTCCATTGCACCAGCTGTGCTGTCTGATTGCCTTGAGACTTGCACTGGTGGTTTGGAGCCTGCAGCATGTCCAGCCTCCTGTCGAGCCTGGCTGTATGGTAGAATGGAGGTATGAATAAATGGATTAGCCATCAGTGTACATTGCATGTAGATGAGTTATAAACTCAAATGTCTACACAAAATGTGTGTGTGGGGGGGCACAAACAGGGGGGGTACACCTGTTCTTTGTGTTCCTGGGAATACTCCTGGATGAGCCTCACAATTAAGGTCAGGTGAGAAGGGGAAAACTGTATTAAGTACATTTAAGGGTCCGTTTGCACACACACTGTCAAATGATATGAAATACGCCAATGCCATTAAACAAAATCATATTTGTATGCAAGTAATACTTTTGCTAGATGAACTTTCTTGGCACTACTCATAGTTAGCCTACTGTGTATATAGCTTTGAAGGGCCTTATAGCGCAGTACAGAATAGCACACTCTTTAAAGTGTACTGTTCATGGAGACTCTTGCCTGTGGATATATTTCTACTGATACTCTGGAGCATTTCACAGCCCATGGCTGCTGAGGCATTAGCATTCCTTTTTACTCATTTTGTTCTATGTCCAAGCTGAAACGTTGTGCCTAGTGTAACTGCAGTTCCTGTTACCACTCTTAACAGATTTGGAAAGGGTTATGATTTCAGATTGTATATACGTACTTATGCTATACAAGTAAAAATTGCAGATCGACAATCTCAAAACATCTCACATTACGACTTGAGGTTACCTTTGCATTTTTTGTTAAAAGAAAATGTTTTTCCGCTTATGACGACATGCCCAAAATGAAAGATTACGCCAAGTTGAAAGTGGTTAAATTGCACAGTTTTGCCCATAACTCCCCATTATTGATAATCACGCCCTGTGCTGTATTCCATTTCCTCATTTTGCTTTCCTGACAAACCCAACATGACAATGCGGAGGCACTATTGACATATTTCTGGACAAATGTATTCAAATCACATGGCTTATAACTGGACAGAACATTGCCAAGCAAGTATAACAGATGAAACCGTAACAGGCCTCTGGAATACGGAGTCCAAGAACAGCCATTTTGTGCACACGATACACAGTTTGTTCCCTTGTTTTAGTGTCATTTCAGATTAGCTGGCTGTATTCAAGGTCCGGGCTGAAATAAACTTACGTACCTTATGAGAAAATGGCACTGTAATGGCGCTGTCTCGTGACGTATCGTGGCTGTGTTTTGTCTGTGACTGTTGTTATATCCACTGCACACATGAAGTTCCAAATGTAAAAGTTTTGAAGTAGTAATTTGAATTACTAATTTGAAGTTGAAATCTAGTTTAAATAATTACCCCTTGCATAAGAGCCCAATCATTATATCAAAGATGTGGCTGATATGTATGAACATTTTATTTTTTAACTTATTATTTAGCTATTTATGTTGTTTTGACTTTATTTATTTTTGTTTTTATTTATTTGCTTACAGTGTTCATTTCTAAAATGAGTTGACAATATTATCTTAACATAATAATGTTGAAGACCTCACCCCTCTGAATACCGTTGCATAGTCATATACAGGCTCAGGAGGTAGAGCAGCTGCTTGTGAAATGGAAGCGGTTCCCAGTTCGATCCCCGTCCAGGCTCCCTCAGAGTTAGTGTTGAAGTGTCCTTGAGCAAGACACTGAACCCCAACTGCTCCCGATGATTAGGTTGGTGCCTTGCCGTTGGTGTGTGAATGTGTGTGAATGTATGAATGTAATGCACATTGTAAGTGCTTTGGATACAGGAGCTACATACCATTGACCATATCGATCATAAATCTGTGTGCAATCCATATTGTAAAGGTCTATTTTCATTCCAGCTGGAAAAGTATTTGTATTGGCTGCCATATTGTTATCAGTGAAATATTTCCCTCTAAAATTGCTATCAAAAATCACACATTGAACTAAAATAGTTTAAACTAGAACAGGTCTCCGCCAGGGCCCAGGGGCTTATTTCACGAAAGCAGAATTAAATAAGCCTGGATTTAAGCCAAATTGACAAAGTCTGCTCCGTACAGCCTGGTTTATTCCGTTCCACGAACGGCAAGCCAGGCTGAGAAGGAGCTACTTTGTCGAGCTAAACTTTGTCAAACCAGACTGGGGTCCACGGGGGGCCGGGAATCCACGGGGGGCCGGGGGTCCACGGGGGTCAAATACACCGGATCACAGAGGCAGCGGGCAGTACATGGTAATATGAACAATCTCACATCCAGGTGTAGATAGATAGATAGCAAATTGAAGGAACTTAAAGGGCAAGACCACTTTGGTAGAGGTTTGGGTTGTGTAGTTACCTTGCCATGATGTAACTCCAAAGGTGGACAAGAAATAAAAAATAATTGCTCCATTGATTAGAAATTGATAATTCAAAATATGCTCCTCATTGACTTACATTGTACGGTAAAACTTCTCTCAAAGTCACTCTTTTAGCACAAAAACGAACACAAACAAAGTTGATTCAGACAATATAGAACATCACCAAACCCAGTACTGTTTGTTTTATAAATAAAAATGTCAACTTCCTGTTGATTTTGCCATTTTTAATAAGTAGAAAACCCGGACTGGATCGGCGGATCCGGATCCAGATCTTCAAATAGTAAAATCAACAGGAAGTTGACATTTTTATTAAAAAAACAAACAGTACTGGGTTTGGTGATGCTCTATATTGTCTGAATCAGCTATGTTTGGGTTCATTTATGTGCTATAAGAGTGACTTTGAGAGTTTCACCGTACAATGTAAGTCAATGAGGAGCATATTTTGAATTATCAATTTCTAATCAATGGAGAAATTATTTTTTTGTATTTCTTTCCCACCTTTGGAGTTACATCATGGCAAGGTAAATACACAACCCAAACCTCTACCAAAGTGGTCTTACCCTTTAACATTATAGAACAGCAGCAGAGAATGAGAAGTGTGTATTCATTCCAATGGTCCATTGGGTGACCTGATAATACAGTAGGTGGCATAGCCTACTGTCAGATGTCCTGAAGCAGTCCAAATACAACATTTGGATTGTTGAGGTTGAGGTGAGGTCTGCAAGGTTAATGTAGGCTATATGAAAACACAAGTGTCCCCGTTGTGCAAGTAAATTAAATAGACAAATACCAGGCCACAAATACCAGGGCTCTGGCCCAGAAGTTCCTCGCCAGAGCTGGCGAAAACTTCTGGGAACTCAGATTACAGCTACTGTGACCCACCCATAATGAGTCACATTTTTGTGTTGATTTATTTTTTGGAGCTGTCAGTGTTAATTTATCAGTATCAGTATTCAGCTTGGTCAGTAGGGGGCAGTATCAGAGTGTTTTCTCCCTCATGGGATACTATTACCTGCAGACAGGAAGCTCACGTCACTCCAATGAGAGCTACCAGTCTGAAAACAACCCAAACATTCTGTGTGCTTCTTTCTCCTGTTAAACAGGTTAGTTGTGGTGCATCAACAAACTAAATGATATCAATGTGATCATTATAACATTAAGTACACGTTCTGATGGTGGAGCCTAACTCTAAAGTGTTTACAAGATGTGGTTATTGTTTGTGAATGAATCCAGTGCAGAACACAGTAGTTTGGATGGAGCAATCAATGCAAAATGGCGACGTGAGTGCGCGATGTTTACATAGGAACTTCTGATCCTAATTCAGACTCCCATTAAGAGCTCCCGTTTTTGTAGAAGTATTAAGAATGTATTTTGGTATATTTTGGGTGTTCTGTAAGAAGTTTGACATGCTACTTTATTGTGTTTGGACATGGTTATATTAGTTAAACTCTCAGGAATTGGTCAATGAACATTTCAAGTACCGTAACTTAAAACTGCATTACTAAGAAGAAAAGTATAATTGCTTAAATGTAAATTGCTAAAAGTGCATTAAGTTAAAGGTGAATATTCCTGAGAAAGACAAGGTGGTTAATTAAGGTCTGATTGGGTACTATATTGTATGTTTTGGAGTGAGGTTGTGTAACAGGTTTGCTATGTGAAATATATGGAAAAGTATATGGGAAAAACATGCAGTATTATAATGGTGATTAACTCCAGTGATACAGTTGTGGTTTAATTGAGTGATTTTGGTGAAAACAAAGTTGAAGATAAAGTAAAAGACATTGAAATGATAATACAAAGTAAAAAAAGAAATGGGAAACAAAGTGAATTGGGAATTTGTGAATTGTGTAAATAAATTCCAATGAGAGCTACCAGTCTGAAAACAACGCAAACATTCTGTGTGCTTCTTTCTCCTCTTAAACAGGACATTATTATCTGTATGTTTGTCCTGGCTACCTGGGACCTGCAACATTACCAACAGCGCTTAAAGCTTGTTCAATTTTGTTGGCTTTTTAAGCATTATTTCACTGATGGGCCGACTGAGTACAATCCCACTTGTTACAGCCAAACTTCTTGAGCATGGTACTGCGTAGTGCTGTGTTCAGGGAGGTGCTTACGTGCGTGTTCGGGAAACCCCCTGACTTAAGGCAGCCTTCATACCGGAAGGAACAGGAACAATGCAAGTTGGGAAAGCATGCCCCAGCCGGTTAGGTAATAAGATTCTCAAGGACTGCTTATTCAGAGAAATTGTCCAATTTCCAGTCTTTAAGACCAGATGACTTTTCAAGGGGAGGAAAATACAGAATCTGTTCTTGTTATAACATTATTACAACTGTGCATGGCGAGAAACTTTAAGTACACTTCACGTTTAATTGCAACTTACTATGACAGTTGTTGCTCTATCACTCCAATGTTGGTAAACGTTAGCAAAATTGCACAAAACACAAGCACCCTTAATAATGAGTATTGTAATGAGCTGTTGAGTATTGTAATGAGTCCACACAACTGTGTTGAGTTCATAATAAATGCTTTACTGAAAATAACGTGAACAGTACAGGTATAGAGCATAACATTCTGCCAACTACCCCACTCACTTCCTGGCTTCATAGTGACGTCATAGTTTCTCTTAATGTATGCCACATCTATCAAGAATCATTTTACTCCTCACTTCATCCTCACATCATATGCCTCTATACCCTGGAATTGGAAGATAATAGTCAGAGTGAAGAACACAGGCTCCTGAATAGCTGATATTTCAATTTATTGCATTCCTTCACCTGCATGAAGGTATTTAAGAAGACAATATTTAGGGAGGGATACTCCATCAATTACTGTAGCATAATATCACATAGCAGAAATTATGTATGTGTGAATCTTTCAAAGTATATGACTGTAAATAATCAATAATTCGTCATGCTTTGTGATTAGATTTACAGTAGACCTTCTTCCTGTTCAGTCCCAAACACCTCAACCTCACAGAGAGTCAGGTATTCTTTTCTTCCAGGAATCACAATACTGACAAACTGACCCTCCATCCCATTACAGGTAAAGGACTTGGTCTCGCCAGCTGGGATAGAGTCGATTACAGCACATCTGACCAAAAAGAGAAAACAGATGTTCCAAATACACATAAACACTGCAACTGTTGCTGTAATACATAGAACATTTTGTCAGAGTCAAAAGAACTATGGTGCAATGAATGGTGCAAACCTATGTCAATTGTAAACATTTGATCTCTATTGACTTCAGAATCAATGGTGTATTCCTGCAAAGCAAACAAGTGCATACCTAGGATTTCCATTTCCATTGTCCTTCAGGGAGTTTCCAATGCGGATCTCAGCTCCATTGATCCTTTCTTCACAGCAGTCTTTTCTGTTGGTGATCTTGACAGTATTCACTTTGTAAGTCTTCTGCAGATCCACTCTCCACCAGGGTTTAGAGTCAGAGTGTGTGTGGGTACAGGAGTTCTGTGACCAGGCACTGGCACGATTCCCATCAATGGCTCTTTCCGGAGTTCCACTGTCATATATTGAAGACTGAGCTACTTGTCCACCTCGTGCCACATTTTCACCTGCATGAAGGTATTTCAGAAGACAATATTTAGGGAGGGATACTATACTCCAACAATGACTGTAGCATAATATCAAATAGCAGAAATGATCTATGTGTAAATCTTTCAAAGTATATGACTGTAAATAATCAATAATTCGTCATGCTTTGTGATTAGATTTACAGTAGACCTTCTTCCTGTTCAGTCCCAAACACCTCAACCTCACAGAGAGTCAGGTATTCTTTTCTTCCAGGAATCACAATACTGACAAACTGACCCTCCATCCCATTACAGGTAAAGGACTTGGTCTCGCCAGCTGGGATAGAGTCGATTACAGCACATCTGACCAAAAAGAGAAAACAGATGTTCCAAATACACATAAACACTGCAACTGTTGCTGTAATACATAGAACATTTTGTCAGAGTCAAAAGAACTATGGTGCAATGAATGGTGCAAACCTATGTCAATTGTAAACATTTGATCTCTATTGACTTCAGAATCAATGGTGTATTCCTGCAAAGCAAACAAGTGCATACCTAGGATTTCCATTTCCATTGTCCTTCAGGGAGTTTCCAATGCGGATCTCAGCTCCATTGATCCTTTCTTCACAGCAGTCTTTTCTGTTGGTGATCTTGACAGTATTCACTTTGTAAGTCTTCTGCAGATCCACTCTCCACCAGGGTTTAGAGTCAGAGTGTGTGTGGGTACAGGAGTTCTGTGACCAGGCACTGGCACGATTCCCATCAATGGCTCTTTCCGGAGTTCCACTGTCATATATTGAAGACTGAGCTACTTGTCCACCTCGTGCCACATTTTCACCTGCATGAAGGTATTTCAGAAGACAATATTTAGGGAGGGATACTATACTCCAACAATGACTGTAGCATAATATCAAATAGCAGAAATGATCTATGTGTAAATCTTTCAAAGTATATGACTGTAAATAATCAGTAATTCGTCATGCTTTGTGATCAGATTTACAGTAGAATAACCATCTTCTTCCTTTTCGGTCCCAAACACCTCAACCTCACAGAGAGTCAGGTATTCTTTTCTTCCAGGAATCACAATACTGACAAATTGACCCTCCATCCCATTACAGGTAAAGGACTTGGTCTCGCCAGCTGGGATAGAGTCGATTACAGCACATCTGACCAAAAAGAGAAAACAGATGTTGCAAATACACATAAACACTGCAACTGTTGCTGTAATACATAGAACATTTTGTCAGAGTCAAAAGAACTATGGTGCAATGAATGGTGCAAACCTATATCAATTTTAAACATTTGATCTCTATTGACTTCAGAATCAATGGTGTATTCCTGCAAAGCAAACAAGTGCATACCGAGGATTTCCATTTCCATTGTTGTTCAGGGAGTATCCAATGCGGATCTCAGCTCCATTGATCCTTTCTTCACAGCAGTCTTTTCTGTTGGTGATCTTGACAGTATTCACTTTGTAAGTCTTCTGCAGATCCACTCTCCACCAGGGTTTAGAGTCATATTGTGTGTGGGTACAGGAGTTCTGTGACCAGACACTGGCACGATTCCCATCAATGGCTCTCTCCGGAGTTCCACTGTCATATATTGAAGACTGAGCTACTTGTCCACCTCGTGCCACATTTGCACCTGCATAAAGGTATTTAAGAAGACAATATTTAGGTAGGGATTACAGTCCCATTCATAGTCACTTGTAACTCCACCACTTAGCATTATAGCAAATAGCAGAAATTGTGCATGTGGGAATCTTTAAATGCAATATTTATAAAGGAATGCCGTCCCATTTGTAGTCACTTATAAAGCCATCAGTTAGCATTAGGCCTATACCATTAACGGTGCATGTCTGAATCTTTAAAAGCAAGACTGTTATTAATCAAAACATTTGAATGGTTTGTGATCAGATCCTTTTTGGTCCCAAACATTGTAAAATTGTATATACACAAATATTATTGCCATGACTAGCAAAGTTAGAAATCACTTAGTCTCATAACATTGATTACAATTACTATTTAAATAAATTTACTCATAATGCACTAGTGTCCATACTTTCCATGCTGATGAGGCATATCTCCCCAGTAAAAACAATCAACGCGAGGATAACATCTCGGGTTATCATCCTGTGAAAGAAATTACATCTGTGAGTGAACTCTTTCAAGTTGATAACATTTCAGAGAAAAGTCAAGTACACTTAAAGGTAGGGTGACGTGATTTTTTGTTTTTCTCTCCAGCTCTTTGAACAGAAAATACATTTTTGGTTGTCAATTTCAGCCAATCAGGAGAGAGTATCAATTCATCAGCTTCACTTTTATTTTTAATTTCATTGCAGACCAAATTTAATTGGTCTGCTCATTTCTTTTTGTAATCACTTTCAATTTCACTGATTCACTGATTGGATCAAATTGGTATGCGTTTACTGAAGAGCTGGTGATGAAGGGAGACCCCTGTTACTGAGCGAACACTCTATAGCAATGATTACTATCAGAACATAGAGCTATTTAACACTTACTTTAACAAAGAAAATATCACTTAACCTCTGCCTAAAAAAAATATGCCTAATTTCACTTTTTGTACCGGACACTGCCTCAGTTCAAATAATAATTCAAAAGGGTTTCCTGGTCTGCAGCTAAAAGACAGAGCTTAAAGAAAGATAGATAATTCACAGATAGAAATGGGGACAGGGAAAGGCTGGCAATTACAGAAAGACATTAAGCAAGTAAAGAACACCTAACAGTTCATGCAGTCTAAATGGTTGTAAATCCAGATGTCTTATAGCAACAGCAGCAAAGTTTAAACACAGGTAAGTCAAAGTAAAAAAGACAAATAAAATAGTTGAGCTTAGATTCTGCCACTAAATATATGCAATATGTTTCTGAATTCATATTGTTGGTAGAATATCAATAAACAGTGAATATATGAATGAATATTCGGTATGTGTATCACCATATTAATTAATATGTGCAGTCTATCAACAATGAATATATTGATGAAAATAGTATTTTCTATCAACATTTATCCTTAACAGCCATCCTTTGATGTTGGGCAATATTATTTAGCAGTCTCCAGTTGGTATCAACTATAGGTAAATTGGTAAAAATGTGTAATGATTGAGTATTAGTAAATAAACCAGTACTACTTTCAGTACACAAAATAATGCTAACAAATTAGTGTAATTAACTGTCATGTTTTATATTTAAGTTGTGGACATTCTATCAAACCTTACTGTAACTTTGTAACTATCTACTGCAGCCTACTGTAGATAGAGCATAAGTAGAGAGGAAAGGCAAAGAGAAGATGGATATCACAGGATATATACTACATACCTTGAATCTTTACAATGACCGTTGTCCTCTGTATCTGCATGTATACTGAGCAGTACTGTAGCGCTTGTTTGACAATGAACAATTGCGCCTTTTTATATCTCTCAAGGGGCGGACACTGGTCAAATAATAAATGAACAGGTGGCAAATTGTGACGGATGTTGAACAGGATTTAATTTGTGGACATTCTAAGTAGAGTGGAAAGGTAAAGAGAAGATTGATATCACAGGACACATACCTAGGAAGACACTGGTAAAATAATAAATAATCAGGTGGCAAATTGTGACGGATGTCCGTCCGTCCGTCCGTCCTTCAGTCTGTGACCAGATAATCTCTGCCACCGTTGGCCCGGTCGCTGTGAAACTTTGCACACACACTCCCTGGATGCTACAGGAGAACCATTTTTCAGATCAGCCTGTCATAGATTCACCATGAGGACGACTTTTGCAAAACACATTTTTGGATATTACTCCTACAGATTTTGTCCAAAAAACACGCAAATCGGTACACAGTATCTCTATAGTCATGTGATCAACACGGATCTGTCCGATTTTCCAGATTCCATCCTGATTGGCTAAGATTGGCTCCCAAATTTTGCAGGATTGCTCCGTTTTGAACACAATGCCTCAAATCATGAACGCAGCTTGCGATTTCCGTGAAATTTCACACGCACATTCCCACTAGGCCGAGGAAGAAATGCCACTTGAAATGTTTTCAATCAGCCTCATGGTGGCGCTATAACAGGCCGATTTGCGTTTTTAATACTTTGCACGCACACTCCCTAGAGGCCAAGGAAAAACATCTGCCCTGCATTTTTCACATTTGCCTTTTATAGCGCCACCAGGAGGCCGACTTATGTTAAATATTTGTATATATATATTCTTTCTGTGCAGCACTTAGGGCAATCTTTGGTTGTATGTAAATGTAATCTATACATAAAGTTTGATTTGATTTTAACTACTTCCTCCTCCGCGCTCCTCTGTGGGCAGCACTCTTGGCAGCACTCACTCAATTGAAGACCCTTGCTCTACGGCACTGTTTCTCAACCAGTGGGTCGGTACCCAAAAGCAGGCAAAGGGACCGTAATATATTGGGCACAGACTTCTTGGTCAAAATGGAATACTCCAGTAAAGTAAAAATACCTAAAAAGTGTACTTAAGTACAGTACTTGAGTACTGTACTGTACAATTAGACCATTGTCTATACAAAACTAGATATTCAACTTGATGTTCACAGATGGAACAAGATACAGAGAGGAAACTTTTGGAAAATGTATTTGTTTCCTTGTCACGCAACCTCACACGCTTCACACTTGCAACATGGACATTCTACTGTACAGCATGATTTACACAGTAAGTGTGAGAAGGAGTTCTCTCTCTTGACAAACTGTCTATTTGATTTGAGTTCATTCAACCTCCACCATCAGTTTGATTCTCTTCCTCATAAGTTCACGATTTTTTCACCTCAAACTGGGATGTATTTATCAGTGCCCGTTTACTTCTCTTTTCCACCCGCTATTTAACACCAGTTTATTTTATTATATTTCATTTTATTTGATGGAAGTACAGGACAACAGTTGTAGAAAAACAGCATGTACAGTACTCGTTCATAAATAAATAAGTATATACATAAAAATATTCTATGTTCCCTGGTTAGAGAGCCTGCCTGGGAAGTCAGAGGTCCCAGGTTTGAGTCCAGGCCTCGTGTCAAAGTGTCCTTGAGCAAGACACTTGACCCCTAATTGCTCCCTGAGGCTCTGCCTAAGTAGCGCCCACTGCTCCTGTTACTTAGGATGGGTTAAATTCAGAGAACATATAACTGTTATTATATCTATCTATCTATCTATCTATCTATATTTATTTACATATATACTATAATATACAGTGACAAATACCACAAGGGAGTTTGGACCATATTATTATTATTTTCTTTTGCTTTAAAATATGTTCTGCTTCAACTAACTACCTGTTTTACTCTTATTTTTGTCTTTATTCCATTTTTGCAGTGGTGGAAAAAGTATTCAAATGTTTTGCTTAAAGGGGCTACACCATGAATTTCATTTTTTTTTAGGTTTTTAGTATTTTTTGGGCTCCCCAGTGTCTCTTGTACCCAAAAAATTTTTTTTTTTTAACATTCAGTCATTCATGCTCATTTCATGGATTTCCTGAATGGGCGTGTCTGAACAGGCCATTTCAGAATGGCTGTGCAAGTGATGTCACTTGCACAGATTTTGCATTGACGATGGCCAGACAGAGTTGCTCAGTAGCTCCCCCCTGCCCAATAGGACGTTTTGGTATTGCAGCTGAAAAAGCTTGGAATGACAGACAGTCAGATTGTGAGAAAAAATATCTGGAAGTTTTTTAGGCTTACAACCTGTTTAAAACGTATTAGGGGGCAATATTTATATATAATATATATTTTTTTAATTCATGGTGTAGCCCCTTTAAGTAAAAGTATCAATACTGCAATGTAGAAAAATACTCTGTTACAAGTAAAATTCTGGAATTCTAAATTGACTTTAGTAAAAAGTCTAAACTCCAACAGACTTATTTACTGTTGCCAGTTTCCTTCTCTTATCCACGTGTGTGTGTGTGTGTGTGTGTGTGTGTGCGTGCGTGCGTGCGTTTGTGAATCATTTGGCTATTTTCCAGCAAGACCCAATTTTGCAGCCTCACTCTTGTGTTTCGATAGCAGTGCCACAGTACTTGAGTACTGTATTGTACAATCAGACCATTGTCTATACAAAACTAGATATTCAACTTGATGTTCACGGATGGAACAAGATACAGAGAGGGAACTTTTGGAAAATGTATTTGTTTACTTGTCATGCAACCTCACACGCTTCACACTTGCAACATGGACATTCTACTGTACAGCATGATTTACACAGTAAGTGTGAGAGAGAGTTCTCTCTCTTGACAAACTGGCTATTTGACTTGAGTTCATTCAACCTCCACCAAGACGGAGGTGGGTTCCAATTTCCTTTAGGCAAAACTCCAACAGACTTATTTACTGTTGCCAGTTTCCTTCTCTTATCCACCTGTGTGTGTGTGTGTGTGTGTGTGTGTGTGTGTGTGTGTGTGTGTGTGTGTGTGTGTGTGTGTGTGTGTGTGTGTGTGTGTGTGTGTGTGTGTGTGTGTGTGTGGAGTTCATCAACCTCCACCATCAGTTTGATTCTCTTCCTCATAAGTTCACGATTGTTTCACCTCAAACTGGGATGTATTTATCAGTGCCCGTTTACTTCTCTTTTCCACCAGCTATTTAACACCAGTTTATTTTATTATATTTCATTTTATTTGATGGAAGTACAGGACAACAGTTGTAGAAAAACAGCATGTTCAGTACTCGTTCATAAATAAATAAGTATATACATAAAAATATTCTATGTTCCCTGGTTAGAGAGCCTGCCTGGGAAGTCAGAGGTTTGAATCCAGGCCCCAGCCATGTGTCAAAGTGTCCTTGAGCAAGACACTTGACCCCTAATTGCTCCCTGAGGCTCTGCCTAAGTAGCGCCCACTGCTCCTGTTACTTAGGATGGGTTAAATGCAGAGAACATATAACTGTTATTATATCTATCTATCTATCTATCTATATTTATTTACATATATACTATAATATACAGTGACAAATACCACAAGGGAGTTTGGACCATATTATTATTATTTTCTTTTGCTTTAAAATATGTTCTGCTTCAACTAACTACCTGTTTTACTCTTATTTTTGTCTTTATTCCATTTTTGCAGTGGTGGAAAAAGTATTCAAATGTTTTGCTTAAGTAAAAGTATCAATACTGCAATGTAGAAAAATACTCTGTTACAAGTAAAATTCTGGAATTCTAAACTGACTTGAGTAAAACTACAAAAGTATTGGTATCAAAATGTACTAAAGTACCAGCAATAGAAAGCACTCATTATGCAAGTTTTCAAATGTATAAAAATCTTTTGAAAATAGCTGATCTATAAGATCACAATGCGTCGCAATGACTAGATGAAAACCAAACTAGATATTAAACTTCATTTTCACAGATGGAACAAGACGGAGGTTCCAATTTCCTTTAGGCAAAACTCCAACAGTCTTATTTACTGTTGCCAGTTTCCTTCTCTTATCCACCTTGCGTGCGTGCGTGCGTGTGTGCGTGCGTGAATATTATTTGGCTATTTTCCAGCAAGACCCAATTTTGCAGCCTCACTCTTGTGTTTCGATAGCAGGTGAGTCTGTAGATTAGAGATGCTTGCACCTTACCCAGACACAGTTTACAGATAACCTCATTGACATTCTCAGGTTCCCTATCAGCATTGGGTTTAAAACCAAAATATCGCCAAACAGACTTTGACCTGGGTTTTGACAACAAATCCCCCGCCTCCGCCATTGTTTGTCGTCTTGTGTAAACTGCAGTTTGTTTAGAGCGGCCTTCTTTCTCCCTCCCCGACTCGAGTCACGTGATACGCCTATGTGGCTCTGTGCCCTGCATGTGACCTGCCTGCCTGCACTCTTTAACTCGTTGAGGCAGAGAGCAGGCGGAGACAATATGTACTGTTTTTTTTTTCCCTTCTTTTTGTTTTTACCAAAACAGTGCTATCGTGTGCACTTAACGTACTCGGTGGTGTGCCCGCACACCCGTAACACCGGTAACACCGGGTATCGTGACATCCCTACTAACAACCAATCAATCTATCTGGGAACCCATCGTCAAATAAAAAGGAAAAAGAGCGCCCTCTGCTGTTTTTCAGAGATTAGCAATCAATAGACCTAGACCCTAGCAACCACTGTTTTACCCTAAAAATATGTATAACACTACTCAACACTGTCAACACTATCAAAACTTTTAACACTACTACTACTTTAACACCTTTAAAACCTTTAACACCATCTGTAAAACCTTTATCACCTTCAAAACCTTTAAAACCTTTAACAACTTTAAAACATTTAGAACCGTAAACCTTTCAAACCTTTAGAACCTTTAAAACTAGGGATGTTCGATATTGACCTTTTTACCGATATCCGATTTACAGATATATGCAGGCTTTTTCACCAAAAGTCAAGTAATTGTCAGGTAACAGCATCACATATCTAATAAAATAAAATAGCTATAATATCAATATAATATCTATTCAATCTAATATAATACAGTGATGTTGTTAGGTTTTCAATAAAGTGAGTCCTGGGACTCACTGGTGGTCATTTGAATGAGTCCTACTAATCTTAGATTAGATGTTGGCATATTTGACAGTGCAGAAGCATAATTGCTTTGATGCCTATAACATTAACAAGTGTCAACGAGCGTCAGCTGGACACCGACACACACACCTGCCCTCTGCAGTACTCTAATTTGAAAGTGACTGGAGTCTGTCTCATGTACTTACTGTACCTGCTAGCCTGGCATAGCCAGACTAATATCTGGAATCTCTGTGTGGAATCTGCATTTCCAAGGGGCGGATTTGCACTGGCCTATTAGTCTGGTTTCCAGGCTGTGTACCTGCTGGTGTATGTATTTCTGTCTAATAAAGTATTCAGAAAGCCTACCAGAAACCCACCTTTGCGTAAAATCCACATTTTGTGCCATAAAATAAAATATATCCATAAGATGGGGCCTGATATTTCTTATATTCCTTATATATTTCTCGTTAATTCAATAAAACGTATACAATTGGGTGGTTGCATTTGCTCTCCCTGCTTCTATTGAGACATTTAGATCCTGTGTCTAGATTGGACACAATCCTGTTTCTGGCTTGACACAACTGATGAGAGTGTGAAATTTTGACTACATCATCACACTCACTCCATTCACTTCACTGGCTCCCCATCACTTTTAGGACTGAATACAAGATTTCCCTTCTGACTCATCAGTGCATCCACGGTAATGCTCCCCCCTACCTCAAAGAACTTCTCAAACCACAACCCCCCACTCGGAACCTTAGCTCGTCCAACACCAACCTTCTCCTTGCCCCCATGAACATAATTCTGCACCATTACATGGGCTACCGGGCATTCTGCTCCACTGCCCCACGCCTGTGGAATGCCCTCCCCGACCATTTGAGAGCCCCGAAAAATGGAGTCAAAACATACCTTTTTAACAAAGCTTTTGCTTAGTCTTTTTAGTTTTTTCTTGGGTCTTTTACTCTATAGTTTTTTAATATACATTGTACCCAAAGAAGGGTCTTATGTTGTTGCCAAAAGTGTTTTTTGTTTTTGTCTGGCCTTTGTTATTTTTTGCCATTTAAACCCTGTAGCACTTTGTGATTTACAAAAACGTAAATTGCGTTATAAATAAAATGTATTATTATTATTATTATTATTATTATTATTATTATTATTATTATTATTGCAGCCAGGCAAGGAAGCCTACCGTAGTGTCAAGGGCAACACCACCAGGATTCTGAACAGTTTCCACCTGGCTGCTGTTAGATAGTGATGACTTCTAAAGAATCAACTCCGTATTTAAACAGGAAACTTTTATTAGGTTCACCGTGTACAACACACACACACACACACCGGCTCCTAGTGTACACACGTGAATGTAATCAGTGACTCCCAGTCACCACCTTATGACGTCATCATTAAGTACACATCAGTACACAACATCTCCCCCTTACTAGGAAATAAACTCCACTGTATCATGTACAGAACAATAACATCACTGACTTCAATTATTTCACATACAGAACAGATTTTTTTTTTTTCAATACGCAACCCTGTCCTAAAAAAAACCAAAGGTTCATCATGAATAAAATTCACATTTGTAAACAATAGATGCATAATGTAAACCATAAATCGAACATGACTGGTAATGCATAAACATATCTGGCACATATTTCTCTCTTTTTTTTTCTTCTTTACAGTGCCAGACAGGCCTTTATTCACTTAGTGACAAAGTCTGTCAGTCTCTGTGGCAGTTTGGTCTGCCTGTGGGGTCTCTCACACCTAGGCGTTGTGGCCTTGGGTGTGGACACCCTAGTGTGAGTCTCTGTGTTGGACTCTGTGTCAAGCGTGTCTTGTTTCTCCTCATCCTCCGTCCATGTTATTTGTGTCTTGCTGGATGACTGTGGAGCGGGATCCTCTGTGTAGTATTTCTTGACGAATGTAGTGTTCCTAGAATAGGTCGCTCCACTTGGTGATTGGACAACCACATTGTTACCATCCTTGCTGATTACCTTGTGTGGTGTCTTGTTGAAGGTTGTCGTAAACTTGTCTGTTTTGTCTTGCTTTAGTAGGACATCATCTCCCACAGACACATCCGAGTGTTTTGCATTGTTTTTGTTGTCTGTGTACAGTTTTGACTGTCCTTTTCTCTCAGCATCAGCGTCTCTGACCTCCAGGTCTCTCTGTGGTGTTGTGATGTCTGGGAGCTTTCCTCTGATCTTTCTCTTGAACAGGAGCTCCGCAGGACTTTTCCCTGTTGTGGAATGATCTATAGATCGATAGATAGTCACATACTTGCGTAGCTCTTTTTTCCAGTTCAGCCCCTCAGACTGTGCAATGCGAATCCTCTTCATTAGTGAGGCGTTTTGCCTCTCCACCTCACCATTGGCTTGTGCCCACTTAGGTGTGGTTTTCACATGCACAATGCCGTTCTCCTGGCAGAATGCTTGGAACTGTTCAGACATGTACTGGGGTCCACAATCTGATCGAATGGAAACAGGAAGCCCATGTCTGCTGAAGATATTTTCTAAGCTGTCTATGACCTTTTCAGCAGTGGTCGACTGCAGGATCTCGTACTCGTAATAACGGCTGTAATAGTCTATTACAACTAATATTGAATGTCCTGTCGGTAGTGGGCCTAGTAGGTCAGTGGCTAAATCCTGCCACGGCCCATCTGGAAGTGTTGTGGGTCTCAAAGGTTCAGGCACGTCAGGCCTTGACACTATTTGGCACCTGTGACATGACCTCACATACTTCTCTGCTGCTTTATCAATACCTTGTGCCTACAATCCCCAAGTGTCCCTCGTGGGCCAACTGCAGGGCCCTGTCTCTGAGTGCATGTGGCAGTACAATGCGTGTCCCCCTTAACACCAACTGTCCAATTACACACAGTTCATACGCGATGCGCGCATACACCTGGCATTTGTCAAAACATCCACTCAGTATCGCACTTCTCAGGTCACTGAGTTCCTTATCTGTTGCAGAGGCTTCCTCTACCTCTCTAGTGGTCAGTGCGCGTGGAGTAGCGTGTGTGGCAACAAACTGCACGTATTCCTCCGCTCCGTGCTTGTGATTCCCCTCTGTCGTGCTCTCTCCCAGTAGTCGCGACAGGGGATCTGCAATGTTGTCTTTTCCGGGTATGTGGATTACTCTGAACTCGTAAGGTTGGAGTCGCAGCACCCACCGTTCAATACGGGCACATGGCTTAGAGGTCGGGCTGTATATGGCCTCCAGAGCCTTGTGGTCTGTTACTAAGTCAAACCTTTTTCCATATATGTATGGGTGCAGCCTCTCGCATGCCCAAACTAAGGCAAGGGCCTCACGTTCAGTTTGTGAGTATCTCCGTTCACAGTCAGTCAGGCTCCTGCTCACATAACATATGGGCACCATTTCCTGCTGCTGTTGCTGTACTAGGACTGCTCCTATTCCTACTGGTCCTGCATCTGCTATGACTTTAGTAGGAGCATCTTTATCAAAGTATGCCAGAGTACCAGCCTCAGCTAACTTTTCCTTAATCACTCTAAATGCTTGTTTTTGCTCTGGCCCAAAAATGAAAGGTGCGTCTTTCTTAGTCAGCCTCCTCAGTGGCTCTGATTTGCTAGCAAACTGTGGTATAAAGCTAATCCACTGTGGGTATTGGATATCTCCCCCTAATGATAGCTGCATTAGCCCTCCTCATGTCAAGACACATTCTGATGTCGTCTTCATTTGCTTTTGGTGCAACTACAACAGGGTTCACCCACGGTGTGGGTCCCTCGACCTTCTCAATAATGTCCATGTCTAGCAGCTGATTCACTTTTTTCTCTACTGCTTCTCTTAGGTGAAATGGCACCCGCCTTAGGGGTTGTGCCACTGGTGTCACACTCTCATCAATATGCAAACTTAGTTGCTTTGTGTTCAGTTTACCAACACCTTTAAACAGTTTGGGGTATTTCCTCTGTATTTCAGATTTAGCATCTGTCACTGCTGCTATGTTTGTACCTACCCTCAGTACACCTAGTTCAATAGCAGTTTTCCTCCCATGCAGTGGCTCCCCACGTCCCTGTATTACAGTGAATTCTGCTTCAGTGTTACATTTTCCCACTTTAACTTGACATTTGAACACACCCATTACTGGTAGGGGCACCTTGGAAGAGTATGGATACAGGGGTTTGCTAACTGCCTTGGTGGAAACACATTTTACATTTTTACTTTTAAGCATTTCCCAAGTGTTTTCATCTACAATGTTACTTGATGCACCTGAATCAATTAGCATAAGCAGATCTACTCCCCCAACATCAAATGTGACCCTCTCTGTATTGGAATCATCACCAACCACAAATGCATAGTTTCTGTCCCCAGTGTCCTGGTCATCAGTTTCAACACATTTCACATTCTGTCTGTCTTTACCTTTTGATTTGCACATTTTCGCATAGTGGTCTTTTCCATTGCACTTTCTGCATGTCTGTCCCTTTGCTGGGCGTGCAGAGTCCTTGGCTAGATGATCTCCGTGTCCACATCTGTAGCACACTTTGTTATCTTTGTTATATTTCTCTTTTCCCTCTCCACAATCTCCACGAGGCGTTGGTTTCCACTTCTGTGATTTCCCCTCCTTCTTGAAGACGCGGTTCACCGTCTCTCTCCCCTCAGCGCTGTCTCCGTCGCTCATCTTCATCGTCTTCATCGCCGCCATCTGCGCCTCCACCCGTTCACACTGCGCCGCTATCTCCAGAGCGCGCGGTAGCGTCAGTTGTGGATCCTCCAGCAGCTTTCTCCTCACATAATCCGACGTGCATCTGCTCAACACTGCATCTCGTATTTGATTACCAATGTCCGCATCAAACGCACAGTCTCTTGCAGCCTGACAAAGTCTCGTCACAAACTGCTGCACAGTTTCTCCAGGTTTCTGTGCCACTTGGTAGAAAGCTTGGCGCGCAAACGCAGTGTTTACCTGCGGTACAAAGTAGTCATTTAGCGCCTTAACAGCTTTAGCATATTCCGCCGGTCCTCCCGTGTCGGTCAGCGTAGAGAAGACAGTTTCCAGACGCCAGCATCGAATATTCGCTCGCACAGCTGCTCGCTGCAGAGGTGCTTATGTGCGGGAAACCCCCTAACTTAAGGCAACCTTCATACCGGAAGGAACAGGAACAATGCAAGTTGGGAATGCATGCCCCAGCCGGTTAGGTAAAATGATTCTTAAGGACTGGTTATTCAGAGAAATTGTCCAATTTCCAATCTTTCAGACCGGACGACTTTTCAAGGGGAGGAAAATACAAATCTGTTCTTGTTATAATATTATTACAAATGTGCATGGCAAGAAACTGCACTTCACATGTTTAATTGCAACTTACAATGACATTTGTTGCTCTATCACTCCAATGTTGGGATGCGTTAGCAAAATTGCACAAAACACAAGCACCCTTAATAATTGTCTCCGCAGGCCGAAGGCATGGCGAGAGAGTATGTTTTACCCTCCGTCCGTCCGGCCGTCCGTGTGTGTGTGTGTCCGTCCGTCCTGTCTGTGTGTTAGCAGCTAATCTCCGGCACCGTTGGCCCGGTCGCTCCGAAACTATGCACACACACTCCCTGGATGCCAATTCAGAACCTCTGCCCCAATTTTTTCACATGGGCCTTTTATAGCGCCACCAGGAGGTCGATTTGTGCAAAACCCATTTTTTTTTTAACATTACTCCTACAGATTTTATCCAAACGTCATGCAAATCGGTACAGAGAATCTCTGTAGTCATGTGATCAAAACGGATCTGTCCGATTTCCCATATTCCATCCTCAGTGACTATGGTTGGCTTCCAAAGTTTGCAGGATTGCTCCGTTTTGAACAAAAAGCCTCAAACTATAAATGCAGCTTGCGATTTCCGTGAAATTTCACACGCACATTCCCACTAGGCCGAGGAAGAAATGCCACCCTTTTCACATTGGCCTGTTATAGCGCCACCAGCAGGTCTAATTTAGCAAAACACATTTTTGGAACAAAATTTCATTTCATTTCATTTCATTTCATTTATTTTGTTTCGCACATGGTATTGTATTACAGTACATATAGTTCATTTCATAGGATATTAATTCATTAAATCCAATACATCCATGAGCGAAAAGGAACAGGCAGAAGAATAAATTCTTATTGATGCCTGACCCCATGCTGTTTTAAAAAAAAGATATACTTGATGATCGGTGCATTACAACCAGTACTTGCACTAAATGCAAGTTTAAACAAAACAAGCAAAACAAACAAAAAAAAGAAAAACAAGCAACAAAATTGAGCAACAAATGATTAATTAAACTTATATAGTAAACAACTCCAAAGTCCAATCCTTTCTTATTTATCTTCTCCATACTGTCTAATAATTACGTTTTTATACAATTTTTTTAATTGATAAATATTTGTACAACCTTTTAAGTCATTGTGGAGAGAATTCCACATTCTGACTCCTATGACTGAAGGACACATCTGCCTCTGAGTGGTCCGTGCAAACTGATGTTTAAAGTCAAATTTCCTCCTACTGTCCCCACTTTCTGAACAGCATTCAAACAGCTTTTGCAAATTAACTGGCAACGTTTTGATTTTTGCCCTAAACATGATTAATAAAGTCTGTAACTTCACTATCTCTTCAAGTTTCAATACTCTTGAATGTGTAAATAGTCTGTTTGTGTGTTCTCTATAATTGACATTATGCATGATTCGTACTGCTCTCTTCTGAAGTATGTATAAAGGTTTTATGGTAGTCACATAAGTATTTCCCCATACTTCAGCACAATAACTAAGGTATGGCAAAACAAGTGAGCAATACAGTATTCTCATTGCCTCATAATCTAACACATGTCTTACCTTATTTAAAACAAAAATGCTCTTTGAAATCTTTTTTCTAACATGTGCTATGTGGGGTTTCCATGATAGTTTGTCGTCCATTAATACACCCAAAAATCTAAATTCTGTTACTCTTTCAATGGTCACTCCATCTATAGTTATTTTCACCTCATCATCCTTATCCCGATTACCAAAAATCATAAACTTAGTTTTTTCCAAATTTAACGATAACTTATTTTCATCAAACCACTTTTTTAGTTTAGTCATTTCATGTACAATACTTTCCGTTAACTCTTTCAAATCAAAACCTGAACAATGAAAATTTGTGTCATCTGCAAACAATACAAACTGTAATAATTTTGACACATCACAAATCTTGCACCTATAATTGACGGCCAAACTCATGGGGCTACACATGTGTGTGTGCGCGGTCTCCACGCACACACATGGCCCAACTAACTCCACATTTTACCCCAAAATTCCTCAATATTCTGCCTCTGAACCGGCTGCTTCCCATACCGTTACTCTACTTCCATGATGTACAATAAATATGAAACGCATTATGCCCCAATACTATGCAAATCTCTTCCCCAGCGCGAAATTCACTTCCGGGTGCTTATTTTGGTCTGACATCAGAGAACCCACATATTTGGGCATAACTGATATAGGCAGCTCCATATATGGAGATGTCTGACACTATCTGACATCACCATAATGACAGGGGCACAGCCATCACGGTCCCATATTTGGGCATAACTGATATAGGCAGCTCCATATATGGAGATGTCTGACACTATCTGACATCACCATAATGACAGGGGCACAGCCATCACTATAAAGGACCTGGATGCCCTGGCCAATGCCAGTGTCCTCAGCGACGCTACCAATGCCACACACGTCCACGTGTTGTTGCCTTGCAACTCTACTGCACGTAGCCCCTACCCCCTCTACTGCACGTAGCCCCTACCCCCGCAGAGCACACAGAACGACACAGAGACAACAGGAAACTTTACTACACAGTACACAGAACGACACAGAGACAACAGGAAACTTTACTACACAGTACCCACAACTTCGCACGCAGCCATGGGACCACGCAAAAAAGCTATGCTGGGCAAACGCACACGCAATGCCACTCGCCAGCGTGTGGCTCGCGCAAATGCAGCCGCAAACGCTCTTCAATGTCACAAATACTCTCAACCACAAACTGCATACCACAACATCCCGGCTAATTCCTTTTTGCCCACACACAACTGTCTCCACTTCTCAGCTAACCGCAGTGACAGCAACCGCGCCAGCAGAAGGACAACTCGCTCCTTACAGACGCCCCCCGCCAAAAGTAAGTGCTTTGATTTACCCCATAATCCCTCCAATGCATTCTATCACCCAATCTCTCACATTCCTTTTCCTTACATCTACACAGAATATTACAATTACTATGTTACGCACACATTTCACAACTGCCTAATCATGCATGCTGTCCATCTCTCTCTTCGCAGAACGCCGCTATGAGGACCATCAATACACAACACACTCTCATCCATCACAAAGGACAAAACCAAAGGATAAACACTTCAGAAGAGCGTGGACACAGCCACAACAACTCACAGAAATAGTTGCCTTTCCCACACGTGCAATGGATTGTATCTGCACTTCATGCAAGGCCGTCATGTTCCCCTGGGAAACATCAAAACTTTCAAAAGATCCTGTCCCACTCAAAACCTTCAGTGCCTGTTGCCATTACGGAACAATCCAACTACAGCCATTCAAGGACCCCCCTCCTGCACTTCAAGCTCTGTTTGACAGGACCTCTCCAGAATCCCAACAATTCATGGCCAACATCCGACAGTACAATGGCTTAGTGTCTATGGCTTCTAAGAATGTCACCGGTAAAATCATTGCATTCAAAGGACTAGGGCCACGACCGTTCAAGATGAGTGGCCAAATGTACCACCTCACTCCCTCTGCATTCTTTCCTGACACCAATAACCGACCCAAATTCTCACAAATCTTTGTATTTGATCAGGACAATGAAATTAAGAACCGCCTTCATCAGGCTAAGGGAGAGGACCTTATTAAGGAGCCCACTTTAACCCTCATTCAAAATGAGTTAAAGACAGTTAACCCTTTAGTAAAAATCTTTAAAACCGGCGCAGAATTACTCAATGCCAACCCAACTCAGGCACTGAAAATGGTCAAAAGTCAAAAAGCTCACAGGGGGCAAACAAAAGTCACCTCAACCCTGCTGTCCCTGACGTTGTTGTTTTTGCACCAGGATGCCAGACAGAGCCCAGAGACATTGTTCTGTACAGAACTCCAGTTGATGTACCTAATCACAGCCAGACTACACACATCAATTCACTACACCCTATGTATGACCCAGCCGCTTATCCCTTGATCTTGCCACATGGGGATGCTGGCTTCAGCATCGACAACCCCATCACAAAGGTTCATGCACAGTCACCCACAGCCAAAGTCACTCTTCAGGAGTTCTTCAGATTCCATCTACAACAGAGAACCCACTCCTTCAACACCCTTCTGAAGTCGGCCCGACTTGCTCAAGAATACTTCTGTGATCAATACTCCAAAATAGAAAATTGCCGGATGAACTACTACAGGAGTAGGGAACTACAGGACAAGTACAGGGCCCACCAGTATTCTGGTCTGATTGATTCCCTGGCTACTCAGCAAACACAGCCAGGACAGACTGAGGCCACCAACATTGGTCAACAGATAATTCTTCCAGGCTCACACACTGGTAGCCCCAGATACCTCTACAAGCACTATCTAGATGCCCTTGCCATAGCAGCCAGATACAAAAAGTTTGACCTCTTCATTACCATTACGGCAAACTCACGGAGTGAAGGTGTCCTCAATAACATTTTTGAACACCAGCAGCCCACTGACAGACCAGACATTGTCAATAAAGTCTTCAAACGGAGTCTGGATGAGCTCCTCCGCGACATGAAGCTGGGAGTTTTTGGCAAAATGAAGGCTAGAATACACACTGTTGAGGGACAGATGAGAGGACTGAAACATGCCCACATACTGCTACTCCTACACGAGATTTTGACTGTAGATGACATTGATCACATCATTAGAGCAGACATACCTGACCTGGACAAGGAGCCAGAGTTGCATCAGCTGGTGTGTCAATCCATGCTCCATGGACCCTGTGGTCCAGGCTACCCCAACAGCCCCTGCATGGTCAATGGCCTCTGTTCTAAGAAATTCCCCAAAAACTTCTGTGCCACCACTCGACTGCCTCATCATGGTCATGGCTACCCGGAGTACAGGCGGCCCATTGACGGCCACACCTTCAACAAGAAAGGCTTTCTGTTTGACAGCAGGTGGGTCGTTCCTTACAACCCCTGGGTCCTTCTCAAATACAAATGCCACATCAACGTTGAATTTGTAGGCTCCTTCCAGACCATCAAGTACCTGTACAAATACGTACATAAGGGAGCTGATGTTGGCACCCTCGACATTGAAGACAGGGATGAGATCTCCAAATTCATCAATGCCAGAACCATTGATGCTCATGATGCACACTGGAGGACTATGGAGTACAAGATCCAGGACAGACTCCCTGCTGTCACCAATCTCGCCATCCACACAGACGGCCAGCAGAGCATAGTCTTCAGAGAAGGCCATGCACAGGAGGCCATAGCAGCAGCCAAACCCACTACATTGCTTGCCTTCTTCGAACTAAACAGCCAGGACCCTGAAGCAAGGCAATATCTATACATGCAGATTCCCGAACACTACACATGGAAGGCCCACATGTGGAATAAAAGAGTCCACGCACCCAAGGACAGGGAAATTCCACGTACAATAGGAAGAATGTCCAATGTATCCGTGCTCCAAGGAGAAAGATTCTACTTGAAACTGCTCCTAGCACATATCAGAGGACCACAGACCTATGAGGACCTTAAGGTACATGATGGCAACCACTATGACACTTTCAAAGACACAGCTCTAGCCATGGGCTTGCTTCAGGACGATCTAGAATGGATTACCGCCATGCATGAGGTGTCACGCTACGCATCTCCAAGGAAAGTCCGCGAAACCTTTGCCATCATCCTCCACTACTGTCACCCATCAGAGCCCAAACATCTGTATGACAGATTCTTTGCAGAGCTCAGTGAAGACTTTCTCCATGCGGAGGCCACTGCACAAAGGTGCCCCACAGACGCAGTAGACACAACATTCATACAAAATCAGCTACTGCTTGCAATTGATGATGAACTCTCACAAATGGGCAGCGGTCTATCCAACTACAATGACATGCCACAGCCAAGACCACTAACTGCGCAGGAAAGGCTGACACAAATCTTCAGATCTGAAAAATTCAACATAACACAGCAACAACAAATTGTACAGTCGCTTGCTCCTAAGCTCACTGCGGAACAAATGGCACTCTGCGAATCCGTCTATCAGGCAGTGCATGCCCCACAAGAAGAAACCATCACACGCCAGTTCATTCTCAACTCCCCTGCAGGATATGGCAAAACCTTTACCTTTAAGGTCATTGCTGCTACGATACGCGCAGAGCATGGCATTGTGCTGTGTGTGGGCAGCACAGGCTTGGCAGCACAGAACCTGGAGGGTGGTAGGACCGCTCATTCACGATTTAAGATCCCAATCCCCATTTTCCAAGACTCTGTCTGTGCCATCAACGCAGAGTCCAATCTGGCCAAGCTCATTAAAGACAGCAACTTAATCATCTGGGACGAGATTTTCAGTGTTGACCGCTTTAACGTCGAGTGTGTGGAAAGAACACTGAGGGATCTCATGCACTCACAGCAGCCTTGGAGTTACCAGCACATTGCACATACTGGTGTCTATTATCTAAATAGCTTCTCATCCATTCTAGCACTATTCCTCTCACACCATATGTATGTAGCTTAGAAATCAAAATAGAATGATCCAAGGTATCAAAAGCCTTCTTCAAGTCGATAAAAACCCCTATTGTATATTTATTTGTATGTGTTGCTGTTGTTATATCTTCAATTATGTTCATTAGAGCAGTTGCTGTTGACCTATTTTGCCTAAAGCCGTATTGGTTTTCATTCAACAATTGATGCTTTTCAATGAAACTATCAAATTTTTGTGCAAAGAGTTTTTCAAGCACTTTGGAAAATTGTGAAAGCAATGACACTGGCCTGTAGTTATTGAAGCTGTATTTATCTCCTGTTTTGAAAAGTGGAATAACTTTTGCAACCTTCATTCTATCTGGAACAATACCTGTATGAAAAGAGAGATTAAAAATATAACAGAGGGGTTTGATTATACAATCAATCGTCTTTTTCACTATAACCATGTCTAACCCATCACAATCAGTGGATGTCTTGTTTTTAGACTTTGTGACAATAGATAATATTTCTTTTTCACTAACATTTCCCATGAACATTGACTGCAGCACTTTGCTGTCTCCTCTCCATCCACCTTGCATCGGTTCATCATGTCTTTCAATTAAATCTGCCAGCTTTGGTCCAATATTTACAAAAAAAGAGTTAAATTCGTTTGCCACCTCATTCACATCTTTTATTATTTTATTATTATTAATGAAATGGCTAGGTAGATTTGTGGATGCAGATTTATTACCCATTACTTTATTTAAAATTTTCCAGGTGCCTTTGATGTTATTTTTATTTTCGTCCAACAATTTATTATAATATTCTTTCTTGGCTTGTCTCAAAATTAATACCAACTTATTCTTATACATTTTATATTTAGTCTCAGCAATCTTTGTTCTATATTTTATAAAATCTTTGTATAATTTGTTTTTTTTCTTACATGCATTCTCTAGGCCCTTTGTTATCCAAGGTTTTCTATTGCTATTTATTTTTTGACGATATAATACTAATGGACAGTGTTTTTCATACAACGCCAAATAGATATTTAAAAAAACCTGATATGCAGCATTTACTTCATTCACATATACCCCATTCCAGTCTTCATTCAGTAGATCATCCCTGAACCTGTCTATTTCATCATCCTTTCTTATTCTAATATATCTATCCACATTTTCCACCTTCTTTCTCTTCATTTGACAGTCAAACGTTATAAAAATAGGTAAATGGTCACTTATATCATTTATCACTAGTCCACTTATTGTGTTGTTCTCCAAGCTGTTAGTAAAAATATGATCAATTAATGTAGCAGAGGTTTCAGTAATTCTACTGGGCTTAGTGATCAACGGGTATAGCCCTCTTCCATACAATAACTCCAGAAACTCTGTTGATGCCTTATGACTGGATGTTTTTAAAAGGTCTATATTACAGTCACCACAGAGAAAAAATGTTTTGTTTTCATTTACCTTACTCAATATATCTTCTAATGTGTCTGTAAATGTTTCTATCATTGACCCAGGTTTCCTATATATACAAGTGACAATTATATTTCTCCTTCTTTCCATTTCAATTTCCACCGTTACACACTCCATTAAGTCATCAATTGCCACTGTCATATGTTCAACTAGTTTGCATTTCAAATCACTATGCACGAAAAGTGCCACACCTCCTGCCTTCTTATTTGATCTATTTATGTGATGTAAATCATACCCATCAATGTGGAAATCATGACCTCTTTCCTCATTTATCCAAGTCTCTGATAAGGCTATCAACTTGAATTTGCCTTTAAGAGTATTCAGAAAATCATTAATCAATGTAAAGTTTTTATAAAGGCTTCTGCCAAAAATGCCTCAAATCATGAATGCAGTGTCTGATTGCTGTGAAAGACCTAAAAATAAATGGCACCCTTTTCACATTGGCCTATTATAGCGCCACCAGGAGGCCAGAATAACATAACTGACCTGGCGGAGACCTGTGCTCCGAGGAGCACTTTTTCTAGTTAGTATTGTAATGAGCTGCTGAGTATAGTAATGAGTCCACACAACTGTGTTGAGTTCATAATAAATGCTTTACTGAAAATAACGTGAACAGTACAGGTATAGAGCATAACATTCTGCCAACTACCCCACTCACTTCCTGGCTTCATAGTGACGTCATAGTTTCTCTTAAAGGTGTATGCTACATCTATCAAGAATCATTTTACTCCTCACTTCATCATCATGCCTCTATACCCTGGAATTGGAAGATAATAGTCAGAGTGAAGAACACAGGCTCCTGAATAGCTGATATTTCAATTTATTGCATTCCTTCACCTGCATGAAGGTATTTAAGAAGACAATATTTAGAGAGGGATACTCCATCAATTACTGTAGCATAATATCACATAGCAGAAATTATGTATGTGTGAATCTTTCAAAGTATATGACTGTAAATAATTTGTCATGCTTTGTGATTAGATTTACAGTAGACTAATCATCTTCTTCCTTTTTGGTCCCAAACACCTCAACCTCACAGAGAGTCAGGTATTCTTTTCTTCCAGGAATCACAATACTGACAAACTGACCCTCCATCCCATTACAGGTAAAGGACTTGGTCTCGCCAGCTGGGATAGAGTCGATTACAGCACATCTGACCAAAAAGAGAGAACAGATGTTCCAAATACACATAAACACTGCAACTGTTGCTGTACTACATACTAGAACATTTTGTCAGAGTCAAAAGAACTATGGT
Source organism: Gymnoscopelus microlampas (assembly GCF_963454915.1). Lineage (NCBI taxonomy): Eukaryota > Metazoa > Chordata > Actinopteri > Myctophiformes > Myctophidae > Gymnoscopelus > Gymnoscopelus microlampas. The sequence goes on along the minus strand of NC_139944.1, from coordinate 25,169,200 downwards.
GCAATGAATGGTGCAAACCTATGTCAATTGTAAACATTTTATCCCTATTTACTTAAGAATCAATGGTGTATTCCAGCAAAGCAAACAAGTGCATACCTAGGATTTCCATTTCCATTGTCCTTCAGGCAGTTTCCAATGCGGATCTCAGCTCCATTGATCCTTTCTTCACAGCAGTCTTTTCTGTTGGTGATCTTGACAGTATTCACTTTGTAAGTCATCTGCAGATCCACTCTCCACCAGGGTTTAGAGTCAGATTTTGTGTGGGTACAGGACTTCTGTGACCAGACACTGGCACGATTCCCATCAATGGCTCTTTCCGGAGTTCCACTCCATATTGAAGACTGAGCTACTTGTCCACCTCGTGCCACATTTTCACCTGCATGAAGGTATTTCAGAAGACAATATTTAGGGAGGGATACTCCATCAATTACTGTAGCATAATATCAAATAGCAGAAATGATCTTTGTGTGAATCTTTCAGAGTATATGACTGTAAATAATCAATAATTCGTCATGCTTTGTGATCAGATTTACAGTAGACTAACCATCTTCTTCCTTTTCGGTCCCAAACACCTCAACCTCACAGAGAGTCAGGTATTCTTTTCTTCCAGGAATAACAATACTGACAAACTGACCCTCCATCCCATTACAGGTAAAGGACTTGGTCTCGCCAGCTGGGATAGAGTCGATTACAGCACATCTGAACAAAAAGAGAAAACAGATGTTGAAAATACACATAAACACTGCAACTGTTGCTGTAATACATAGAACATTTTGTCAGAGTCAAAAGAACTATGGTGCAATGAATGGTGCAAACCTATGTCAATTGTAAACATTTTATCTCTATTGACTTCAGAATCAATGGTGTATTCATGCAAAGCAAACTACCTAGGATTTCCATTTCCATTGTCGTTCAGGGAGTTTCCAATGCGGATCTCAGCTCCATTGATCCTTTTTTCACAGCAGTCTTTTCTGTTGGTGATCTTGACAGTATTCACTTTGTAAGTCTTCTGCAGATCCACTCTCCACCAGGGTTTATAGTCCGAGTGTGTGTGGGTACAGGACTTCTGTGACCAGGCACTGGCACGATTCCCATCAATGGCTTTTTCCGGAGGTCCAAGCGAAGTTAATGAAGACTGAGCTACTTGTCCACCTCGTGCCACATTTTCACCTGCATGAAGGTATTTCAGAAGACAATATTTAGGTAGGGATACTATACTCCATCAATTACTGTAGCATAATATCAAATAGCAGAAATGATGTATGTGTGATTCTTTCAAAGTATATGACTGTAAATAATCAATATTTCGTCATGCTTTGTGATCAGATTTACAGTAGACTAACCATCTTCTTCCTTTTCGGTCCCAAACACCTCAACCTCACAGAGAGTCAGGTATTCTTTTCTTCCAGGAATAACAATACTGACAAACTGACCCTCCATCCCATTACAGGTAAAGGACTTGGTCTCGCCAGCTGGGATAGAGTCGATTACAGCACATCTGAACAAAAAGAGAAAACAGATGTTGAAAATACACATAAACACTGCAACTGTTGCTGTAATACATAGAACATTTTGTCAGAGTCAAAAGAACTATGGTGCAATGAATGGTGCAAACCTATGTCAATTGTAAACATTTTATCTCTATTGACTTCAGAATCAATGGTGTATTCATGCAAAGCAAACTACCTAGGATTTCCATTTCCATTGTCGTTCAGGGAGTTTCCAATGCGGATCTCAGCTCCATTGATCCTTTTTTCACAGCAGTCTTTTCTGTTGGTGATCTTGACAGTATTCACTTTGTAAGTCATCTGCAGATCCACTCTCCACCAGGGTTTATAGTCCGAGTGTGTGTGGGTACAGGACTTCTGTGACCAGGCACTGGCACGATTCCCATCAATGGCTTTTTCCGGAGGTCCAAGCGAAGTTAATGAAGACTGAGCTACTTGTCCACCTCGTGCCACATTTTCACCTGCATGAAGGTATTTCAGAAGACAATATTTAGGTAGGGATACTATACTCCATCAATTACTGTTGCATAATATCAAATAGCAGAAATGATGTATGTGTGATTCTTTCAAAGTATATGACTGTAACTAATCAATATTTCGTCATGCTTTGTGACCAGATTTACAGTAGACTAACCATCTTCTTCCTTTTCGGTCCCAAACACCTCAACCTCACAGAGAGTCAGGTATTCTTTTCTTCCAGGAATCACAATACTGACAAACTGACCCTCCATCCCATTACAGGTAAAGGACTTGGTCTCGCCAGCTGGGATAGAGTCGATTACAGCACATCTGAACAAAAAGAGAAAACAGATGTTGAAAATACACAAACACTGCAACTGTTGCTGTAATACATAGAACATTTTGTCAGAGTCAAAAGAACTATGGTGCAATGAATGGTGCAAACCTATGTCAATTGTAAACATTTTATCTCTATTGACTTCAGAATCAATGGTGTATTCCTGAAAAGCAAACTACCTAGGATTTCCATTTCCATTGTTGTTCAGGGAGTTTCCAATGCGGATCTCAGCTCCATTGATCCTTTTTTCACAGCAGTCTTTTCTGTTGGTGATCTTGACAGTATTCACTTTGTAAGTCTTCTGCAGATCCACTCTCCACCAGGGTTTATAGTCCGAGTGTGTGTGGGTACAGGACTTCTGTGACCAGGCACTGGCACGATTCCCATCAATGGCTTTTTCCGGAGGTCCAAGCGAAGTTAATGAAGACTGAGCTACTTGTCCACCTCGTGCCACATTTTCACCTGCATGAAGGTATTTCAGAAGACAATATTTAGGTAGGGATACTATACTCCATCAATTACTGTAGCATAATATCAAATAGCAGAAATGATGTATGTGTGATTCTTTCAAAGTATATGACTGTAAATAATCAATATTTCGTCATGCTTTGTGATCAGATTTACAGTAGACTAACCATCTTCTTCCTTTTCGGTCCCAAACACCTCAACCTCACAGAGAGTCAGGTATTCTTTTCTTCCAGGAATAACAATACTGACAAACTGACCCTCCATCCCATTACAGGTAAAGGACTTGGTCTCGCCAGCTGGGATAGAGTCGATTACAGCACATCTGAACAAAAAGAGAAAACAGATGTTGAAAATACACATAAACACTGCAACTGTTGCTGTAATACATAGAACATTTTGTCAGAGTCAAAAGAACTATGGTGCAATGAATGGTGCAAACCTATGTCAATTGTAAACATTTTATCTCTATTGACTTCAGAATCAATGGTGTATTCATGCAAAGCAAACTACCTAGGATTTCCATTTCCATTGTCGTTCAGGGAGTTTCCAATGCGGATCTCAGCTCCATTGATCCTTTTTTCACAGCAGTCTTTTCTGTTGGTGATCTTGACAGTATTCACTTTGTAAGTCATCTGCAGATCCACTCTCCACCAGGGTTTATAGTCCGAGTGTGTGTGGGTACAGGACTTCTGTGACCAGGCACTGGCACGATTCCCATCAATGGCTTTTTCCGGAGGTCCAAGCGAAGTTAATGAAGACTGAGCTACTTGTCCACCTCGTGCCACATTTTCACCTGCATGAAGGTATTTCAGAAGACAATATTTAGGTAGGGATACTATACTCCATCAATTACTGTTGCATAATATCAAATAGCAGAAATGATGTATGTGTGATTCTTTCAAAGTATATGACTGTAACTAATCAATATTTCGTCATGCTTTGTGACCAGATTTACAGTAGACTAACCATCTTCTTCCTTTTCGGTCCCAAACACCTCAACCTCACAGAGAGTCAGGTATTCTTTTCTTCCAGGAATCACAATACTGACAAACTGACCCTCCATCCCATTACAGGTAAAGGACTTGGTCTCGCCAGCTGGGATAGAGTCGATTACAGCACATCTGAACAAAAAGAGAAAACAGATGTTGAAAATACACAAACACTGCAACTGTTGCTGTAATACATAGAACATTTTGTCAGAGTCAAAAGAACTATGGTGCAATGAATGGTGCAAACCTATGTCAATTGTAAACATTTTATCTCTATTGACTTCAGAATCAATGGTGTATTCCTGAAAAGCAAACTACCTAGGATTTCCATTTCCATTGTTGTTCAGGGAGTTTCCAATGCGGATCTCAGCTCCATTGATCCTTTTTTCACAGCAGTCTTTTCTGTTGGTGATCTTGACAGTATTCACTTTGTAAGTCTTCTGCAGATCCACTCTCCACCAGGGTTTATAGTCCGAGTGTGTGTGGGTACAGGACTTCTGTGACCAGGCACTGGCACGATTCCCATCAATGGCTCTTTCCGGAGGTCCAGCCGAAGTTAATGAAGACTGAGCTACTTGTCCACCTCGTGCCACATTTTCACCTGCATGAAGGTATTTCAGAAGACAATATTTAGGTAGGGATACTATACTCCATCAATTACTGTAGCATAATATCAAATAGCAGAAATGGTGTATGTGTGATTCTTTCAAAGTATATGACTGTAAATAATCAATATTTCGTCATGCTTTGTGATCAGATTTACAGTAGACTAACCATCTTCTTCCTTTTCGGTCCCAAACACCTCAACCTCACAGAGAGTCAGGTATTCTTTTCTTCCAGGAATCACAATACTGACAAACTGACCCTCCATCCCATTACAGGTAAAGGACTTGGTCTCGCCAGCTGGGATAGAGTCGATTACAGCACATCTGAACAAAAAGAGAAAACAGATGTTGAAAATACACATAAACACTGCAACTGTTGCTGTAATACATAGAACATTTTGTCAGAGTCAAAAGAACTATGGTGCAATGAATGGTGCAAACCTATGTCAATTGTAAACATTTTATCTCTATTGACTTCAGAATCAATGGTGTATTCCTGCAAAGCAAACTACCTAGGATTTCCATTTCCATTGTCGTTCAGGGAGTTTCCAATGCGGATCTCAGCTCCATTGATCCTTTCTTCACAGCAGTCTTTTCTGTTGGTGATCTTGACAGTATTCACTTTGTAAGTCTTCTGCAGATCCACTCTCCACCAGGGTTTATAGTCCGAGTGTGTGTGGGTACAGGACTTCTGTGACCAGGCACTGGCACGATTCCCATCAATGGCTCTTTCCGGAGGTCCAGCCGAAGTTAATGAAGACTGAGCTACTTGTCCACCTCGTGCCACATTTTCACCTGCATGAAGGTATTTCAGAAGACAATATTTAGGTAGGGATACTATACTCCATCAATTACTGTAGCATAATATCAAATAGCAGAAATGATGTATGTGTGATTCTTTCAAAGTATATGACTGTAAATAATCAATATTTCGTCATGCTTTGTGATCAGATTTACAGTAGACTAACCATCTTCTTCCTTTTCGGTCCCAAACACCTCAACCTCACAGAGAGTCAGGTATTCTTTTCTTCCAGGAATCACAATACTGACAAACTGACCCTCCATCCCATTACAGGTAAAGGACTTGGTCTCGCCAGCTGGGATAGAGTCGATTACAGCACATCTGAACAAAAATAGAAAACAGATGTTGAAAATACACAAACACTGCAACTGTTGCTGTAATACATAGAACATTTTGTCAGAGTCAAAAGAACTATGGTGCAATGAATGGTGCAAACCTATGTCAATTGTAAACATTTGATCTCTATTGACTTCAGAATCAATGGTGTATTCCTGCAAAGCAAACTACCTAGGATTTCCATTTCCATTGTCGTTCAGGGAGTTTCCAATGCGGATCTCAGCTCCATTGATCCTTTTTTCACAGCAGTCTTTTCTGTTGGTGATCTTGACAGTATTCACTTTGTATGTCTTCTGCAGATCCACTCTCCACCAGGGTTTAGAGTCAGATTGTGTGTGGGTACAGGACTTCTGTGACCAGACACTGGCACGATTCCCATCAATGGCTCTTTCCGGAGGTCCAAGCGGAGTTGATGAAGACTGCGCTACTTGTCCACCTCGTGCCACATTTTCACCTGCATGAAGGTATTTAAGAAGACAATATTCATGTAGGGATTACAGTCCCATTCATAGTCACTTGTAACTCCATCACTTAGTATTATAGCAAATAGCAGAAATTGTGCATGTGGGATTCTTTAAATGCAATATTTATAGAGGAATGCCATCCAAAGTCATCAGTTAGCATTAGGCCTATAGCAAATACCATTAAAGGTGCATGTGTGAATTTTTAAAAGCAAGACTGTTATTAATCAAAACATTTGAATGGTTTGTGATCAGATCCTTTTTGGTCCCAAACATTGTAATATTTTATATACACAAATATTATTGCCATGACTAGCAAAGTTAGAAATCACTTTGTCTCATAACATAATTACAATTAGGCCTACTATTTAAATAACTTTACTCATAATGCACTATTGTCCATACTTTCCATGCTGATGAGGCATATCTCCCCAGTAAAAATAATCAACACAAGGATAACATCTCGGGTTTTCATCCTGTGAAAGAAATTACATCAGTGAGTGAACGCTTTCAAATTGATAACATTTCAGAGAAATGTCAGGTACACGTAAAGGTAGGGTGAAGTGATTTTTTGTTTTTCTCTCCAGCTCTTTAATGAACAGAAAATACATTTTCAAGTATGTTGTCAATTTCAGCCAATCAGGAGAGAGTATCAATTTATCAGCTTCACTTTTGTTTTTTAGTTTCACATTGGTCTGCTCATTTCTTTTTGTAATCACTTTCAATTTCACTGATTCACTGATTGGATCAAATTGGTATGCGTTTACTGAAGAGCTGGTGATGAAGGGAGACCCCTGTTACTGAGCGAACACTCTATAGCAATGATTACTATCAGAACATAGAGCTATTTAACACTTACTTTAACAAAGAAAATATCACTTAACCTCTGCCTAAAAAAAATATGCCTAATTTCACTTTTTGTACCGGACACTGCCTCAGTTCAAACAATAATTCAAAAAGGTTTCCTGGTCTGCAGCTAAAAGACAGAGCCTATAGAAAGATAGATAATTTACAGATAGAAATGGGGACAGGGAAAGGCTGGCAATTACAGAAAGACAGTAAGCAAGTAAAGAACACCTAACAGTTCATGCAGTCTAAATGGTTGTAAATCCAGATGTCTTATAGCAACAGCAGCAAGTTTAAACACAGGTAAGAGTCAAAGGAAAATAGACAAATAAAATAGTTGAGCTTAGATTCTGCCACTAAATATATGCAATATGTTTCTGAATTAATATTGTTGGTAGAATATCAATAAACAGTGAATATATGAATGAATATTCGGTATGTGTATCACCATATTAATTAATATGTGCAGTCTATCAACAATGAATATATTGATGAAAGTAGTATTTTCTATCAACATTTATCCTATCCTTGCCCAGCCATCCTTCGATGTTGGGCAATATTATTTAGCAGTCTCCAGTTGGTATCAACTACTGTAGGTAAATTGGTAAAAATGTCTAATGATTGAGTATTAGTAAATAAACCAGTATAACTTTCAGTACACGAAATAATGCTAACAAATTAGTGTAATTAACTGTCATGTTTTATATTTAAGTTGTGGACATTCTATCAAACCTTACTGTAACTTTGTAACTATCTACTGTAGCCTACTGTAGATAGAGCATAGAGAGGAAAGGCAAAGAGAAGATTGATATCACAGGATACATACGACATACCTTGAATCTTTACAGTGACCGTTGTCCTCTGTATCTGTATGTATACTGAGCAGTACTGTAGCGCTTGTTTGACAATGAACAATTGCGCCTTTTTATATCTCTCAAGGGGCGGATCCCTAAAATTACAGACTATCTACTGTAGCCTATTGTAGATATAGCTTATTAGAGCTGAAAGGTAAACAACACTGGTCAAATAATAAATGATCAGGTTGCAAATTTTGACGTATATTGAACAGGATTGTAACTATCTACTGTAGCCTATTGTAGATAGAGCTTATTAGAGCTGAAAGGTAAAGTGAAGATTGATATCACAGGACACATACCTAAGAAGACACTGGTCAAATAATAAATAATCAGGTGGCAAATTGTGACGGATGTTGAACAGGATTTGAAAGGACAAGTGTGTACATCCTACCACATAGTTTCACCTTAATATGGAACATAATACAAAACCTTGGTAGATAATTCAATGACATACTGTACATAAAATATCACAAATATGAAACATATCCTTTATGATTGCCTACTTTTGTTTCTAAGAGGTTGTTCAGCAAGGGTTATAGACATTTAGATTGTTTCCCAGTTTTCACAACAGGTCTTTCAGAAGCCTTGGCCAGAAGAAATTGTATTTATTTTGTGCTCTGCATTACATGGTGGACCTCTCACTTAGGTGAGAGGTCAGAGAGCACTGAAGGGGCAGGTGCTCAAAGTCCACAAAAGTGCACATATGCACGCCGATTTTTGTGGTGGTCTTTTTGCGAGTGTCCCTCGTGCCATTTCACACCAGAAATGTAGTACATTGGATGTCTTATGCTAATGAAGCAAGATGTTCCACAATAACTTGGACCATGTCATTACTGCCACCCTCTCCTCTGCCTCCTGCATTGGATACAGGATAGGTGGGCACTAGGGACATCTGGGCACCTTGATGTAAAATTGGCAATTTTGTCCAAAGTCTACAAAATAATAATCTTACCAAAACACAGTGGCCTAGCCCTAAATGTATACTAATGGACTCCTAATGTGTCCTAGGGTCTATTCCGTAATAATACTTTTTAAATGCTTATCACGGAAACGTCAAGAATAAAATGTGAATGAAACACTGGAACAAGGAAACTTGAGGGACAAAAAAGATATGTACATGATGAGTGATTAATGAAGGGCATGCAGGGGTCATCAACATGTCCGTAGGCGGACAAACGTGTCTCTGGCAAGACTTGTCTATGTCCGTGGCCCATTTTGTTTTATTTTATTTATATTGAAAACTATAAAATGAAAAATATAGCATATATTATATATTTTTCAAGATAATGAAAAAAACTATTTTCTAAATATTCATAATCTAATCTTTGAATTCAAGTTAGTTTGAATAATTTTGGTGACTTAAAGTGTTGGGAACTTGGGATGACATGCTCAAATCAAAGTTAGGAGCCCTTGCATGAACTCAAGTATGTTCAAGTACTCAAGTACATGAACTTGTGACCCTAGATTCCTTTAAATCCTGTCATGCCCTTTATCATTATCTAATCATGTACATACAGGTGTTTTTGACTCTCACTAGATTTCTCATCATGATAGAAGATGTCTCATCAAGATGTCACCAACTATCGAAGGTACCTCACGAGACCAAAAAAATGTTTTGTTTTGTTTTGGTTAGAACTGGTAGAACTTGATCTCCTCCTGATCAAGTATTTAAATGCTTCTCACGGAAACGTCAAGAATGAAATGCGAATGAAACACTAGAACAAGGAAACTTGAGAGACAAAAAAGATATGTACATGATGAGTGATTATTGAAGGGCATGCCAGGATTCTACTTGAATGCAGTGTCACAATAGTTTATGCAAAGGCACCTAACTTTGATCAGAGGTGAGATAACTTTTAGGTTGAAGGAGGTCCTAGGCTTTGAATGCCAATGGAACACTGGAACAAGGAAACTTGAGAGACAAAAAAATATATTATTATTATTCAAATGTTTTTATTGATTTTTTTCAGGACACATACACATACCAACACATAACAAACTACAAGGCATGCAGGGGTCATCAACATGTCCGTAGGCGGACAAACGTGTCTCTGGCAAGACTTGTCTATGTCCGTGGCCCATTTTGTTTTATTTTATTTATATTGAAAACTATAAAATGAAAAATATAGCATATATTATATATTTTTCAAGATAATGAAAAAAACTATTTTCTAAATATTCATAATCTAATCTTTGAATTCAAGTTAGTTTGAATAATTTTGGTGACTTAAAGTGTTGGGAACTTGGGATGACATGCTCAAATCAAAGTTAGGAGCCCTTGCATGAACTCAAGTATGTTCAAGTACTCAAGTACATGAACTTGTGACCCTAGATTCCTTTAAATCCTGTCATGCCCTTTATCATTATCTAATCATGTACATACAGGTGTTTTTGACTCTCACTAGATTTCTCATCATGATAGAAGATGTCTCATCAAGATGTCACCAACTATCGAAGGTACCTCACGAGACCAAAAAAATGTTTTGTTTTGTTTTGGTTAGAACTGGTAGAACTTGATCTCCTCCTGATCAAGTATTTAAATGCTTCTCACGGAAACGTCAAGAATGAAATGCGAATGAAACACTAGAACAAGGAAACTTGAGAGACAAAAAAGATATGTACATGATGAGTGATTATTGAAGGGCATGCCAGGATTCTACTTGAATGCAGTGTCACAATAGTTTATGCAAAGGCACCTAACTTTGATCAGAGGTGAGATAACTTTTAGGTTGAAGGAGGTCCTAGGCTTTGAATGCCAATGGAACACTGGAACAAGGAAACTTGAGAGACAAAAAAATATATTATTATTATTCAAATGTTTTTATTGATTTTTTTCAGGACACATACACATACCAACACATAACAAACTACAAGACACCACTGACACTAGTACACAATATCAAATGAAACAAATACTCACATCAACCAGTAATTAATTGACCGAAAATGCAAGGACATTTTAGTGCAATATATTTTCATGTAAACGGTATTAATACCACAAAAATTACAGTCAATACGAGAAAAGAAAAAGGAATTTCAAGAAAAATCAGTAAAAGATATGTAGGCCTACACGATGAGTGATTAATGAAGGCCATGACAGGATTGAAAGGAATGCAGTGTCAATAGTTTGATGCAAAGGTGCCTAACTTTGATCAGAGGTGAGGAGGAGGTCTGATGGTGAGGCTGTGGATCAAGGGTTTCCATGGATTTATAATTATTATTATGATTGTGGAGTGTTATTAAAGTTGTTATTGTCATTATTAGACACTTTGAAACACTATCTCTCAACTAACGACAACCAGCTTTACTTTAGTTCTGCCCTCCTTTGCCTTGGTAGCAAATAGCTCCTTCTGTTGGACAAACATGTCCGTGGGAAGACTTGTCTATGTCCGTGGCACTCTTTTTTTCCTTAAAAAAAAAAGAAGAAAAAAAAAATATATATACATATTTTTCATTATAATGTAAAAACATATTCTAAAATACACAATTGAAACTTAAGAACTTAAGAAACTTTTCAGGGTTTCAGGGTAGAGGTCACCTTAATCTCTATCAACACCTGATATGATAGATAGATGTTCTATGCATTTCGGGGGTTTTGTGGGGGTCGCCCACCTGACATTTATTCCTGCCCACCCTAGTACTACTGTCTGTATCCGGCCTATCTTTTCATGGACAGTGAGGTCTGCCAAGAACGTAAAAAACGTAATTATTTCCAATTACCAATTCTGCCAAGAACGTAAAATCACACCCTGTGTGAAGGAAGCGGTGCCTTTGGGGCCCTATTGGTGGTTTTAGTCCATGTACAAAATGTGTACTCCCTAGCATGCTGTGAACTTGAGTTATGCCTGTTTAAAGGCCAGCCAATGGGAAGACAGACGGGGCGGGGCTTCAGTAATTCATGCTCGTCCCTATTGGTGGTCTAAGTCCACATACCAAATTTGGACTTGGTGGCATGCTGCAAACTGGAGTTATAGCTGTTTAAAATCCCGTGCTCATCCCGTGCTTGGGGGTCCCTGGACCCCTCTTTGATAACTTCAGCAATTCATGCTCGTCCCTATTGGTGGTCTAAGTCCACATACCATATTTGGACTTGGTGGCATGCTGCAAACTGGAGTTATAGCTGTTTGAAATCCCGTGCTCATCCCGTGCTTCCACGGACGGACGGACATAACATACGCTGGGGGTCCCTGGACTCCTCTTTGATAACTTCAGCAATTCATGCTCGTCCCTATTGGTGGTCTAAGTCCATATGCCATATTTGGACTTGGTGGCATGCTGCAAACTTGAGTTATAGCTGTTTGAAATCCCGTGCTCATCCCGTGCTTCCACGGACGGACAAACATAACATACGCTGGGGGTCCCTGGACCGCTCTTTGCTATCTTCAGCAATTCATGCTCGTCCCTATTGGTGGTCTAAGTCCACATACCATATTTGGACTTGGTGGCATGCTGCAAACTGGAGTTATAGCTGTTTGAAATCCCGTGCGCATCCCGTGCTTCCACGGACGGACGGACATAACATACGCTGGGGGTCCCTGGATTCCTCTTTGATAACTTCAGCAATTCATGCTCGTCTCTATTGGTGATCTAAGTCCATATGCCATATTTGGACTTGGTGGCATGCTGCAAACTTGAGTTATAGCTGTTTGAAATCCCGTGCTCATCCCGTGCTTCCACGGACGGACAAACATAACATACGCTGGGGGTCCCTGGACCCCTCTTTGCTAACTTCAGCAATTCATGCTCGTCCCTATTGGTGGTCTAAGTCCACATACCATATTTGGACTTGGTGGCATGCTGCAAACTGGAGTTATAGCTGTGTAAAATCCCGTGCTCATCATCCCGTGCTTCCACGGACGGACGGACATACGGACAAAGTCAAGCTTAGAGCGGTTGGCACCGCTAAAAAACGTAATTTTGAAAATACTTTGATTTTATTAAGATCTCACCGTCCTTCATCTCTCGTAGCGACACATTTCATTGTAACACCACCGGATACGGAAATTACGTCAATCGAAGATTTTCGTTTCCGCCTGCTTCCTGTCTAAGTCCCCCTCTAAAACGGCATTTTCTCGGCTTTGTATTTCTCCGCCGTGGAACGCTGTTTAGAAACGCTGTTTAGAAACTGCTACTACTGCAAAATGGAATGTCGACGATTGAAAATTTCTTCTCTGGGCCACTCACACAACTACCCTGTCAGAGCCGGCGGAGAGAGACACACACACAGGGCAGGGGGAGAGAGAGAGTTCCGGTGATCTCGCCGTACGCCCATTATTTTCTCTGCACCGCTTTGATAAATGAGGGCCTGTGTACCGATTTGTGTGATGTTTGGACAAAATCTGTAGGAGTACTGTCAAAACTGTTTTTTTGTAAAAATCGGCCTCCTGGTGGCGCTATAACAGGCCAATCTGAATAATTCGGGGTAGAAGTTCGGCTTTGGCATCCAGGGAGTGTGTGTGCACAGTTTTGCAGCGACCGGGCCAACAGTGCTGGAGATTAGCTGTGGAGACAATCAATCAATAGTACCATGTTACAGTACCAGCAAGAAGTGACTAAAAGACTCATATTTATTTATTTATCTATTATAATAATCCTTTCACTACACTTCATACTCCCAAGGCCACAGTGTGTCCAGTTTTTATAACTACTGCAGGGATATCTCTGTTGATCCCTTTTCTGAGAATGTGAAGAGGGTTTTTTTCTCCTTCTGTACAGAGTGCTAGCGAAATGCAAATGCCAAATCACTGTGGAATAGCAATGTGCATTATTCCTTCAGACTCTAGCCGCTGGAATAAAGGAGTACTGGGCCAACAGTCTTGGGACTGCCGCTTGTTCTTGTAACATATGCCGTTTGTCTCATTCTATTCCAATACTGTAGTGAACCAAACAAGGCTTACACGTTTGAAGTGTTCTCCCTATGCCTAGCATTCCTCTCCAAGGAACAGCAGAGCACACTTTGGTACAAGAGTGCCGGGAGAGTCTAGAAACAAGAATCAAGAAGGGGTTATTTGTCACTTACTCATACAGGTGCAGGCAGCGAAATGTTGGAAGGACATGCTACTGTTAACACAACAATACAGTATAACTGTATAATAATAATAATACTTATTATTATTATTATTATTATTATTATTAAATGTTATAATACTTGATGAGATAGAAATACAGTTGAAGTACAGGTAGAACAGCAGTATGGCAGACCGCTTAAGACATGTACAATATATTTTAGCAGCAGTGTAAAAACAAATGCAAGAGCAGAGGCATTATATACTGTATCTTGTGTCTTTAGCAACAAATGTGTCAAATATGCAAAAGAAGCAGAAGGCACACATATACTGTATAACACTTTTACCATGTCCTCATTCAGGGCCCTGACAGACACAGGGGAAAACTCTTTCAGAGCCTTGAGCCCCGGGTGAGACACGTCCAACGCTTCTCATTTTGCATCATCACAAACAGTCTAGGATGATGTTTGTCCTACTGTAAGCACCTGTTGACGTATATTTATGTCCTACAGGGATGGGAGAGAGCTCTCCCTGTGTTGTGCTCACCACCTCACCACCTTCACACAGCACTCGTAGGTCATAGGTCATATGTTCTGTATTTTTATTGCACCCCCCCATCCAGCTATTACACTGGCCCGGGGCCACAGCCCACGGAAATAAATAAATAAAAGATCGAGCCACAGAGGGAACGAACAACTAAACTTGGACAACATTCAAAACAGTCAACCTGTGAGTCAGTCACAGCTGTTCCAATTACTACACTGAAGAAGAACTCTCCCAAAGCGGTACATAATAGGGTTTCTCTGGGTTGTCGGGGAGCACAAAGATTTCAGGACAGGAATTTCTGCTGATTGCGTTGCCTCGCTTTCTTTGCCACAGCTTCTCTGTGCCTTCTCCAAGTCAGGTCCAAGAGTTCAATGAACAGACAAATATATATTTGAAGCCAATCTTTGAATTTACTTCTTTATTTTCAGAAAATGGGGACTTCTTAAGCCAGTCAACCTTGGACGTGATGTGCACAGCTCATCATTTCCGAGAGCCGTGGGTCGAAGCTCTGGGTGACAAGGCGACATACAGTAACCTATTTCCTTTCTCATTATTTCTTTCTCTTTTTCTCCCTCCCTGTTATCATGTGTTGGAGGCTAAAATGTGGGCATCCTAAAGGCTGACTTACCTCTGTATTCTTTAATTATCTGCTCAACTGTTTGCAGCACATGTATTTTCTGTCCCTATAGCTTATAGTGAACAGGATTTGGCTCTAATAAACACATGGCTTCCATGTGGATCTCTTACTTCACAATTCACATTGACGTCAGAACTATGACACACACACATGCACGCACGCTCCATCCGATTTGGCAATCCGTGGTAATCACCTGTTACCAAATTGCACATAGGAAGTTGGGTGAAAGATAACACATTCTCTTTGGGCTCCCGTCCCTGAAGAGACCACAAATGACTAACCCCCTACTCCTATCTCATTATTTGAGAAAGACATCTTTTGTCCTTCACTCCTTGTGTGGGAGTTGACTTGAACACAGGGTACGGAAGGTCAGCCTACTGCCCATGCTGTTGAAACACCTCAAACTGATGTGTCCAGTGCTGTACTGTACTGTGTCCAGTACTGTACTGTACTGTACTGTACTGTACTGTACTGTACTGTACTGTACTGTACTGTACTGTACTGTACTGTACTGTACTGTGCTTGTACTGACTGTACTGTACTGTGAAACACTACATTTTAGCCACCCTATTGACTAATGGTTTAGCCACCGTTGTGATTAAGCTTTATCTCTGGATGAAATTGTTAATATACTAACTAGATCACAAGTGTAAAAGAGTGGGTGAAATACTTTTTTTGCACGAGCTCTCAACATTGCAGTACGAAAAATGTTCAGAATATTGCAGAGAGAATACAGGGGAAACAAAAGGATATTTGAATTCACAGTCAGGGTTCTGGTAAATCCCTCTTATCAAAATAATGCACACATTCAGCTCTAGTTCCAACACCGCTGGAAACCGTCTTTTTCGTGATTTTCTAACTTCGACTACGCTAAGCTCTTGGTCTAAGTGACCTTACGTGACTTTTAAGTGGCATGCACAAGTTCAGTTCACGCTGCAGAAGGCTCAGCCAAGGGTTCAGTATCTAAGCGTGGCCAACGGCTCCCCTCAGATGCGCTGACCCCAGATCAGATACGTGACCTTCATCAGACCAGTCCTGATAGCGGACCACCTGTGTGGGCCGGCCTCCCAAAACACTTGACCCAGGATTTGCAGTCTGTTACAAAAACAATCTATGTCCAGTAGTGAGTAGAGTAAATATGATAACCCACACCACCCACACCACTGGGGATAGATTGTTTGTATGTACACTTATAATCAGGGCTGCCAAGTCACATGCACGCACGCCAACAACCATGCATGCAACCGTGCGGTTTTTCGTGTTTTTCTTCCCCTTTTAATTTTGGGGTTTTCTTACTTTAATTCGGTTAACTCGGTACAAAAAAATGTACTCCATGAAGTGTAGATGTGTGGCAAAGAAATGTCGCAGCCGACGGGCGCCATGCATATTTATAGCAGAAAGAGGTTCACATTTAACTATAGCCATACTCATTCAATTCTGAACCGATTCTTAAAATGTAAAATGCTCTATTAGCTGTGAAGGGTCTTCCTTCATGTGTATCAGTCATGATTGTTTTGCCATCAAACAATATCAAGCAAAAAGGAAACATTGGCGGGTCCTTCTTCTCTCCAGTCCATCCCATTTTTTCACGGACATCCCAGTCCGTGAAAAAAATGGGGCAGTGTGTTTTAGGACGAGCGTTCCGTTTTCCACCCGGTTGCTGTTGTTTCTGTTTTTTTTGCTGTGAGAGGGGAAAAAAACGTGTGAAATGGCAAGTGTGGCGTGAGACGTGTGAAGAGGTTTTACCATTTACCAAGAGATTAAATTGCGTGACTGTCACTCAAAGGGTGAGACTTGGCAGCTCTGCTACGAGTAACCAAAACTGTACACCTCGCAATTAAAGATTTAAGAAAATAAGATAAGTTAATAAGATAAAGACTTTGCTAGCTCCTGAGGCTAGGGAGAGATTTCTCTGCCTTGAGAAGTAGGCCTACTTGTATAGGGGAGAGCCCCTTGGTTTCTGTTCAACACATTGTGTAATCAAATCCTCTCTCTCTGCCAGCCAGCCATAAAGCCTCGCTGACTCGGCGACTGCAATTACCTTTTTGTGGCCCCCCCCCCGCCGAATGTAGAATTCTTGGACACAAAAGCACCTGCAGAACTCAGGTGACAGAAATCCTTCCTTCTCAAGGCATCTGTGTGTATGTTTCTTTGTTATGGGACCTGCAAAACAGCACATACAGTACATTGCAGTGGCGTAGCCAGAACGCTAGCCCAGGCATGAAAATGTACGGTTATTAGCGTTTTTTTCATTTGGCAGGTTTGTGACGGATGGCGGATGCTAAATGGCTGAATATGACATAAAAAAACAAATGGGCAGAAAAAACAAATGGGTGGGCCCAGGCCTACCTATGCCCACACGTGGCTACTATTAAAGGCAGTGGTGGAAAAAGTTCTCAAATGTTTTTTCATGATGTGGCATATATCAGAATCGGTCCACTCATTCATCACAGTGGTACATACAGTACATGTAGCTGTAATGTTAGACTACTTAAATAAAACATAATGTAAGTAGTCAATCAAGTATTGAGTGCGGTCCGCAGGGGCCTGGAAGATCAAATTATATTCACTATAACACTGCCAAATTAAGTGCAAGACGATAAATAATAATGGCTAATTGCCAGTGCTGTAAAGTAGCTGCTATACTGTAAGTACATTTACTTAAGTACTGTACTTAAATAATACTTTTCCAATACTTTTACTTCTACTCCACTACATCTCAGAGGCAAATATTATACTTTACTCCACTACAATTATTTGAAAACTTTAGTTACTAGTTACTTTTCAGATATAAATTATGATATTATAAAACATACTGTACATTAACCACACATTAACCACTAGCCCTATTTTATACAACGGCACTCGCGCTATGAGCTTGTATATCTGTTATTTTTGAATTGCCAAAGTATAAAATAAGGGTTTAAGTGGTTACACAGATGCGTTCCCTGCAGTTTGAATGGGTTATTAGCTCATACAACATGCAAATCCCAGGCAGTTCAAGTGAGTCCAGTTGTGTGCCTCATGGAGACTGAATTGAGAATATTTCAGACTGTTTTGTTGAATCAGACTGCGTCACAGTGGAGTGAGCCGGCGGGGACAAACAGAGCGGTAAGAAGAAAGGAGCAGGGCTCGCTGTCTTTGTTAACTCCAGATGGTGGTTCAGCCGCAGACTAGATTCAAGATTCAAAAAGGTTTTCATCATATGGTTACTCATGCAAGCAGCGAAATGTTGGTGTGGCGTGTTGTTCCGCAAGACCTTGCAAACACAATATTTCATCATACAGTAAGAATAGCATAATAATAATGATAATCCTGGATGTAATAAAAAATAAGGAAAAAGAAGGTTGGCAATCATACAGGTAAAAACGCTTTAGCAGCAATGAGAAATATGCAGAATATGGGGGGATTTTGTATCTTGATTATAGCATGTGCAGTAAGGTAGGCCTACTGTACATATAAGCACTTGTGTACAGTCATTAGTGCAAGTAACAGTGTGAGCAAAAGTAAGAAGGGGTTTATTTACAGATTGACATGAAGGAACACAACCTGTATCCAGGACAATAGAGCTGTTGGCTCAGAGAGCATTATGACTGAAAGGTCACCATTTGGTCTACTGGGGAAACGCTTGTGAGAAATGCTTTGTCTCAGCAACAGACTGCAGTCGTCAGCTAGGCAGCAGTGGACAGCTGTGGTGGTAGTGGGCAATTCAGTGTAACCCATTCAATCCGGGAACACATTACTGTGTCATTTTAGGGACAGGTCGATTTTTAAAGAAGGGTACCCCTGGAGAAAATGTATGTGCCCTTATCTAAAATGCCATGACCCTCCCTTTGACTAAAAAAAAAAATCAATGACCTTCCCCAAGTGATTAAAAAAAAAAGACTAACCCTCCCCGCCTATTGGAGTTATATACGATATATTGTCCAACGATATAGCCTATCGTGGTATCAAAATGTGACGATAGGTATTGTCAAGATGTCATACTGTATCGTAATATTTTTTTTGATTATTTTTCTTTTCTTTATTTTTTTTGCCGGTGAAAGTTATAGGAGTTCTATGGTGTATGATACGAAATGTAAAGCTTATCATAATCACAGTAATTATGAATCACGTCATCCATCATATTCAAGATATTTTGGAGAGAATGAAACAGACTCCAGTCACTCTCAGTTTAAAGCACTGCAGAGGGGAGGTGTTAATTGTGTGTCAGCTGATTGATTGTTTGTAGCTGTTGTAAATAAGTCTGCACTTGGTTCGTAAAGTCCAGATGACAAAAATATGAGGTTTGTGGAATTTATAGTAATGCAGTGTTATATTATTTATATTTGTTATATTAGTGCCTATCTGTCCTCTGAAACAATGGGTTTATAGTTAGTGAGAACTTCACTTCTCCCATAAGCTTGCATAAATGAAACAAGTTTTCTGAAATTGTATATTTAAATATGCAAATTTGGGCATATTTTCCTATATAATGCCTAATTTGCATATTTAAATATACAATTTCAGAAAACTTGTAATACGATAAATCATTGTCTTCATGTAAGTAATCAACTCAGGAAGTTTCATTATGATAACTTTTTTAAATGTTGTCATTTTTTCACCTGTCATGTACGTATGGGGAAAATCACAAAATGTGTGATAACCATGAAAAAGCTGCTCCTGTGGAGAGGTTATCATATATTTATTTACTCGTACTGACCCTATGAACAATTTAATATAGGTTTGGTTTTGCCCACTCTTTCGGTAATGAAATCTTGTCTGGCTCATGGACTAGTTGCCTACATCATGGGTTGATGTACCAATACCACCGTGGAGGTATTGCATGTGGTCCCTGACCATGCATTTAGTAATGTAGGAAAGTGAAGATTTTTATTATATTTTATTTTATCGATGGTGGATACTGTTAATGTGCATGACAACAGAAATGAACTTCAACTCAAGGATGACTTTAAGGGATGTTTTAGTACATCAAGGTAAATACAGGCGTTTATTTGAGCCTGTATTTAGTTACAGGCTCAAATTAAGCCTGTCCAAGGTTCAAGGTTCAAGGTTAGCTTTATTGTCCCTTGCGGGAAATTGGTTTGCAGCCAGATCATAGTAAAAAATACAAATACAAATACCACAAAACAACAACATTCAATACAATACTGAGATCTAAGAACAGGGCACTACAGACAGAGAGTTCATGACATTCAAATTCAGAGTAGCAAAGTCATCAAAAGTGCATTAGTGGGTACTATGTTCAGAGAGGCAATAATAAAGTGCTATCTGCTGTTCAGCAGTTGAATAGCAGCCGGGACAAAGGAAAGTTTGAACCGTTTATTCTTTGCTTTGGGCACCCTCAGCCGACGGCCTGAGGGCAGCAGTTCAAACTCAGACCGAAGTGTTGCATTGATGCGTTAAGACGCATCAATGTTGTCAGTTACTTGGAAGTCGGATGTCAAGAACTTCCACAGAAATGGGAGTTCGAATTTCAAGGGAAACTGTACCGGTTTACCTGGTTGAGTCATCATTAGTAGGAATAACCTGTAAGCTGATTGTATGACGTTCTGTATAGTAGTGTGTATAATATATCTGTCTCTTATATGTCATCATGATTTGTGTGCATGTGGATCTCATTTTAAACAAGCTTAGTGCTTTATGAGTCTTCCAGTTTAGTAGACCCTGTATTATGCATATCCAGTTATAAATTGGTCATTGTAACCTACCCGGTGTATGTAATTCTATGAGTAACAAAAACACACTTAAAAGAGGATATCTCTGTGTTGGAAATTGGGATAATGCATCTCCCTAATATGCCTAACACCTGTTGAAGTGTTGCTTAATTGTTCAACCACCATCATTTTTTTTTTTTTTTAAGATTTTTTTTTGGGGCTTTTATTGCTTTATTTGGAGAGGGACAGAGAAAGTAGTCTGACAGGAAATGGGGAGAGAGATGGGGGAAGACACGCAGCAAAGGCCGTCGGGAACGGGACGCGAACCCGCGGCACGCTGTCTGTTAAGGGATTTCAACCAAGGGTGCCTAGACCGCGACGCCGCGGCCTAGGCCTCAACCACCATCATTAAGACTCTGAATAGATTTGACTGGGTCGTTCACACTTGCTGTGCGTTGATGGCTTGTTAACGACCGTCATTGATTCTAAATAGACCAAGGTGTTACTGGATTTGAATCCTTTGTATCATTTGAAAATAATAGAGGGGCCGTTGACCACTGTTCTGGTGTACTAAAAAGGTATATAAGAAATTGACTATTTTATCACTTCAAAATTGCATGACCCTCCCTTGGATTCAAAGTAAAATTAGCTGACCCTCCCTTGTACTACAATTAGAAAGGCATGACCCTCCCCTATTTTCCTCCAGGGACCCCCTTCTGTAATTTTCGACTGGTCCCTTAGATAATTTATTAGCCATAACCATTATTTTATACTTTGGGCTATTCCAAAATAGCAGATATATAAGCTCAAGCTTGTAGATCTGCTATTTTTGCACATTTGTGCACACATTTGTGCAAATCTTTGAATAATTATAATATATATATATATCTTTTTTAAAGCCAACATTTTTAAGTCAAATCTTTGCTTCTGGGGATTCTACAAATGTCTTTTTCTAAACTTATGTTGCTATAGTATCAGTGGTTCTCAAACCTTTTCATGTCAAGGACCACTCCAGGGGTCGATTGACGATTCACGATTGACTGAAACAGACTTCAATAACGCTATGGAGTTCCATAGACTCAAACAGACTTCAATAACTCACTTGTTATTGAGGTCAGTTTCAATCAATTGTGCGACTGTAAATAGCAATCTAGACAGGATTTTTTCCTCATAAAAGGTGGTTAGTGTACTGTGTAGACAGCCTTAAACAATTCTCAACTTTTCAAAGCGCCCTTTTTGGCAAGAAAAGGCACTTTGACCAGCACCTTCTAAAAGTGGCAGGTACCCGGTGACTTTTTGTTAATTTGTCTTGAGGTCGTAACACACGGCAAGCGGTTCGCGCGGGCGGTACTGCTCGGATCAGCGGTGATCGCACCACAATCATTGTTGTTTTGTCCTCCTGGTACACAGTATCTCTACAGTCATGTGATCAACACGGATCTGTCCGATTTCCCATATTCCATCCTCATTGCCTAAGGTTTGCTTCCAAAGTTTGCAGTATTGGTCCGTTTTGAACAAAAAGCCTCAAACTATGCATGCAGCTTGCGATTTCCGTGAAATTTCACACGCACATTTCCACTATGCCGAGGAAGAAATGCCACCCTTTTCACATTGGCCTGTTCTAGCGCCACCAGCAGGCCTAATTTAGCAAAACACATTTTTGGAACAAAATGCCTGAAATCATGAATGCAGTGTCTGATTGCCGTGAAAGGCCTAAGAATAACGATTGGCACCCTTTTCACATTGGCCTATCATAGCGCCACCAGGAGGCCAGAATAACGTACCTGACCTGGCGGAGACCTGTGCTCCGAGGAGCACTTTTTCTAGTTGAAAATTAATTACATAGGCGCGCCGGCCGCTTCCCGTGTGAAATTACCTATAGAGTTTAAGGCACCACTATAAAATAGGTGGTGCCTAAAACCTATTTTTTTTTAAATCCATCATTGTGAATACTTATAGCACACTGATCCTCTCCTCAGACCTTGTCTGTGTTTATTAGCTTTTGGACTTTTACTGATGTATTCCTGTTCTGATTTGGTCTTCTAGTTCTGTGTAGTTTGTTGTCTTGGTGTTCTGTATCTTATTTTGTAGTAATGTTCTGTGCCTAATTCCTGTCTGCCTTGTTTGCTGTTACAGTACCTCACCTCCCTGTATTTGTTGTAACCCTATTCACCTGTGTTCTGTTAGCTCGTTTGCCTGTTAGCCTATCCTGTGCTGAGTTACTTTGAGTTCACCTGTGTGTAGTTAGTCCCCTGTCTATATATATGCCCCTGTGTATACAGGTTTTAGTCCGATTGTCGTTCAGTGTTAGTGTGTGTCTGTTAGAATTTAGGCTTCAAGTCATCTGCATTATCCTCAGTTTTTGTTGCCTGCCCCATTATAAGTGTTGCCTCAGTTTGTTTATTAAACCTCCTGAATCTAGATCCTTGCCCATTTTGTCGTACTGCATTTGGGTCCTCTGAACTCACCCTGACACCCCGGCCTGTGTCCAAGTGGCATTCCACTATCCCCCACTGCTCGCCCCTCTTCCACCAGAGCCATCTGGATTGTTCTGCTGCCTCCACATTGTTGCATATGGCTCTTGGTTGGCACCTGTTATGCCCAGTGTACCGTAGGCCTTGCTCAGGGAGTAACTGGCAAATCCCTGACTACCCACCCGAGCTCATCTGGCGTGATCCTCCACCCATTCCTCTGACAATCCTCCACCAGCTCTTGGTCTTTATCCCTCATTCTCTCTTGAGCCTCCTCCATCCTCTCCTCCCACCCAGGGCACTGTTAACTCCAGCAAGATGAGTTGTCTTGACTCTTGTGGCCTCTGAGACAAAGATGATGTCAGGTCTAAATGTGGACTGGATTATGTGTGGCACATCAGAGACACATACTTCCCACAGATTACATACTGTACACCCAAAGTGAATTTGAAAACATGTCCAACTAGAAAAAGTGCTCCTCGGAGCACAGGTCTCCACCAGGTCAGGTATGTTATTGTGGCCTCCTGGTGGCGCTATAATAGGCCAATGTGAAAAGGGTGCCATTTCTTCTTAGGTCTTTGACGGCAATCGGACACTGCATTCATGATTTGAGGAATTTTGTTCAAAATATGTGTTTTGCTAAATTAGACCTGCTGGTGGCGCTATAACAGGCCAATGTGAAATGGGTAGCATTTCTTCCTCGGCCCAGTGGGAATGTGCGTGTGAAATTTCACGGAAATTGCAAGCTGCGTTCATGATTTGAGGCATTTTGTTCAAAACGGACCAATCCTGCAAACTTTGGAAGACAATCTTAGCCAATCAGGATGGAATATGGGAAATCGGACAGATCGGGGTTGATCACATGACTATAGAGATACTGTGTACCAATTTGCATGACGTTTGGATAAAATCTGTCAAAAACACTTTTTTTTCAGTGTTTCTGCAAAGTGACTGACACCTTTTGTTCCATTCCAGAGATACACAGTTATATCATTTTGAAATTGATTGTGACCGTGACCTTTTTGGCAAGTTAATCTCCTCATGATATCCTACTGATAATTCCCATTTAGGTTTACGAAAATTCACCCAGCTTTCGATTATGACCTTGACTGTTGTGAACACGACATTTGACCTTTTCAACCCAAAAGATAATCATCAAATTGTCAAAAAATGTGTTTTGCACAAATCGGCCTCCTGGTGGCGCTATAACAGGCCCATGTGAAAGATTTGGGGCAGAGGTTCTGAATTGGCATCCAGGGTGTGTGTGTGTACAGTTTTGCAGCGAGCGGGCCAACGGTGCCGGAGATTAGCTGGTAACACACGGACAGGACACACACACACACACGGACGGACGGACAGGGGGTAAAACATACTCTCTCGCCATGCCTTTCGGCCTTGCGGAGACAATGACAAAAAAAACTCCCATACCTACTGGGAGATGTGTGAACACAGCAGCAAGATTTGTGAGTTGCGATAAAAGGTTAGCCAATGGAATAGAACCACCCTAAGGACTACTAACCATTGAGTGTCCCGAGTAGACCTCTAGACCTAAAGCACATATAAACAGAGCTGCTACCTTTAAATGCATTTTAAATCTGAGGCTTTTTTTTTGGTATACTATTTAAACAGTTTTGAGAAAAAAATGCTATTTGTCCCTAAGTGACTGCGAAAGATTGTTGGTTTTTGTCTCACAAAGCTTTATACCCTGTACATATAACATGTATTGTATATGACGACCCAATGTGACATAGCTCTGTTTAACACAATGCTGTACCCCCTCCAACTGTATACATTCCCCATTTTCAACTGTTTTTATTATATTTTGACACTTGCTTTGGCAATGTAAACTTATGTTTTCTCATGCCAATAAAGCTCCTTTGAATTGAATTGAATTGTGTGGTGGAATTTTCACTTGCCTCTCCAGGTCAACTGTCATTGGCCAGTCTCGGGCCGTGGAGAGCAAACCAACAGAGCAGTTCTTCTGGGTTCTCTCTGGCCTTTGTCCTACTTTGATGAAGTAAATAGCCTTGTATCGACTGTGATCCCCTTGCTGATTGCCTCAGCGGTGGATTTGAGGACTTGGTCGTGTCTCCGTCGACACCGGCTCTCGCCCCAGCGCCTTGGAGCACAAAACATTGCGTTTTCAATTCAACTTTATGCTTGCATTTGAAGACGTGTGCGGGAGTTTTTCTTCTAAATAAAAGTTTCATTGAAATTGTACAATAGTCTGGTACTCAAATTAAATCTACTAAATTAAACCTTATTACCCTGCCTGCAAGGAATTGTAATTTGTTTAGCTCAATATCTAGAGAACGGATGGGCAGATTTTCATGAAACTTACGGGGAATGTTCAGTTGGCTGCTCCAAAGAGATGATTATCTTTTGGGTTGAAAAGGTCAAATGTCGCGTTCACAACAGTCAAGGTCATAATCGAAAGCTGGGTGGATTTTCGTAAACCTAAGTGGGAATTATCAGTAGGATATCATGAGGAGATTAACTTGCCAAAAAGGTCACGGTCACAATCAATTTCAAAATGATATAACTGTGTATCTCTGGAATGGAGAGACAGAACAAAAGGTGTCAGAGTCACTTTGCAGAAACACTGAATGCTAAGCTCATCCGTTTGTGATGACTCATTATTCTTGGGACTTCTTTAAAGGTCATTGTAGAAGTCCATTCACTGTTTGATGTACTGCACTCTCACTGGCTCTGCAAGGGGCTGATTAAGATTCATAGAATATAGCTTGTCAGTGTAGATCTGTTTGATTCATAAATATCACAACCTATGTCATTTCTTTTATGTTCCATCAGGGTTATTCATTCCATTATCTATAATCATTCAGAGTCATAGCACAGGAAGAATGAAAGCCAGAGAGATAGATAGCAAGAGAGGGAGAGAGACAGATTGAGATGAGGGTTTTACTGTACATAAAAACGTATGCATCCCCAAGATTTATTTGAGCAAGACTTATTTGGAGCAACGGCAGACTCTAAATTGACTCCTGTTATTCTCCTTCCAGCTACCGCCTTGGACAGAAGCCATGTACATAATCAAAACATTCTCCGCCTGCAATCATTGCGGCATACATTTAGGCATGTCACAATTATTGCATAATTGCCTAATCGCAATTACCAATTATTACATAATTGCCTTATCGCAATTATTTGTTTTGTTTTTTATTTATTTTACTCACAAAAAATAACAATACAATCCCTCCCCACTCTATATATCACAATCATTTGAGATAATTGCAATTATTGTCTCCGCCAGGCCGAAAGGCATGGCGAGAGAGTATGTCCGTCCGTGTGTGTGTCCATCTGTCCGTTAGCAGCTAATCTCCGGCACCGTTGGCCCGGTCGCTGCGAAACTGTGCACACGCACTCCCTGGATGCCAATTCAGAACCTCTGCCCCAAATTTTTCACATGTGCCTGTTATAGCGCCACCAGGTGGCCGATTTGTGCAAAAATAATTGATTTTTGACATTACTCCTACAGATTTTATCCAAACATCATGCAAATTGGTACACAGCATCTCTATAGTCATGTGATCAACACGGATTTGTCCGATTTCCCATATTTCATCCTGATTGGCTAAGGTTGGCTTCCAAAGTTTGCAGGATTGGTCCGTTTTGAACAAAAGGCCTCAAATTATGCACGCAGCTTGTAATTTCCGTGAAATTTCACACGCACATTCCCACTAGGCAGAGGAAGAAATGCCACCCTTTTTACAATGGCCTGTTATAGCGCCACCAGCAGGTCTAATTTAGCAAAACACATTTTTGGAACAAAATGCCCCAAATCATGAATGCAGTGTCCGCTTGCCGTGAAAGGCCTAGGAATAAATGGCACAACTTTCACATTGGTCTATTATAGTGCCACCAGGAGGCCACAATAACCTACCTGACCTGACGGAGACCTGTGCTCCGAGGAGCACTTTTTCTAGTTTTGCATTGCATTTTCAAACATAGCTGAAAAAGTCGATCTACAATACAAGCTCAGAGTCCATCATGTGAGCTTGTAGATCAGCAATTTCCATTTGCAGTGTGGTAACATCAGGGTGGGAATACAGTGGTTAGCTGTTGACTTCGGCACCTGAGTCTCTGAAAGGTACCCACCATAACCCACCATAACCTTAGGTTGTGAAAGGTTGGGGGTGTGGCTATGCCTTGGGGGTGTGTTTTACGTTTTCATTTTTGTAATACAGTAGGTGGCAGAAGAAAGCAGAGGAAAGCAATTACTCTAGATGCAGTTTATTTCTTAAAAGCAGAAGTCATTAGAGAACTTATTAATGCAGACAATTTATCATTTAATTAACAAAACAAACTTATTTACTAGAGTATTTCCAATTTACAGTACTTTTACTTTATTTTATACATAGCCATGTTGTGGTGGCACAGTGGCACAGTTGTTAGCGCTGTCGCCTCACAGCTCACACCTAGAAGGTCCTGGGTTCGATTTCCGCCGGGGATGCTGGGGGGCTGGGGGCGTGTTCTCTCCTCCGCGTCATCAGCGCTCCCTGTGTCTCCTAGGGTATAGTTAATACCCTCACAAAAACATGTAGTAATCCTGGTCGCCTGATGGAGGGGAAGGAACTGGTTGTAATAACATGTTCCTTCCACGCGCTACGTCCTACCGGGGAAACTCCCCCCTGTCAGGTGACAAGAAGGTCAGTTGGCTCTCATGCATTGAAGGAGGCATGAGCTCGGCCCTGGGCTCCATAGGCTGGTGGGGGGAGTGTAGCGCCCAGGATCACTTAGAAAATTGGCACTCCTACAAACCATTAAAAGTGAGATTGTTATTGATTATTGAACCAAGGTATTTGTAGCTGGCAACTGGTTCTACCTCTTGCCCCTCAGTGATGGTGTTCTGAATGAGAGGACCATATGTCTTTTGTCTTTGATACATACAGTAGAGTACATTGAGTTGAGGGAGTTTGTTTTTGCACCAGTTTAAAAATGATCAACCACAGGGCCATGAATGATTCATAGTCATGGCCGTCAATTGTCAATCTTCAGGATTTATCAGGTTATCAAATAGGCCCCGACAGTCATCTGTACACAGAATGTAATGGGTTATGAGTATATACAGAACACACGCCATGAGGTGAAGCAGTAGATGAACAGAGCTCACCTGACATGCTCTCATTCAGCCTCACCATCTTATATTGAGAGTTGCATTGCAGTTCCAAAATCGTGGGATAAAAAAAAATGCAAAAAAAAGGAATAGCCATGTTGTCGTAATTATCCTATGGTAAGTTAGTCCTACAGTTATTAATTGGCCGGCCCACCGGGCATTTGCCCTGCATGTCGGATGCTCAATCCACCACTGAATATACTCTATATTGTATGAAAATAAGGGATGGTGTTGGTGTTTATTACACCATCCCTAGTCCCTACACAACACACTTTTCAACAGTGGAAAATGTGTAATTGATATGGAATCCCCAACCTGTTTTGAACTGACAAGGGGTGGGGAGGGGAAGCCTAATAGTCTATGGGTAACTGGCTGTCTGGTTCTTGATTGTTGAAACACACGCATGACAATCACTCCCTCTCCCTGCTGCGGTGCAAACAGCCAGCAATAGGCCTATGCCACTATCTATCTCATTTCCTTTCCTGACAAACTCGAAATGGACACACAGGCTTTTCCATTATCCCACATGCAGTGATGTGCATGTGCAAGCATTTCATTCTTACTGATGCACTTCAATCCAATGGGCAGTATCAATCCAGTGGGCTAACTGGACAGAAAGTAGGCCTAGTTGCAAGCTTTTATATATATATATGTTTGGTGATGTTTAAAAGGGATCCATATCACATGTGTTTTTATCCTGATGAAGGCCCCTATGAGACTGAAAGGTTGATTAATAAAGCAGAGAAAAGTGTGTGCGGGAATGCATTTTTTGTGTGAATCTAGGGAATTTACCCCCAGTACTAAAAACATTTTTAAGAGTGCGCAGGTCTGTAACTTAATCCCCTAAATAAAGTCTCATGTTGATCTCTCCTTGCTTAAATGTATTATCTGCCCATATTTTTGGAACAGGCTTTTGTGGCTGATGAAAGCTTTCTGTTTCTTAGCTGATTCCCAATTCTTTTTCTATTGACTTAAAAAGACAGGAATTGGGGAAGCGACTGTACCACAGTACACACAGAAGCCCAGGCTTGTCATTCTGGCATGAGTGCCATTAGCCTGGCAGCCTCAGCCTGGACACAGCAGTTAGATTCAGCTTTCAGTAGTTTGTACACAAATAGCTGTACATGCTGTGCTTTCATCAGGCTGGGGACAGACAGAGGATGATTCTGATGCCGTCATGGAGCGGGAGGAGGTGGTGGGCGTTGTAAACTGACCACTGTGTCAACAGAAACTGTCTGAGGACATATAGTCCAGGGGCCAACACTGATATTCAACACAAATTGGTACCACCTAAGGTGACCGTAAAGTTTTTGTATTTTTGTCTTCCTACATGTCTCTAGTTTATATTTTGGTATGATAACCCTTCCAATCTTGTAGCTTAATGGCAGTTATCACTACCTACCGGCTAATGTATCCGGTAGGAGACACAAAGTAGAATCTTTGTGTCTCCTACCCCGGGCATCAAATTATTGCGACAAAAAACAAAATATATCCATGTATTCAAGGCTTCATGGGGTGTGCAATTGATAGAAAATAAATATTTTTTTGGGTGAACTCCTCCTTTAAGTTTTTCAGGGGGACTCTCTACCCATTCAGCTATGACCACCCCAGACCGACGGAGGGTCAACTTTTACAAGCTTATGGAAAGCAGTCTTTTTGCAAACACCAAAAATCTGAGAAGTTATCAATTGCACACCCCATGAAGCCTTGAATACATGGATATATTTTGTTTTTTGTCGCAATAATTTGATGCCCGGGGTAGGAGACACAAAGATTCTACTTTGTGTCTCCTACCGGATACATTAGCCGGTAGGTAGTGATAACTGCCATTAAGCTACAAGATTGGAAGGGTTATCATACCAAAATATAAACTAGAGACATGTAGGAAGACAAAAATACAAAAACTTTACGGTCACCTTAGGTGGTACCAAAATATGTCTTGGCCCCTGGACTAATAAAGGTGGAGGTGGACGCAGAGGGAGGCTTAGGGGAGAGAAAATTTGATTTGTGCGGGGGCGGGGGGGGTATGTTTGGTCTCAGCAATGACCTGGACTTTCATCTGGTCAGTGAACTCCAAGAGGGAGGAGGGGAAAAGCATGACTGAGAAGAGGGTACTGTAGGCTACTTGCTGTGGTGGTAAAAGTACTCACATTTTTTACTTAAGTAAAAGTATCAATACTGCAATATAGAAATAAAAAGTAAAAGTCCGGAATTCAAAATGTACTCGAATAAAAGTACACAAGTATTGTAGGCATCAAAATGTACTTAAAAGGACAGTTCACCCCACCAAAAATCTTTTTTTTCTATCGATTAGTCACTCCATGGAGACTTGAATTCATGGATATGTTTTTGTCGCATTCCTAAGCCAATAATTTGATGACCGGCAGACCAGTAGACAGCGGTTCCGGTAGGAGACACGAAGGAGACTCTTTGTGTCTCCTACCGGAGCCATCGCCGGTCATCAAATTATTGGCTTAGGAATGCGACAAAGACAAAAAAAATATCCATGAATTCAAGTCTCCATCTAATCGATAGGAAAAAAGTCATTTTGGGGGTGAACAATCAAACTATCTTTAAACTACCAAAAATCTTTTGAAAATAGCAGATCTTGTAGATCTGCTATTTTCAAATGGCCGAAATGTATAGGGGTGAAGTGGTCAATGTATGTTTTTTAACAGTAATGAAAATCTACAAAGTAACTAGTAACTAAAGTGTTCAAATACATGTACAGTACAGTATTTGCCTGAGATGTAGGGGAGTAAAAGTACAATATTTGCCTGAGATGTAGTGGAGTAGAAGTAAAAGTATTGGAAGTTAGAAATACTCAAGTATAGTACACATACCTCAAAATTGTACTTAAGTACAGTACTCAAGTAAATCTATCTAGCCTACTAAGTTACTTTCCACCACTGGCTACTTGGATTGGGTTTTGGGAGGTGAGGAAGCTGAATCCTCCTCACAATCCTTGTTTAAACACTCTCATGTATACAGCCTTCTTCAGGCAGGGGGCTGAGGTGGCTCTCTTTCAAGGTTTATGCTGTGTTGTGTTGTGTTATGTCATTTCTTGTGTTGTTTCCTCGCCTCTGGTCCTTCGCAGAGGGAACGGATGGGTGATGCAGGAAGTAAAACAGGTTAGAGATATAACATGGTTTACAGGAGAACGGAGGGAGGAATGTCCACCCGTCTTAAAAAAGAAAGCCATGGAACGTGTTCAGGGCCGACAATCTGCTGAATCTCTCGGCTCCTCTTCTGACTGGCACAGTGCACTTGAGCAGTGTTTCTCAACTAGTGGTCCGGGGACCACCAGTGGTCCTTATGGGGGTCCCCAGTCAAATTAATAATTAGAAACCAAATTGACCCTGTCTGTAACTCTGAGAGTGTACAAATGGAACCAAATGGACCCGTCACTGATTATGATACTACATTGTAGATTGGGACCTCCAAGAAATCTAAATGTTTGAGTATGGCATATCTTTTCAAATGAGGGTCCGTGGGCTAATATGTGTCAATTTGGGGGTCCTTGACGCGAAAAGGGTTGAAAACCACTGCACTAGAGGGGCACTGATAAACACCTCAGCTTTCAAAGAGATGACTGTCTTCAACAGATCAGAGAAGTCTCATTATTACATTATTTGCTCTTGCTATTCCGTTGTGGAAGCTGAAGTATAAGAATTTAACTACATAATGATGCTGCTATATGCTGTATTGTATCTGTAAGTAACAATGTTTAATGTCTTTTATAACAAAAATAAGCTTTACTCATATGTACCTGTTACACAAGATGTAACAATAAACAACCTTGAACCTTGAATATATATGACTCCTTGAAATTCAATGACACTCACTGCAACCCTGCCCCGAATTTAACAGAGCTGCAGTGCCACCTTCTGGTAAAAAGTGATATTGTGTTTATCCATTCAGACCTTTGACCATGGTTCAATTATTTAGCTCTCTCTTACAAACACAGATACATGTGATATCATGAGTACCTCTGAATATGTAATATACATTTAGTGAATGGAAAACAGTGCATTATACATGGCTGCATTTACGAGACGCTGCTTCCAGAATAAATTTGATGCTGACAGGAGAGTCATAAATGCTTCATACTTGAAGCCCAAAGTAGCCTCTTGCATCACTGAGGGACAATACATAATGTGTTGCATTATAGAGGAAATCATGAAAACAATCAAATAAAATTATAGACTCAACTGCTCTTCACGAGAAGACTGCAAAAACAACAGCCTCTTGTGTGGCACATTTGCAATTGCCTAGCAACAAGGAAGCTTTTATCCATACAACTGAAAGCAAAATGATCCATTTCTGTAATTGGGGGTTTTAAATTATTCTTTGCTATTGTCTGGACAAATTGTGGCTCACCATTTTAAACAATGTACTGGACATCTTCCCAAAGTGTAAAAATTTCACTATTTGGGGCGGGGGGGGGGGGGGGGGGGGCATTATGTATGTTACATATCAATAAATAACCTAATGAGAAATTGAAATATTACAGCCAGACTCTTAATTGGAAGAAGCTCCTTCAATGCAGTTATTCAATTATCAGATGTACTTTGTCATTATTATTTAGAACCCAGTGTTTTCATAGAATCTTCAAATTCAAATCTGGCATTTTGGCCAGCTCTTCAGTGAAGGTTCAAGGTTCATTTATTTGTCATTTAAATGCTTGCATATTAAACAATCGTACTCAGGACCAGCAGTGTACAATAAAATTACTATCAATGAATACAAAAATAAGCGTTAAAATCCTAAAGAGCAGTTAATTAAAGTTTAAACATAATATTACTCAATGTCCACCACACAGACTACATACAGTAGCAGCTCAGTATCTTTTGTCAACAGCAGCTAAAGCATATTTCTGAGATGGCGGCGCAACTGCACAGAACTATTCTCTACATTACCTTATACCGTACTACAAATCAAAGAAAACAGACATTTTCTGGAGTAATTCTATTTCTTTATTTCATCTTCATGTCAAGATATCTTTTCATGTGAAGTTGACGTCTCGTTAACAAAAGATGTGTTTAAAGAGGATGAGAAAAAAAATGTGGCTCACAAAATAAAGGCATTCTCTTAGATAATATTCTTTACAATGACATCTTACAAAAAGCACAACGAAAGTAACGGTCAACGCCTGATGGGAACAGCAGAGCATGGTAAATCAAAACTCATCGCTAGACGTCGGACCTTAACCCTAACTGTAACAATGAAAGAACAGACTGATCTGTATACGTATATACACACATTTAAACCTCCTGAGATTCTTAATGGGACAGAGTCACTGCAAGGCCTGCACCAGTACTGATTTTTTGCCTGTATTTAATGCACATAAAGTGACATAAATTTGTGGTGTGATTCCATTGGGAGTAGAGAAAGATGTTTTGTTTAGTTGTATTACCAAGTGTGGTGTTCTTCTGATGCAAATATTGCCACCAGTTCGTGAAGCCAGATATAAAGACATCCTGGGTATGTTGAACTTGCTTCGTAGTACAGGGCCTGGAGTGAAATCCGACCCGACGTGTACAACTGGTAGTGTGAACCATAGGAATGAGCATCAAACTGCAAGCAACAAAAAGGTCGTAACTGAATCTTTGAATTCACCAATTGATTTTTTCTTGTCTCTGTTCTTCCGTGAATCTGACAATCGGATATAACAAGACAAACACAAAACAGGGAGCGTAGGAGATCCTACCTATAGGTGCATTGTGAAAGCAGACACGGTGTTGGATTAGCGTATAATAGTATGTAGCTCTTGTTCACAACGACATAACGGTTACAGGCGATGACACACAGACACTCTTCTTCGGCGATCCAAAAACTTTGGTGATGCGAAAACAGCTTCGATACCTGAAACACTTTCATTTGTAATATTGCTCTGACAAAAGTAAAATCTTATGCTCTACGATATTCACTGACGGCACGACCGCTTTGACGACACGCATTCACACAAACCTGACGAGAACGTGGCGAGCGAGATATTTAGACGGATACAATAGAACTGCAGAGAAGGCTGTTCAAAGCAGCCCTCTTTTGTGGATTCTTATGGTGCAGAGAGTACATAATGCTTTATGGCTGGTACTATTACATTAGACACCTAACCGCCCCCTCCCTCTCTTAACTTTGTACACAAAAACAAACTGGAAACTACAGAGGGAGTGCATCGTGGAAAGGAAAAACAAACCCAAAGCTCTCAGTTATGAGAGCTTTGGGTTTGTTTTTCCTGGTTTACTTTGTTTTTCACAACTTTTCCCCCACTTTCCTCCTCGAAGTCTCCATGTGCCTTCTTTTCTCGACTGCCTTACCAAACTAGAATGAAAAAGAAAAAGTGTCTGAGATCAATAGTCACTTCTTTGTGAGTTTTTCTTCTCCTTTCCAGATTCAAGATTTGGGTTCCTTTTTTTTTTTTGGTTGGACAAAGACAAACATGTTTCCATCTGTTAGCGAGATCTGTTCATCCAATGGATGCATTCAAAAACCACTCCTGTTCCTTGCCAAAGCCAAAGTCCCAGTTGACATATCACTCAAGCAGCCGTCCATAATCTGTCCTTTTATTAACTGCCAAACCAAAAGAGAGAGGGGGGGGGGAGGAGGAGAAAAAAAAAAGAGGAACACAAATCGGAATCTGTTATCCTGATTCAGCCCACAAATGGTTTCCTTCTGCTGCTGATCTCAATTCAGTTTGATGCGTTTCCCTCTTTAAGATCAGAGGTTAGAAACTGGGGGAGGGTGTGTGGGGGCTGGGGGGGGGGTTACCCTCTAAATCCCAGACTTTGCATGTGTCCCGGTTCCCCCTGACGTCCCCTACTAGTGTCCGTTGGTCTCAGCTGTCGAGGCGGAGGGGGTGGAGGGGGTTGAGGAACGAGAAGCCGCGGAAGAAGCCTTCTCTCCGCCGGGGCTGGAGACGGAGGGCACGCCGTCCGAGACCTTGGCCCCTGCCGGCCCCACGGGGGAGACCCTGGCGGCGGCTGCTGCTGCTGCCGTGGCCGCGGCGGCTGCCCTGGCCGCGGTTATGGCCGACACGGGTTTGGGCTGAGACTGGAGCCCCGGGCTGCAGATGAGGTGGTGTCTCTCCCAGTCTTTGTGCTGGCAGAAGGAGCCGCAGTAGCGCGCGGCGTTGCAGCCGCTGCACGTCTCGCTGGCCTTGCGCCCGCAGTTCCAGCAGCACTGAAAAGACGGGGAAGATGGGCGGGGAGACGTGTCAACAGTTTGCCAATGCAACGGGAGGTAATCAATGGACGATATTGAGTGTCTTAACTAGCTTGGTGTCTGTCCACCACCTTGGAATTCCACATTTCAGCTTTTTTTGTAAATGAATGGCCTACTTTGTCGTACGATAGTATCACGCAAAA
Organism: Gymnoscopelus microlampas; assembly: GCF_963454915.1. Classification (NCBI taxonomy): domain Eukaryota; kingdom Metazoa; phylum Chordata; class Actinopteri; order Myctophiformes; family Myctophidae; genus Gymnoscopelus; species Gymnoscopelus microlampas. Next base: position 25,133,715 of record NC_139944.1, on the reverse strand, counting down.
GTGACATTCGATTGAATTGCAATGTTTGGCCATTTTGAATAAAAGCCTTAAAAAGGGATAGTTCAGCCACAAAATTACTTTTTTTTCTATCAATAATGGAGACTTAAATTCATGGATATATATATATAAATCTTTGTCGCATTCCTAAGCCAATAATTTGATGACCGGCAGCGGTTCCGGTAGGAGACACAAATAGTCTCCTTTGTGTCTCCTACCGGAGCCGCTGCCTACCGGTCCGCTGGTCATCAAATTATTGGCTTGGGAATGCGACAAAAACAAAAGAAATATCCATGAATTCAAGTCTCCATGGGGTGACTAATCGATAGATTGGTGAACTATCCCTTTAAAATGTAAATGTAGGATTACTTTCACACGAGTGCATTCATCATTTCCACAATACAAATAGTCTCCTCACCTCGCTGGAATCCTCCTGTTCATTGATGACCATGATGGCGTCCTCTTGGGCCTTTCTCTTAGCGTCCGCCAACGTCTTCTCCATCTTAGCCCTCTCAGAGGCGATCATCTCAAAGGCCTTCTGCTCCGCCTCCGCCACGGCCTTCTGCACCTCGTCCATGGCCTGGCGCTTCACCTCGTTCACCGCTTCTTCTGTTGGGTCAGAGAGGGGAACGTAGGTTATGAAAGAACTGGAGAGACGGGGAGACCCCCCGTTTACTGAACAACCACTCTAATAGCAATGATTACTATCACAATATAGAGCTTTAACTTAAAAAAAAAAAACGTCCTTGTTTTAACCAAATAATATCACTTACAGCAACCATAACCCATTCAACCCGGGAACGCATCTGTGTCATTTTAGATTTCTTTGGCTATTCAAAACGCTATGAGCTTGTAGATGTGCTATTTTTTTTTTTATCATGAAAATGTGTGCAGATCTTTACAAATGTCTTCTAAGTCCTAACAGTTTTTTTTTTAAAACATGTGTTGTTATATCAGTGTTTCTCAAACTTTTTCATGTCAAGGACCACCCAAAATTATATGTTTTTGGCCACCGATCCCCATCAAAATGTGTTGTTCCAGGGACGCCCAGAAGCAAAGATTTGAGTTAAAAATGTTGTTTAAAAGATTTGCACAAATGTTCAAGATCTACAAGCTCGTAACGCCGCACTCGGTGCCGTGCTACGAGCGTGTAGATCTGCAATTTTTTAATAGCCAAAGTATAAAATAATGGTTATACTGTAGCTCAAATCTAAAATGACATGAATGATGATGAGTTACCGGATTGAATGGGTTATATGTTTTAAAAAAAAAAGTAAGTTATTGTTATTGTGTACGAACCAGCTTTCCTCCAGATCTCATCTGGCACATATGCCGAGCCTGGCCGTGGAGCAAAATCTCGGGGGACCTGTGGATCTGTGGGAAAAACAGAGGCAGGAGGGAGGGGCCATTAGCACCTGCTACAGCTCAGCTCCTACAGTACACATCCTGATTCAACAACATGACTGCCGAGTACTGACTGTGAGGTCAGACAAATGTTGTTGTACATGTTTCAAAAGAGACAAAGTAAGACCAGGATATACAGACAAGATGTCAGGCAGACTCCTGTCTTATTGCGGTCTGCGCTTTTTAAACATGTTTATCTATGCAAAGTTTGCAAACAAAGCTACATTATGTCTAGACGTCCCCACGCAAACCACTCAAGCCCTAAGAACTTTGTCGTACGAGCAAAAACAGCCGATCTAAAAGCTCGACTTGTCTGCTGCTGCGCATTAAGAGCTTGTCGATCTGCTATTTTCGCTACTTCTGAAACCACTTTCAACCTTGAACACCAGATTCAAAGTGGTTAAGACGCCAACTTCAGATGGGATTTGAGCAGCAGCCCCGTCCACCCGTTCCCTTCTTCTTCTCTATCCCCCCCTTCACTGCATCCTCTATATACACCACGACCGGCCACCACCCTCCTCTTCAGCCCAGGAATATCCAGGCTGGCCCTGTAAGCCCATCTAAGCAGGCAGGCATGCCTCCCATCTGAGGGACCAGATGGCGCTCTGGCCAAATGGCCAGCTTTGGGTCTCAGAGCCTGCAGGACGGCAGGACGGCCCTTCTGTGGCCGATCTGGCCGAGGACGCTCCTGGCACCTGTCTGTGGCTCTGGAGCAGCGGGGGAACAGCGAGGCTGGCACTCTGAGAGAACACTGCCTGTACACAGCAGACTGAGGGACCGGCTAACCGCTGAGAAGCTCGCTAAAGCCCTGACATGTGACTGGGCTATGATGGAGGTGTAATCCTCGCACTGACCACTAGAGGGCGCCAGGCGTAAAAGAAACAAATGCAAGGCAACTGTTTTTTTTTTAAACTCAGGTGAAATTATGACTGAATACTACTACTTTTGTGAGGTATAAATGGTTATCTGTGGAATTGACAGCACTTATGCTGTTGTAAGTTGCGTTTTACGGCAGACTTGAGAATCTGTGATGAAGAAAGTCCCAAGATGTCTGTTTTCCTGCTGCGGTATTCTCTCCAATGACACTTTATTCCTTAACGATCCGTCTTCTAAAGGTCTGGCCTGCTCCCCATGATCATGAAACATTATTTTACTCCAAGGGTAAAAAATGGCAGGCATCTATCAAAAGACTGAGCTGGGACACACATAATATGTTTTTTGCAGACAGCAACACAATGGCAGTGAGACTAATGTGCTCACCAGAGTCTTGGGAGTGAGGACTGTGTGTCTTGGAGAACGGAGCCGAGGTGGAGCCTCCTTTGCGCGGGTCCTCCTGCTCGCTGGAACGCCGCCGCCAGTAGTTGAGCTCCTCGCGGTCCGACTCCTGGCAGCGCCTGAGCACGCTCACTGACCTCCGGGTCTTCTCCACCATGTCCACGATGCAGTTCAACACCTGGAAGGGCAGAGAGGGCAGTGAGAGGAGAAGAGCAGATGAGGAAAAAGATCAGACGATTTGAACGCATTCTCTCAATTACACATTGAAATTCAATCAGCTAAGTTACATTAATTCCAAACACAGTCCAGTGGGAATCTCACAGGATCTCACACATCTCAAGGAGGAAAATTCAATCCCACTGTATTCCCAACATTTTTTTTTTTGTATGTTTTTTATCATGAGATAAAATTTCAATTTCCAATACTTTTACTTCTATTCCACTACATCTCGGATCCAAATATTGTACTTTTACTCCACTACATTTATTTGAAAACCTTTAGTTACTAGCTACTTTGTAGATTTTGATTATTATTACAAAACCTACATAAACCACTTCAGCTCATTTGTACATTTCGGCCATTTGAAAATAGCCGATCTACAAGCCCGCAATGCGACGCATTGTGAGCTTGTAGATCTGCTATTTTCAAAAGATTGTTAAACATTTGAAAACTTGAAATGGGAAATTCTGCTTTAAGTACATTTTTTTTATCATGTAGTAAGAATGAACTTGTTTATGGACCAATTTTAGCGGTCAGGTTTTCACAAAGCTCTCAATATCTTTCAGAAAAGTAGTGCATTATGCCTCCAATATTACTAACAGAACCATTATCAGCAAACTGATCCGTGTGCCTGACTAATGTGATCCAGATGCAGAACACGCTAGCGCCCCCCCCCCCCCCCCCCCCCCCCCCCCCCCCCCCCCCAAGACCCTTAAAACAAGGTACAACAGTCCACTTTCTTCCCGGCTCGAGTGAAAAGTACCAGCCAGCCATTAGTGGCGGTTTGAGCTTGTCTACGGAGGGACTTACATGGTCCAGATGCCGCCATTCATCTGCCCACTCTCTGTCAGTCAGTCTGTGGTCCACAGGCTCCTCGCGGTAGCCCCCGTTAGTGCCTGCATGAAAACACGTGAGAGAGACCGCAGACCAGTGTTATTAACATCTCTAGTTAATGGAAGACAATTCATAAGCGATACGGCACGAGAGTGGCGGGTATGAAGCAGTGTGTGTGTGTGTGTGTGTGTGTGCACGTGAGCTTGTGCCTGCCAAGCTCGTTTCAACCTGTGCCGCGGGTATGAATTTAATGCACAGCGTTGAACCTGGGTGACCTGAAACGTTGAGATGATTTAATTATCACCATAAGACTTGCCTGTGATTTAGCACAGTTTTGCTTACAAACTAAACAGTGAAATCCTCAGTGATAATGTATCCACTTGTAACTCAAGAGACTGTACAAATGTAACCCGTGGGTTAAATCAACACTGAGGATTTGAACCATGTAAAACGTGTTAGTTCTTAAGACCAAATGAATCTTTTGGTTCAGAACCTAGATAAGGATTTGGGTCCACCTCTCCTCGCATACCTAAAGATGGATAAGTCAACCTCGTCTCCTTAGATCTCCAGATAAAGAAAGACAAAGTGCAAAGACAGACGGGGAGTGTGTGGAGGGGGGGGGGGGGATAAAAACAGGAGACAATGATGGAGAGAGCAAAACGAGCAGGAGGACACTGAACTGGGGGAGGGGGGAGGAGGGGGGGGGGGGTGCCGTGATGCTAAACAGACTCCCAGCTCTGCCATGCAGCACCAAGGGCCTCAACACATCTGGAAGTCAGCTGTCAACCACACACACACACACACACACACACACACACACCCCTTCTGTTGGGAAGAGAGCCCCCACCCCTGAGCTCGAAGCATTCCAGCAGGGAGACACTCAGGCTGAGTGGAGTGGCTGGCTCCACTTCTAAACACAACCAGCAGGCCTGATGCTCACTGACGACCACTGCGCACACACACACACACACACACACACACACACACACACACACACACACACACACACACACACACACACACACACACACACACACACACACACACACACACACACACACACACACACACACACACACACACACACACACACACACACACACACACACACACACTTCTGAATCTTCACATTCAACTGGTGCACAGTACATAGGACTTGTACATGCTGTGTTAAGTGTTACACACCCACCACATATAACCATACATACATACATACAGGACAATCTTGACACGTGGGCATGTGCACACACATGCGCGCGCACACACACACACACACACACAGACTACAAAAGAGACAATAAAACCACAATCTGTTAAAAGTAAGCAACATACAGCCAACGAAAGACCACATGCACACTCAGCCTACAACACACACACACACACACACACACACACACACACACACACACACACACACACACACACACACACACACACACACACACACACACACACACAAAGCCTTCTCCTCGACCTCTCCCCTACTCCTGGTTCTCATCAGTGTTATTTAGTTCAAAGCCATGTGTGTGTGGAATGATTAGTGTTTATGTGTATGTACGTGTGTGTGTGTGTGTGTGTGTGTGTGTGTGTGTGTGTGTGTGTGTGTGTGTGTGTGTGTGTGTGTGTGTGTGTGTGTAGAGTGGCGGCAGGCGGGCGGGAGGCTGTCAGACAAGGGACTAAGGCCTCATAAACACAGCACCACTACCGTGAACATGTCAAGGTGTGTGTGTGTGTGTGTGTGTGTGTGTGTGTGTGTGTGTGTGTGTGTGTGTGTGTGTGTGTGTGTGTGCGCGCGCTAAGCTACTGCTGTTTCCACTGTGCACTGACAAGCCCCAGATGGGGCACAGATATACACCAGAGCAGATCTGACCCTCCCTGCCTGGACAGTATGTCTCTGTTTATACACACACACACACACACACACACGCACACATGGGCTCTATAGATCCACGGGGCTGTCACTCACATGAGCCTGGCGGCACCAACACACACAGACCACCCATTAGCCAGGAGATATCGATCACAGAGTCAGACCTGCGAGCGGGTGAGCTGAATGCTGTCTGTGTGCGTGTCCATGCCTGTGTCATGTTTGTGGACATGCAACATGCGTCCTCGAGCACTTAAACCCTATGTACTTAGTAGAAAACAGACTTGTTTGGCTCTGTACTTGGTTTGCTGCTTCTTTCTCCAAATCTCTTCGCCAGAAATAACCCATCTACAAGCTCACAACGCATAACACAGGGTTTACGTGGTGAACCAGACTAATTGATTTAGTCAATTAACCTGCCCAATTTAAGTCGGTTATTCTTTCTAAATGTCGGGTTCAATATATTTTTGGTTAATTGCCCAGCCCAGAGTCCTAGGACCCAAGAAGGACATAAATCGTAGTGATTGTAGCTTGAATTTCTTTCGTTGTTGTCATTATAAACGAAAAACACATGTTGTGTCCCAAGAAAGCGGAGATACTTTTCTGACCGCTTTCTGACAGAGCAAAAAAAAAAAAAACATCAGCGGTCACGTCGTCATGGTCACAACAGCGGCGTCTTACCGGGAAGCCTGGGCCGGTCTTTGAGCTCGCGGAGCTCCAGCATGCGCTGGCTGTGCTCGCGGTGCAGGATGTGCGGAGCGGCGATGTCGTCCAGGGCGTAGTGCTGCAGGGGCGGGGGCGTCGGGTGCAGCTGGGCGCTGATGGGCAGCGGGTGGGCGGGGCTGTGTCGGGGGGCAGGGCTTATGGTGCAGATGCGCTTGGCGGAGGGCTCCAGGGCGGCCGGCGGACGCTCGTGGAAGCCATTCTCTTTGCCCCTGCGGAGAGTAAAGAATTTTAGGATTTATAGATTTCTCGTAACCGTTGCATGTTTTCACTATACCTTTGCGTCACACTCTTGTACAATGAAATAGGGCATTGGTTCTCAAAGTGTTGCTGGTGTCATTTCTCTAACCTGTTGGGGCTGTGTCTTTTGCCGGCGGCATCCATGCCGGGCTCCATCAGCAGCTCCGAGGAGTCAGGAGGCGAGGCCAGGGTGGTGCTGAGCAGGAGGTGCTCATGTTGGGACAGGTACTGGGCCGGGGTCTGTTTGGCCGCGCGCGCACAGTGCAGCAGCTCTCGCTGGAGCAAGGGCAGGTTAGCCTGGGAAAAGGAAAAAAGACAAATTCACAGTTTAATGTGAGGCTCACGTGTGGTGTGGTGTGGTGTGCTGCGCTCGGCTGGACTACATTTCTCGCAGTGTAGTACCATTGGTTTTCAAAGTGGTGTCCAGAGACCCCCAGGGGTCCTGTAACAGAGAGGACCTCTGTTACTAATGTTTGGCACTTTATAGTATTTTGCACAGTTGTATTTTGCACATGATTTTATTATTGAATGATTATCATGAGGGGCAAGTGCAATGTGAAATGTAGTATGAGTGCAAGAGAGAGGGTAATGCTAAGTCATGATTGAAAAGCTTAACATGTACCAAGTGGTTCTGTGGCCAGTGTAATTGGGCCGAACCAAGTCAGAATGGCAGAGGGGGGTTGTGATATACATTTGTAGTTGCTAAGGATAGTGTGGTTGTGTAATGTTGCAGTAGTGTGAAGAATTATATTTATTTTATTGTTCATTGAAGTTTTAAGATAATTGATGTGGGTTTTGTATTTATTGTATGGCTATTTATGTACAGTATATATGCTAGATAGAAAACACCCCTTGACATGGTGCAGTCCAAGCTCATTTGCTCAGCTGGCTATAAAAAGCTGCTAGTTGACATCAGTGGAGAGCTGTGAGTGGGGAGACAAACACCACCATGCCATGGGTGCTGTACCATTTATCCATATATGTCATTGGTGATGAATAAATACACCTTCGGGTTAAACCTTACTCCAGGCCTCTGTACTGCTTCCAGCCGCAAGTCGGGCATTCTCACAGGTCCTTGGGGCAAAATGATTGATAGTTCGGAACCAAATGGACTGCAGCTCCCATGTAGTACCTGGGTGCTTATATACCATCCCTATCAAGCAGACTAGACTCAAATCTCACGCCTTCACTTATGGGGATCCCTGCATATCTTTTCAAATGGAGGTCCGCGGGCATGTACATTTTGGGGTCCTTGACATCATGGCAAAGTTTGAAAACCATTGATGTAGTCACTAGTCAGACAAAGAAAGATTGAGAGAAATCTTCCCGTTTTGTCATTTATTGAATATCCAGTGGGCACTACTAGCAGACCGCTGTTTCGGCAAATCCAAAATACAGTTAAAAGCTGGAAAGGGAAATGCACCAATGACTCCAGGAAAAGCGAGAGCAAAGACGAGGGCAAGACAACATGCCATTAAGTAAGGGACCAGATCTTTCCAAGATAGAACAAGACATTCAGCAGGCAGGCCACCACCCCGTCACTACAACACTGTTAACAGAGGGACAGAGAGAGAGAGAGAGAGAGAGAGAGAGAGAGAGAGAGAGAGAGAGAGAAAGAGGTACATAGTGCAGAGACACAGAGCAGATCTCCCTTTCTGTCGAAGGCGCCTGGCTTGGAGGCAGTGTGGCGGGCCGGGGTGGGGCGAAGGGCTCCTTGAGGTCTGGATGTTAACCCATTAAAACCGGGAACGCATCTACAAATGTTTTCTAAATCCTGACAGTTTTCTGAAAAACGGTATGTTGTTATATCAGTGGTGCTCAAACGTTTTTCATAATTGTCAAGGACCCCACAATATTTAGCTCCAGGGACCCCCCCCCCCCCCCCAGAAGCAAAGATTTGAGTTACAAATGTTCATTTAAAAAAATATACATTCAAAGACTCGCACAACTTTTCAAGATTTTTCAAAAATAGCAGATCACGCGCTATGAGCTTGTATATCTGCTATTTTTGAATAGCCAAAGGCATAACATTATAGCTAAAATGATGCGTTCCCCGGATTGAGTGGGTTAAGGCTGAGTCTGGGTCTGGGTGTGGAACTTGCTGTAGGACTGCTGCCACCCTGGTTGTTGTGGCTTTCCCCACTGGGTTTGTATATGGCTGTCACAGTGTCAGACGCAACACTATGATCTTGTGTTTGTAAGTCGCTGCACGCCAACTCCCAGAACAAGATGCATTCGTAAGTTGTTTGTTTCCGAACAAGCAATGCGAAGATCGCACGGAAGCAGAACACAATGCGTGAATGAAATATGATATCAAATTATAACCCCCCCCCGACTCGCTCTTTTTATGTTTCTTCATGCCTGTTCCTTCCCTCTATCTCGCTCCATCTCTCTCTCCCTCTCTCTGCTTCTCTGTGTTTTCCTTAATGAAGACCAGAACCCTGTGTGTTTGTAATTATCCCACTTCCTCACTCACTCCCTCTTTTCCCCCTGATTTAAGCAACCAACTAAACATCCGCGTGCTACCCGTTAACCGTTAACTTCTGATCCGCATTACCTACACAATACCTTCAAATCCTCTTCTAGCAAAAAGTGCAATTTGAGATAAACGGCTATTAGTAGAGGAATCGTGATTTATTTTTTCTTTTATATGCTGGGTCCTGGGGGTCTTTAGTAATGCCAAATGTGGGGTCCCTGCGCAAAAGCAGCACCGTCCCAACACATTCTTTGCCTTTTAACACATTGCTGCCAAAAATGTTTTAAAACGTTTTTTTTTTTCAAATACAACACTTGCCTGCCAAAAACGTTTTGGGGTTTTCTCACACAGAACCAGGAGACAACGTGATCCAAAGATTTACTGCTCCATTCACATCCTGGTTAAAGTATTTGGGAAATATTCTGTATCTCGGCTCCTGTGTTTTTACTAATGTATTTTTGCCGAAACATGCTATTTTCAACGGCGTATAACAAGCGAACATCAGGGGATCGATCATACTGGAGATACATATTCTGTGACTACTTAAAAAAGGTTAGAAAAATCGACCCTGGCAGCAGCTACAGAAAGCGGATGCATAGTACCTGGCAGTGAATGTTTTAACAATGCATATGAAAACAGATGCTATACCTGATGCTCTTTTTTAATTTATTCCTGACTTTTAACCATGCACATGAAACTGATTCTGTAAACCTGCTGCCATTTTGTACGCATTCCGTCCCCTCTATTCTATTCTCTCTTCAGTATTTCAACTCTTCCTTTAACTGCAACGTAGAGAGCTCGCACAAAGATGAATGTCACCCACTCTGTTAATTTGAAACTGATGAGACAATAAAAGTCTGATTGATTTGTTTGAATAACTGACTGAGTCATTCTGCAGAGCCGTTTAGTCATTTAATTTATTAGTACTCAAAGTGGGATTCAGCTAAACGAGGAACAAGTTTAAACTCTTGAGCCGATCTACAAGCTCACAAGCTTATAGATCTGCCATTTTCAAAACACGTTGACAAATCTTCTCTTATGGGGTTCCCTGGCACAGAATCTTTTCAAATGGGGGGTCCGCAGCCAAACCAAATATCAATTGTTTTTCATTGTACCCACCACAGCTAGGCTATCTTTTTTTTCCGCTAGGCCTCCCCTCCTCTACGTGTCCTCGTGGGTGTATATATACCCACCCAGGCCCACCCCAACCCCTTCTGCTCCCTTCTGCCCATGTCTCATGCCCCCTCTGCCTGCCTGGCTGCCTGGCCTGGGGGCCCCACAGCTATAGCAGACACATGTGTTGTGTGTCAGTTGAGCGGACGGAGGGCTTTCTGGGGGTTCAACGGGGCGGATGCGAGATTGGCGGCGCCTTGGCAGCTGAATGCTCCCTTTAAAAAAAAAAAAAGGGGGAAAAAAAGACACAGCGGCTCCATATGGCACAGTGGAGCCCATAAAAGAGGGAAGGCAACGCTTTACAGGCATGTTTCACACTTCCGAGTTCTCCGTCTCTCTCCCTCTTTCTCTTCCCCTTCCTCGTTCCTCTTCCTCAGCAGTCTATCCCCCCCATCTGTGTCTCTTTCCTACAGTGGCAGACAAAGTACTCAAAGCCCAGTACTTGAGTGAAAGTATAGACACTCCCGATCACGGCTTAAGTGGTTAATTCATAATGTACGTGTTCCCCTTCCTAGAAATGTAACGGAGGCAAAACCTAAGTACAATATTTGTCTTTGAATGGAGTGAAAGTCAAGTATCCCGAAATATAAATCAAATAAAAAGTATAAAAACAAGTATCTGTAACAGTACAGACACTCCAGAAATGTACTTGCGCACAGTACTCAAGTAAATATACTTCTTAACTGTCCACCACCTCCCCATCTGTGCCCCCCCCCCACCCCCGACTCCTAAGAGAGATTACTCTCAAGCAGCCAGGATTAAGCTGTGGGGCCCCTGCATCATAAATTAGTGAAAGGAGGGGAACCAAGGACTCTTCTACCAACACCCTCAGACAGACAGACGGAGGGGCTCCAGAGGTGAACCAAAGGTAAGGGTGGAAAAAGAACAGATTTGTACAGCCTAAAGGAACAGCAGAGCACTGACTGAAGCTTAATTTATGGGCTCCTTTCCTGAGGGGAGCTCTTAAAAAGTATACTCTTGTAGGCTCCCCTGGCTACAAAGGGGCTCAGGAGGCTGTTAAACTTACACCCGCCTGTTGCTCGTTAAATCAACACACCTTTGGAATACGCCACCGGACCGCTCCCCCGATGCCAGTCTGTCGAAGGTTTGAAAACCGAAACGGGTATTTTATTTATATAGAAACGCTCGCACAGCGCGGCGCTCTGGGACAGATTGGCGTTAAATTACGATTCTGTCACTCCTCATCGACCCGATGCCGCTATCCCTCACAGGCCGTAATGAAATCATACCAGACGACGAGTATTTAAAATCACATTGACATAGAGTGGCAGCTTATTTGACAACAAGCACACACTGTTTTACCAGTAATTATTCTGTGTTCCATCATGGGTAAAGGCTGATAACGTCCCATGGCAGCTAGAAGATGTGAGAACTGTCATCACACCTTTAATATTCTGACAGGACACAGGCTAACCACTGCATGTGCTTTATAACTTCCCCACTTAAACCCTACAGTATATACATCAGTTGACTGGGGACACCCAGGTGTCTATACTTGGTCCCCTCCTTTTTTCCCTCTACACAAAATTATGACATAAGAACAGGGAGCTAGGGTTCCAAGTGGTTAACAGACAAGGAGCAGATATTTACCAAGGAGACACAAAGAAAAAAAATGTACCTTAAGGAAGGGAATGACAAAGGGCCGTAGAGGAAAGTTAGTCGCCTCCTGAAGCCGTGAGTGGAACTCCTCAATGGTGACTGTTGAATTCTACACAGAACAGAAAGGAAACATGTAAGAATCTCATCCAACTTTTTTTTTTAACCCAATTAGACCTGAGGCCGATTCTAAAAACACCTTCTGAAAAACTTCAAATATTTTCAAGAAATTTATGTTGCTATATACTGTACAACAACAACAACCCCAAAAGGGGTTCCTGGATTGAAAGGTATAGTAACAGAACATAGGGGTTCCTGGTCCAAATGGGTTAATGTAAGAATTTCGAAGATAATAGTTTTACATGTTAAGAGCTTTTTGTTTTATTTAAAACCTCATGTTACTGAGGCTCCTTCAAAACCTAGATCATTTTACCGATAGCTGTATCAATTGACGGGGGCTCCCGTCAGTGAGTTTTCTTAAGCGACAACAGCGGTTGACAAGGCTTACCACGAGGGCCAGGACGAGGTTGCGGACGCTCTCTCCGATCTCGGGGGAGATGTCGTTGCCGAACTGCTGCAGCGTGGTCAGGAAGCGCTTCAGCTTGCTCAGCTGCCGCGCCCCGCAGGTGGCCGGCAGCTGCTGATTGGCCAGCGACGAGGAGGAGGAGGAGGACGGCCCGTTGCTGTAGCGCTGCGGCGGCGAGGGCACCGCGTTCAACGTGGGCGGGGAATGATGGTGGTGCCCGTTGGTCACTGGGGGGGGGGAGATCACAATAAAAATGAGACACACTAAGAACATCTGAAGTTGAAAATTATAATATATATTCAAAGATTTGCACACATTTTCACGATTTAAAAAAAAAACTGATCTACAAGCTCGCTATATGTATATTGGGAGAGATTAAAAGTGTGTAGCCTACATAAAAAGGTAAAATACAATATAATAAACAAAAAATCCATAAGAGAGTACATGAAAATGTACTAAATGTAAAATGTAAATGTAAACGGTAATCTTAGTCACTCAATCCTTGCCTCTACAAAATCTTAGCGATTATTCTATCGATTACTTTTTTATACTCCGTCGCACAATGGTGTCGTGCAAAAATAAATTATAAAATAGGCAAGCTCACAACATTGATCAATTTTGGCGTTCATGTGTGAGACCCTAGTTCAAAACCACACGTATAGGACTTACATTTTACGGATTGCAGATTTAAATTTAACTCAAAGAGCGTAAGCTCAACGTTGTTTGCTGTGTGCACTTTTTTCGTTCTGCTCAGAGGGCTACATGGCACTAATGGAAGTAACTGCAGACAGATGACAAAAGGCAGGGGAGAGATGTGCCCAGATGTGGTCAATGAGAAGACCCAGAACAGGCCTCATACTTACATGCTGTGGTAGAGAAGGATGCTGGACGCGGGCCACTGGGGTTGACAGAGGGCAGGGGGGGCATGATGGAGGTGGCACTGCTGCCGCTACTGCTGCTGCTGCTGCTGCTTGGGGCTGGTCTGGAATGAATCTTCACATCCACAGGAGAACCGGGCATGGCAGGACTCTTCTTCTCTCTACTGTCTGTGTGGACGAAAGGAAGACGAGAGATCAGTGTCAGAGCTGGTGTTTTCATGGAATACTGGGCTAGCGCGAGCAAGAGGTTATACATTGAGAAGCCACTTGTGCAAATCTTTGAATATATATATACACATTTTTAGGCGAACATTTGCAACTCAAATATTTGCTTCTGGATGTCCCTGGAACAAAATATTTGACAAATGTTCGCTTTAAAAAAAATATATATATATATATATTCAAAGATTTGCACACATTTCACGATCAAAAATAGCAGATCTACAAGCATGAGCTTGTATGTGCTATTTTTGAATAGCCAAAGAAATCTAAAATGACAGAGATGCGCACCCTTTTGGCTAATGAGATCCTGTTGTATGTTTTTTTATTTGGATTTTGAGTTTTTACAGATACACAGTAAAAAAAAAAAAAGAAAACCTTGTATAATTTCATGTATAATAGTCCACTATATTCTGTTTATTGATTTTGTCCAAAATTGCAGAATCCAGTGCAAGGAGATCTGAATAGGCAAGTCTCTAAGTTTGTACTTTGAATAACAATGCTGCGCAGGGCAGTAGCCACTCAGTGACCGACGGAAAAACGTTGGAAGAATGTTCTTGAAAACTTGTCAGAAAAAGTGGGGTGGGGTTTTTAACTCTTTCTGAGTCCCGTCACACACACACACACACACACACACACACACACACACACACACACACACACACACACACACACACACACACACACACACACACACACACACACACACACACACACACACACACACACACACACACACACACACACACACACACACACACACACACACACACACACACACAAAGATGGGCAGATGGTTCTCCGTGAGAAGAGAGAGGGCCGGTGAGTTAAAGAAAAGACCCCGCTAACTTTGCTCATCGGCTCAATGGCTTCACTCGATGCAGAAACTTAAGGTCTACAGCCATTGTTGCCGAAGAAAACAAGCACGCCCACCCCCCCCCTGCAACCCCCCCCCCCCCTCCCTTCACATCCACCCTGCAGCCAAAAAAGAACCAGATGTCTTGGATTCAGGTCCTCACCCCCCCATCCCACCCCACCACCCAATTGAGATCCATAACAGAAGAAGTGCTGAAGAAGACCATTGTGTGGAAGAATGCCCCACCTCATTGAGCCACTATGGAGAAGGAGGAGGGGGCGTACAATAAAGAAAGAGAGAGAGAGAGGGAGAGGGAGAGGGAGAGAGAGAGAGGGTCGGCACTATTTCACGCTTTACTAACAAGATCGTCAAAGCTTTTGAATGTTAAACGCATACTTCTCAATATGTCATCACCCATGAATGAGACCACCAGATAAGGGATACGGAGAGGAGTAGTGGTGGTGGGGGGGTTGGTAGTCGGAGAAGCTGGTGTGGGATCAGAGACCGTCTTTGTGTTTTGGGGGTGGGGATGGGTTGTGGGGGGGGTGGGGGGTGCCAATGAAGGCTGGATCCTGTCTCCATTTAGAGTGGATCAGACACTTCTAACTGCTTTAAGAAGGGCGATTAATAGACGAGCGAGGTCTGTGCGGGGTCACGGGTCAGGGGAGAGCGGCTTTTTAAAACGTGGTTTCATGGTTTTAGGACTTTGGCTTCAATGACACCCACTATATCCTTTTACACTGCTATGAACTCCGAGTGGCCTGTGAGGGCCGGAGGGCCCGGAGTTAGTTCACAAACGCTTTGGGTTGGGACCCTTTGAGCCTTGTTGGCTTGGGAGCTTTGAGCCTTGTTGGGTTGGGAGCTTTGAGCCTTGTTGGGTTGGGAGCTTTGAGCCTTGTTGGGTTGGGAGCTTTGAGCCTTGTTGACGAGTGAAATACTGGGAGAATATTTATACGAACAAATAATATGAATCAGAACAAGCTTTAAATAAAATTAATTAACCCCCAAGGTGACTTCCTAGTTAACTACTTTACTTGACTTCAAAATAGCCGATCCACAAGCTCACAATGTGTCGATGCGGCGCGCATCTTTTAAAACATTTCAACATCTATTTAACTCCTTATGCCATATAAGGAGTTAAATAAAAGTTACTAAAACAATGTCAACAAGGCTGAAAAACGACATACGCAGGCGTAAAAGTTGTGTCTAAATATAGACTCGTAATACACCTGCGACTGCACGCGTCTACACATAAATCTAAAGGCACATTCCAAAGAAGACGTGGGAAAGTCGGGGAGGAAATCGGAACGCTCTCGCTTTGCTGCAGCAACCGACGCGCGATGCCAAGAAGGCTCTGTTTGGCAACCCTGCACCTTCCTCTCACCTCTTCTCCTCTTCCTTGTGTGACCGCCACACTCACCCCATCAGCAACCTGTCTCCCTCAGTCTGTGTGCCATGCAACTCATCTGTCCTGCCTGCAGTCTCATTATACAGCTATGACTCCTCTACCTCCTGTTCTGCAGGCTCTCTCTCCTCCATTCTCTCCTTCCCTCTCTCTCTCTCTCTCCCTCTCTCAGCCCTGTGGCCAGCCTGCCATCGCTCCACCTGTTCCCCAACACAGGGGGCAGGAAGGAGGGATCTATGCAGAACATTTGGACTGTCACGCGCGCGGTGCCAGCTCGCCACAGGGGGCGCAAGCCTGCAGCAACACGCACATCATGCAGGTTCCAAAACCCGGCACACTCCCTCCTTATGGCCAGGAAATTAGGATGACGTCTCAATAACAGAATCAACGGGGCATATGGCCACAGAATCAACATGTTTACTTTACAATGTAAACAACGTATATCTATATATATACACACACACACACACACACACACACACACACACACACACACACACAGAGGCCTATCTATGACATGTAGCTTCTATTATAGTCGTATTAGCAGTGGTGGAAAAAGTACTCAAATGTTTTACTTAGGTAGTATCAATACTGCAATGTAGAAGTCGTCTGTTACTAGTAAAAGTCCGGAATAAAAAATGTACTTGAGTAAAGTACAAAAGTATTCGTATCAAAATGTACTTAAAGTACCAAAAGTAAAAGTACTAAAATGTTTGAAAATAGCCGATCTACAAGCTCACAACGCGTTGCAGTTGCGAGCTTGTAGATCGGCTATCTTCAAATAGCCTAGGTATAAAATAGGGCTTAAGTGGTTAATGTATGTTTCATAATATATTAATTTATATCTGCAAAGTAACTAGTAACTAAAGTTTTCAAATAATTGTAGTGGAGCAAAAGTACAATATTTTCCTCTGAGATGTAGTGGAGTAGAAGTGAAAGTATAGACAATTGGAAATACTCCAGTAAAGTAAAAGTACCTCAAAATTGTACTTAAGTACAGCACTCGAGTAAATGTACTTAGTTACTTTACACCACTGCGAAATAGTAGCAATATTTGATACAACAATGAGAAATCTCTAGTTCTGCAAAATGTCCATCATCTTGAAAAAGTATTACAAATAGATTAAAAAATGACATTACATTCATACATCTGTGCAGCCATGTCTGGCTGATGTGTCCAAATTAAAACCACAGGCTGTAACAAATATGCACATGACGGCGAAAACACACGGCACATATGTCTCGTTTTTGTACATGGCAGTGAGAAATTAGGCCACAGCTGTGTTCACACATTCTTAAGATGGGGCACAGGCAGTCTGTAGCCACTGACAGAACTAAATGAACGAGGTAGGAGAGAGGAGACATCAGGTGTGTGTGTGTGTGTGTGTGTGTGTGTGTGTGTGTGTGTGTGTGTGTGTGTGTGTGTGTGTGTGTGTGTGTGTGTGTGTGTGTGTGTGTGTTTGGCTGTGCTGCCCTGGCCAGATTTGCCTCTGCTTGTCAATTAGACGGCACTTATAGCTGGATGACTTCAGCTGGGCAGCAAGCACCTGAGACTAGTGTGTGTGTGTGTGTGTGTGTGTGTGTGTGTGTGTGTGTGTGTGTGTGTGTGTGTGTGTGTGTGTTACAATACTTGTGAGTACCAAATGCTCTCTGTGAGCTTGTAGATCAGCTATTTGGATATTTTCAGCCATTTTCAAAGCTGGCCAAAAAATTGTATGTCCTCACAAGTACAGTAACACAAACGTGCGTGTGTGCGTGCGGGACTGACAGGAGGCAGCTGTCACATCAGCATGAGAGCAAACACGCACACGCACGCACACACACAGAGTTAACCCAGGTGAACGCTGGTCCAGAGGAGGTTGAAAGGTGTTTGTCTGGTCTGAATGCCACCTGTCGCCCATCTCTCTCTCTCTCTCTCTCTCTCTCTCTCTCTCTCTCTCTCTCTCTCTCTCTCTCTCTCTCTCTCTCTCTCTCTCTCTCTCTCTCTCTCTCTAATGGAACAAAGGGCAGGTGCACACAAAGCCACCCTCGCCACACATCAACAGGATTAGATGAAAACATTTGTGGACATAATAGAGATGAGCATGAGGCCGCGCTAACCCCGACATGCGGAAAACACGTCAAATGCATAATACAAAACAAGTTCCAGATCATAATCGTGTTGTCTGTAAATGCTGCAGTGTAGTTCTCTTCCGCATTAACCTCAAATGCCTCCCACAGCCACGAAAAACACGTACCGTTTGAGTCACTGCAGTTCGGCTCTTTGTCAGCCGTTCCGTTGCGAAATAATGGTTCAATCTAGGATGTATGTCCGTCTGTAGGTCGTTTGTTAGCTGCTTTCATTTAATGTTTGCTCTCGAAGACGAGTCGGTATCTAGGAGGGAGAGGCGACCGATATGCATCTGTTGATATAGCCGTGGTTGCTACCCAGGTGCTCCTTGTTTGCTCAGCTTCAGGTGACGCTCGTCTGCATTAAAACATCCAGTCGGAGGCCTAATTGCCTCTGCTTCTGCAGGTGGGGGGATGAACCTAACAAGCTCCCAGGGATGCTTTCAACATGGTAAATTGAGGACTTGTGTGCAGTTGATTGAAACTATCAAGCATTTGGTGCTAAAGTGGCAAAAACCAGTGAACAAAAAGACAAAACAAACAGGAATGATGAAACCTTAGAATGGAGGCTGTCAAAGGAAGAGTGATGTAACGGCCAGAACAGTATAGCTTGCAGCTGGTTACTGGTTGATTATACTACCATATGTTTGGTGTGGTTTAATTAATTAGCAGCAATTAAGCACTGTTAGTATGGTTATGTTTAGGTATTGATTTGGTGAGGGTTCATTAATTAGTTAAGGATAGGCACTGTCAGTGTCCGGGAGCCCCAGATGACAGTAAAGTGACAATGTAAGGACTGGTCAAATGAAAAAACTGGTCAAACATTGGTCAAATTGACAAATAATAAAAGACAGGCGTTGCGAGGCGTTCACAATATTTATCTGTGGAACCATGTCAAACTAAATGTAATGCCTCAACTCAAATATGATTATTTTGGGGCGGTCCTCAGTTTAAATATGATTATTTTGGGGGGTCGCAGTCTGAAAAGGCTGAGAACCACTGTTCTACATCAGTGTCTAATTTGTCTAATGTTACGGTTTATCAAGGCCATTGTATATCTCTTAGCTACATTTGGCTCTCTGTGAGAAGTTGCTGTCAGCTGTGAGTCATGAGCATAGCAAGACATGGAATTGCGTGAATGAGGGTCAGTTTGTGTGTGTGTGTTTGTAAGCCTATATCAGAACAGTGCGTAAGGCCTATCAGTGCTCCAGACAGTGATGTGTGTGTGAACGCTGGTATCTCTTCCAGCCTGTCTTTATGGATGAGGTGAGTGGAGAGGACATGCAGGCCTGACTGTCTTCCATCACCGACGGCTCAAAGACAAATTCCCGCTATGCAGGCTGGGTTGACAAGAACTAGGTGGGCCACACACAACAAATATGGCCACAAACCAGCAGTAGTCAAAGTACAGATGCTCCTCCTGGTCAAATATTATTCAACTACAAGTGAAAGTTTCTGGCAAATTTGTACTCGAGTGAAAGTACTGGATGAGTAACGGAGTGCATTGCATTGAGACAAATGGTGCGCTCGTACACAAGTAAAGTACAGATAGCCTACTAAAATAAATACTCAAAAAAGTACTGTGATCAAGTAAATGTGCATTGTTACCGTCCACCGCCGCCACAAACACACACTCTAAAGCCTGTGTTCTATACTTGCATGCGTTCACGGGGGTGTCGCGCACCCAAGACAGCCGATCTACAAGCTCACAACGCGTCGCAGCACAACGGCCCTAAGGGTACAGAAGGGGTTAAGTGGCCTCTCGGTGCCCGTGCCACTGATGGCTCCTTCACCCACAACCCCCCACAACCCCCCCACCCCTCCCTCCCTCCCCCTGCACCATATGGATCTAATCGGCCAAGAGCCGGCCAGCTGGGACCTCCAACAGTCACCTGTGAGGGAGGAGGAGGAGGAGGAGGGAGGAGGAGAGACAGAAAAAGAGGAGAGACAGATAAAAAAGAAACAGAGAGAGAGAGAGAGAGAGCAAGCGGGGGCAGAAGGAAGTTGCAGAAGCCTCTTGCACTAACTCATGGCGCGCGCACACACACACACACACACACACACACACACACACACACACACACACAATATATATACTGCCTTCCTTCCAAGGCCCCGACAAGGGTGGGTGGGGGGTATTGTGGGGGCCGGGGGGAGTGGAGAGGCACAAGGCAGCTGAATGCAAGCGGGGGTGAGAGAGCGAGTGGACTTAAAGGCAGAGAGGAGACAAAGGCCGCACCTGGTCCCATGCCGGCCGCACGCACGGCCACAATACACTGAAACATCTGTTACACTCTATCCACTACCCCCCCCAACCCCCCCACCCCCATTCTCTCTCTCTCTCTGTATAGCTCTCTCTCTCTCTCCACACGTGCATTTGCAACGGCAGATAAACCTGCGCGCACGCAGCCGCACACACTTTTGCATACGCGCCAGTAAAAGCCACACACACACACACACACACACACACACACACACACACACACACTAATAAGTGCATGTCAAACAGATAACATTAAGAGTCCTCGCTCTGAGCTCGTGCCTCACACACAGCTATGAAGGTTCAACACCTCCTCAACGCAGCCTGGTAAATATAGGCTCAAGGACCTACTCAGTGCTATTATGATGAGGCCCTGTGTGTGTGTGTGTGTGTGTGTGTGTGTGTGTGTGTGTGTGTGTGTGTGTGTGTGTGTGTGTATGTGTGTCAGATTTCTGATAAACAGGAGGCACACGCGCTCCCTCATCCATTCAAGTCACTTGAATGATCTTTATTTATAGTATTGCTCCCCAGGGGGGCTGACAACTCCTCGACTGTTGACTAAATACGGGCTTCGTTTATTTAGCCTCCTCTCCACAGTTACTTCAGAGACGCGTCCGCCTGACGCTTTATGTCCTGAATTCTGATCACTTCAATTAAGTTCAGTTCATTCAGCGTTGAATTCAGACACGCAAAGCACTGTTTACGTTGTCTGATTGGTAAGGTGAGCATGTTTACATGAACACAACATGATAAATGTCTATGCAACCACTGAGAAACAACTATTATCATTTTAATTGTGGTGAAAACCGGGGCCATTTGGTAGTGATTTGTGAATGTTGAAAACCGAATAGCGATCAACCATCCATGCCCATTTTCTCTATACACGTTAAAATATTCAATGTTAATTTAACTATATGTGTTAAAAAATGGACCCAAATAAACCTGTTAGGGTACATTTTCCCATATGACCCACATGCTTAACCTAAACACTTCTGTCCTGAGCACCCATCCCTACTAAATAAAGACAACGACGAGGACCTCCATCGCCTAAAAAAAAAAACCTTCTTTCTCGCGCGTATCCTCGCTTTTTAACAACTTCACTTCATGAGTAACAACTCAGGTGAGTCGGACAAGCACCGACAGGGAAGGAGAAATTAGTCTGCACGTTAGAGAGAGGCGCCAGGGTTGTGAAAGGGAGAGAGAGAGAGAGAGAGAGGTGGGGGGGGGGGGAATAACAAGGGGAGAAAATACTGTTTTTACTTGAGTTTCATCAGAGGCCGAGCCAGGCTGTTTGTCTTGGCTCTGGTTGCCCCCCCCCCCCATCCCCGCCCCCCCTCCCACGGCCCTGCAGACTACATGACTGGACCAGACCCAATGTCAACACGCTGCTCCTCCTCTGCTTGGGGAGGGAGAGGCCGGGAGAGACACAGAGCTTTAA
This sequence comes from Gymnoscopelus microlampas, assembly GCF_963454915.1. Classification (NCBI taxonomy): domain Eukaryota; kingdom Metazoa; phylum Chordata; class Actinopteri; order Myctophiformes; family Myctophidae; genus Gymnoscopelus; species Gymnoscopelus microlampas. The sequence continues at coordinate 25,112,199 of NC_139944.1, read as the reverse complement.
CCCGTTCAATCCCAGGAACGCATCTATACAAAATGTCTTCTAAATCAGTTGTTCTGAAAAAAAATTATGTTGCTATTATCAGTGGTGGTTCTCAAACTTTTTCATGTCAAGGACCCCCCAAAATGATATGTATTTGGCCGCCGGCCGCCATCTCAAAATGTTGTTCCAGGGGGACCCCCCAAAAGCAAAGATTTGAGTTACAAAGGTTCGCTTTAAAAATATATATATATTCAAAGATTTGCAGAGATTTTCACAATTTTTCAAAAATAGCAGATCTACAAGCTCATAGCGTGGCACTCGGTGCCGCGCTATGAGCTTGTATATCTGCTATTTTTGAATAGCCAAAGAAATCTAAAAATGACACAGTCGTGTTCCCCGGATTGAATGGGTTAAGAGGGGGGGTAGAGGGGGGGGGGGGGCAAAGAGAGGGAGACTGGAAGGGAGGCAGAGAGAGAGGGAGGAAAGCTGGGCTGGGGGAGCCAGAAGGAGGTGTAGAGGGAGAGAGAGAGGCAGAGGATGGGAAGAAAGAAACACACACACACACACACACACACACACACACACACACACACACACACACACACACACACACACGAGGGGAGGAAGAAGAAGTGGAAGAGGGAGAAACAAGAGGGTGGGAGAGAAAGAGAGAGAGAGGGCAGAGAGAGAGAGAGAGAGATGGAGAAAAAGCAAAAGTGCCGCCGTGCTGCTGATTACATATGCATGTGTGTGTTCAGCCTGGCGTGTGCATCTGTGTGTGTGTGTGTGTGTGTGTGTGTGTGTGTGTGTGTGTGTGTGTGTGTGTGTGTGTGTGTGTGTGTGTGTGTGTGTGTGTGTGTGTGTGTGTGTGTGTGTGTGACTTTCTCTTTGCACGTGTGGCGAGGAAGTAACAGATGGGGTTGCCGAGGAACCGATCACATTTATACCTGAGGAGAGGAGAGGAGAGGAGAGGAGAGGAGAGGAGAGGAGAGGAGAGGAGAGGAGAGGAGAGGAGAGGAGAGGAGAGGAGAGGAGGCTCCATCTTTCTCTTCCATAACCTTGTGAAATAATTACAAAAACACTGCTAGGCCTTCCAGCTTGCCTTATGGTTAAAAAAAAACAGCGAAGCCAGGGATGGAATTGTACTTACTGGCACAGAGAGAGAGAGAGAGAGAGAGAGAGAGAGAGAGAGAGAGCGAGAGAGAGAGCGCGCGAGAGAGAGAGAGGACAGCCGAAGCAGACGGCTTCGGCCAACAATAAAAAACAGGAATGAGCAGTTGAAAGAAAATAGTGTGATGCGATTTGGGGAAAGGCGAGGAGGGAGACGAGAGAGAGAGAGAGAGAGAGAGAGAGAGAGAGAGAGAGAGAGAGAGAGAGAGAGAGAGAGAGAGAGAGAGAGAGTGGACAGTGTCCACGTGGACATGAGGTCAGAGCCCAGGGAACAACACAGGGAGACAGGACAATAGGTTGTGAAAAGAGAACTCCATCAAACAGAAGATTGGCTTAACCACGTTGACCCTATAGCCTCCCTATTTCGGGTGACGTGTTGTTGTGAGCTTGTAGATCGTCTACTTTTGACAAAGAGATTTGGTGTGGGGGCGGGGGGGAGACGACAAGTATACTAATATAATAATATTTATTAATTAACTGTATTTATTTATAAGACCCCTGGGGGACCCGGTCAGTGACGTATATATAGGATTTAAGTGGTTAAAAAGACACAATAAACCGCTGTAAAGGGAAACTGAGATTTAGCACGCTGCTTTTGCACTACCACACATGGTGATGTGGACATTAAAGGGGGGTGAATTCAACACTGCATAATGCAGGACTGATGCAGGGCATGAGAATGGATCTTCCTCATGTAATGTTTATGGCAGTCCCACTGTCTTTCTGTGTAAATAGGGCATAGAGTCCCAAACGATTGCTGTTCAATTACAAGAAACAAAAAAAAGGCCCAGACGCATTCAACACACACACACACACACACACACACACACACACACACACACATGCACGTGCGTGCGTGCGCACACACAACCTACAACCTTAAGCCAGCATGATGGGTCCCATCATTGTCACTGTGTCAACTGAATGTGTGTGATTCAGAGTGGCACTAACATAGAATAGAAAACACACACACACACACACACACACACACACACACACACACACACACACACACACACACACACACACACACACACACACACACACACACACACCTGCGTCACGCACAGCTGGGCCACAGGATAGGGGTATGGAATAGGATGTGTGTGTGTGTGTGCTGTGCTGGCCCCATTTACCAGGTGTTGGGTTTGTCATCAGGTGAGCAGCGAGGGGAAGCTGTTGTCATTGAACACGCGCACGGGCGCATACACACACACACACACACCCACACACACACTCTCTCTCTCTAAAAGGACTGCAATGGAATGGAAATAAGCGTATAGCTTTCTTGTGTTTACATCCTTCTGACAGTGTTGTGCAACAGTATGTTTCACTACATTATGAGCATTATCAATAAAGATGTCAAATCAAATAAAAAACAACAGTGGAATAACAGACTATTCCCATTCATCAGTCAGAAATTCACCCTCCCCAGGACCTCTCTCCCTCTCTCTCTCTCTCTCTCCCTCTCTCTCTGTAGATTATCTGCCTATCAGGTTACAGCCTCTCTCACCTCTCCGTTGCTAATTGTTTAACCCCGCCCATCAATCACCCTGAGCCTCCCACCCCCCCGTTGATGTCTCCTTCGACCCCCGGGGGTGCGCAGAGTGAAAAACGCTCAGTCACAGCTATTACGGGTACATGATGACATTAAATTTAAGCCACGTTGTTCCTTTGGGGGTTTTCTCGCCACCGTTAGTTTTTCACCTTCGCTCATGATGAACGGCTCTGATCTCACAAAACACAGAAATAACGCTCCCCTGACGCACGGTGCGCTCGTAAATCTCTGTGTGCGCCGTGTGTGTGTGTGTGTGTGTGTGTGTGTGTGTGTGTGTGTGTGTGTGTGTGTGTGTGTGTGTGTGTGTGTGTGTGTGTGTGTGTGTGTGTGTGCGTGTGCCTATTTGGGTCTGAAAGAGTCAGACTGAGTGGCTCCTATACATTATGAACCCCCTGACAATCCACTTAACCCTCGAACCGTGGCCTCGAGAGACATGAACGCTCACATAATACACACGTTTGTATCGCTATACCTGTGAGGACATAAACATTTTAGGACCGGAATTTTATGAATGCCACCCCCCCCCCCCCCAAACCTAACCTCTAAATGCCCAATCCTAACCAGTGTTGCCAGATTCTTTGAGAGAAACAAGCAACCAGGTCTTGGGAAACAAGCTCAAAAGAAGCGACTATGGGCCGCATGAGCACTTTAAACCTAGTGCATACATAGGCTGTTTGAAAATAGCAGATCTACAAGCTCACAACGCAACGCTGATCCTAACCCGAACCTGGATCTTTTTGGAACGATAAAACAACAATTTCTCCTGAGAGAAACACACACACACACACACACACACACACACACACACACACACACACACACACACACACACACGCTCTGAGGCTGTGAGCTACAGTAGTCCATAAAAAAAACAAAAAATAGGAGCTCCAGACATGAGTGAGCGAGGAGGAGAACATTAGGACTAGTCTAGTCTGTCTGGGACCAGGTGTGAGGGGGCCTTAACAGTCACAAAACGGTCCCGGGCCGCGGTCCAGAAGAAGGGTCATTTTCATCCAGATGTTCCCATCTCCTGCAGGCCATGTTCAACACGCAGCAACACACTCACACAGTGTTTCATGGCCTACATTAAGGACTGCTCCATACAATGGCTCAATAAGCTCTGTAACAGAAACCCCCAGGAAAAAGAAAACTGCTGTCAACACTTTGACTTTTTAACAGGCTTACCTAAAATGAAAGACGGTTGACATTTTGACTGCAAAAACATCTTTAACCCCTTCAATCCGGGAACGCATCTGTGTCATTTTAGATTTTACCTATTACTATTATTTTATACTTTGGTTATTCAAAAATAGCAGATATACAAGCTTGTAGATCTGCTATTTTTGGGAAAAAAACGTGAAAATGTGTGCAAATCTTTGAATATATAGATATTTTTAAAGCGAACATTTGTAACTGAAATCTTTGCTTCTGGGGGTCCCTGGAACTAAATATTTTGAGATGGGGGTCGGCGGCCAAAATACATATAATTTTGGGTGGTCCTTCATATGAAAAAGTTTGAGCACCACTGATATTATAGCAACATACGCTTTTCAGAAACCTGTTAGGATTTAGAAGACATTTGTTGATGCATTCCTAGATTAAATGGGTTAAAAAAAAACAGATGAAGTTTTATGTGGCCTGTAGGCATAAATGCATCAAAGCTCATTGTAAGCCTTAAGCCTCACACACAAACAAGCTATACTTAAGGGGGAAAAACACTGCATCCATTTCGGGATCTTTGGATCAAAAATGTTAACCCCAACGTTCCTGGCTCGAGACACAAGCGCAAAACATGCAACTATTTTTACCCCCAAAAAATAATAGCTTCAGAATTTACGGCCGCCTCAAAATATATAGTAACTTCAATCATCCTCCATGAGTCTTTAGGGCAGCGCCAGCTAACATTTAGCCCGATGTGGTCTGACATGGGGAATGAAACTCCAATCTAAATTACCACTGACGCCAAACGTCAACAACATGTGCTGTGGTGGTTTCTCCTGGGGGCACAGACAAGACAAGACAAGACAACACTGCGGGCCAGTCTGTCATGCCTTGGATTTAGGGATACGGTTTAAAACGTGAATCACAACCGTCTGTGCGATCTGAATCCATAAATGGAGGGCGTGCACGAAGCCCGACTTATACGACGTCGTGCGTCGGTGTCGCGCACCTGAAATAGGTGATCCACAAGCTCGCAAATGCGACGCGTTGTGAACTCGTCTATTTGCGGCCATGAATTGAAAGCACGAGCCTGGTGCAGCGGTACGAAAGCTCAACAATCACTCTCTGAAGGGAGACAGATACGTGAAACAAAGAGGCCAGCTGTGCTTGGAACAATGGGGAGAAAGAGAGTGTGTGTGTGTGTGTGTGTGTGTGTGTGTGTGTGTGTGTGTGTGTGTGTGTGTGTGTGTGTGCGTGCGCTCGCTCGCAAATGTTTGGTCCTGCCTGTGTTGAGCTGGTGTTTGTGAGAGAGAGCGCAGATGAGAGCTAAGATAAGGTGTGTATATCTGCGTGTACGTGCGTGCGTGTGTGCGTGAGCATATTACTGTGTATTGACCAAACATGCATGTCGTGCTGGTGAGGTAGTGCATTACACTTCCACTGTGGCATGCGCTACCGCAAACAGAGCATCCGTCAGTGTGTGTGTGTGTGTGTGTGTGTGTGTGTGTGTGTGTGTGTGTGTGTGTGTGTGTGTGTGTGTGTGTGTGTGTGTGTTCTAACTCTCCCTCCACAGCAGAAGAAGACAACACAGACAAACCGTGAAGGTCTGGAGAGTTTGTTTGTCTTGTTGTGACATTAATGACACACTCCTTCCTCCTGCTCTGCCCTGCTCTTGGGAGACGAGAGAAAGAGGCAGAGACGGAGACGGAGATACAAGGGACAACGCCAACCGTTATAGCAGAACACCACAAAATCATTTCAACAGATTTGACTGTATAGCTGGAGGAACTGCGGCTGTGCGTGGGTAGAGGTGAGTCAGTGTCACACGGGGGAAGGCAGACAGAAATAGCCAAAGATATGGGCGTGTTTGCGTGTTTTCGGGTGGTGAAGCGAGCCAACAATGCCAGAATTCGCTCTAGGGGTCAGAGATGACAGATAGACCACTGGGAGAGTAAAAACACTGGATGCCACTGATAGCCGCTGCACAGACAATTCAAGGAAACATGACATTGCTATCTTGTTCAAAAACTGACCCAACAACGCCCGTTCAGACACAGACACTGTTTCCTCCCAGTAAACCACACACTTACAGACTTTTTCCTCCCCGAGGTCTCTGGAGTTTGGCCTTATGGGTTTGGCCTTACCCTGCCTCTCTCTCAGCCAAATCACACAAAATGAATTGGTTCCCTGTTGCTTCTAACTGCTATTTTATTCAAGGCGTCCCAACAAAAGTAACCTTTTTATTCTCTCCGTCGTGTTTTTTTTTCCCTTTCTCCTGGCAAGATTTGGGAGATTCAAGACTTGCCAAGTCTTAAAATGCTTTAAACATGAAGGTTATGTCAAGTTATTGGATTTTGGGGTCAACCTTCTGACAACAAATCACTTCGCAATGCATTTGTGAAACCACTCAAAATGCTCTCAACCGGAGACAGAACGTATCAAGGCTTGAATTTAACGTGTTTAACTACATTAACACTGACATCCCTATTTTGGGCATGTCATTATTGTCATTAATCAGAAAAACGTTTAAAAATAGCAGCTCTGGCCCGGACCGCTGGCCTAGTGGTCCGGGCACCTATAGGCTCTAATGTAGCCTGACAGCGCATTGCGGGTTCGAGTCCAGTTCCCGACGATCTTTGCTGCATGTCTCTCCCCATCTCTCTCTCCCCGTTTCCTGTCTGTCTCTATTGTAAACTGTAAATAAAAGGCCAAAAAGCCCCAAAAATATCTTTAAAAATGTAATAAAAGATAACAGCTCTACGAGCAATGTGCCATGTGTCATGGCACATTGTGAGCTTGTAGATCGGCTATTTTCTCTGTTCGTCCTAAAAGAAAGTAGGACGTTGTCACGCCCTAGGGCCTGTATGCATTATTTAGCTGATACCCTGTTCCTGTCAGACCACACACGTCCAGATGATAAAAGCTGCTCTCATGCTGCATCTGTCAGGAGGAGGTCTGTCAGATCAGCAGAACGGATCCCTAGATATCTGCAACCCCACACACACACCATGAGGAGAGAGAGAGGCTCCATACAATATATATGGGAGCGAGCAACCGCAGGTGGTTAAATGCTCATTTACACAGATATGTGTGTACACTGGCACACATCCACACACACACACACACACGTGCACACACACACACACACACATGTGCACGCCACTGGCTGTAGGCGTGCACACATGCACTGAAGTCCACGAACACAGGCGGTTCCTTGTGATTCCTTGTGATACACAAGTTAGAGATTGAATCTTTGTGATTGGAAAGGGAATGACCTAAACCCCTCATCTTCTCACACACACACACACGCACGCACGCACGCACGCACGCACACACACACACACACACACACACACACACACACACACACACACACACACACACACACACACACACACACACACACACACACACACACACACACACACACACACACACACACACACACACACACACACACACACACACACACACACACACACACACACACACACACACACGGCCCCTGGGGCCAGATATCACAGCCTCAGCGACTGGAACTAATAGAGTGCTTCCTGCACCCCAACGCTTGAAGCAGCTGCTCTGCTTCTGTGTGTGTGTGTGTGTGTGTGTGTGTGTGTGTGTGTGTGTGTGTGTGTGTGTGTGTGTGTGTGTGTGTGTGTGTGTGTGTGTGTGTGGAGATAAAGGGGGTATTCTGTGGGCAGATTCTTCAGATAATAGCACTGTAAGCGAGGGTCATGGTCGTCTGTTGCTGCCGTATCTATGGCTGTGTGTTCAGAGTGTTATAACACACGCCGCTGGGAGCGAGGTTTAGTGACGTGAAAAATGTCTCCAGAAAGCTGCTGCTAATACAAACAAGTGCAGTACTTGAGCAGACATAATGTCTACAGAGGAAAATGTCTAAAACATACACACAGATGCACACACACAAACACACACACACACACACACACACACACACACACACACACACACACACACACACACACACACACACACACACACACACACACACACACACACACACACACACACACACTCATCAAGAATTTGGTCAGCAATTGCATAGTGATTAAATCTTTCCTTTAAGATGAACAGAGGATTGACCATCTATTTTTTTTTTAAACCCGGAAACCTTGGAGAAGAAATTAAATAATGACTTCCCTGACTCATGCTCTCCCTCGCTCCCTCACTCTCTCTTTCTCTCACACTCACACACACACACACACACACACACACACACACACACACACACACACACACACACACACACACACACACACACACACACACACACACACACACACACACACACACACACACACACACACACACACACACACGGGACAGCTCCTGCTGTCAGGCGTGTGACAGTGTCCAGCGGACCAGGCAGGGGTCTCTGGTTTGAGGCTGTGCAGTTGACAGCCTGTCACTCCTATCTCCCAGATGGAGCAGCCTGGCTGGCCCTGACACTAGCCAGGTCCCTCTCTCTCTCTCGCTCGCTCTCTCTCTTTCTTTCTTTCTTTCTTTCTGTTGTTGTTTTTCTTACCTTCTGCTTCCCTTTCGCCTTCTGGGTGTCTGTCTGTCTGTCTCTCTCTCTCTCTCACTTCATCCTCTTCTCTCTATCTCCCATCCTCCCTCTCGGACCCCGGCCCTCACCCCAACCAAACACTCTCTCTTCAATGTTGTTGTCACACCGTCTCTCTGTTTATCTTAGACCTTTTTTCTCTCTATTTATCAGCACACACACACACACACACACACACACACACACACACACACACGGGCACACACACACACACACACACACACACACACACACACACACACACATGCACACGGACACATGCGTGCACGTGCACAAACACGCATGTGTTTTAGCATCAGTTTCAGTGGCAGACAAAACACTTGTCGAAAGAAAGGTTTCAATGTTGTACCTTTAGATGCAAAGGAGAGTGCACTTTTTATGTATTCAGTATATATACTTTATATTATAGTAGAAGTAAAATGCTCCATTGACTTGAGGTACAACAGTAACGTCCATGCACAAAAACCCATTTGCCGTGTATCAGATTCCCTCTCTCTGCATGTTGTGCAATACGTTGGACACGTCATGAAATACAGACGCAGCAGTATTCCCTCCCCAGCTCCCCATATGTCCACTACGTTACTGTACGACAGATGCTCGCATCTGCCTGCTTCACCTAGCCGCTTCTGCTCTGCCTGCCACGTGGAATAACTGATTCCTGTCCAACAAAGTGACAGCTGAGAGTGGTATTGGCAAGAAAATCAGTGAAGAGAGGGAAACGTTTTCAACTTTCCCTCCCCCCCACTTTCCCTACAGAAACAACTTATCAGGGGGAACATCCAGGGGAATGGCAGCACACTTCTGTGAAGTTCAGCAAAATATTAGACACCAAGGCAAGGCAATCTCTCTAGTCTCTACAGAGAAGGTTTTCTCAGTCTAAAGGAATCAGAAACTGTGGCCATATGGCCGCGGCAGACTGTTCACTGTGTGGCTGTATTCGGCAGCGAGCTAGATGAGTGCATCCCTCGTTCCATCTCTGCCTCAGCAGGCAGGGATGAAGGGATGGAGAGATGAGGAGATAAAGAGGAAAGGATGAGGCGCCATCTGTACAGTATATAGAGCCCAGCTCAGGGAATTAAGAAGGAGAAGGAAAAAAAAAACAGACCCACTCAAATATGCCTGTGCACGAGCAAACACACTCATACTCTCATAAATGCGGCACATAAAATCACTTGTAAACCAGTAACAACTCTGTTGATCTATATCACACACACACACACACACACACACACACACACACACACACACACACACACACACACACACCCAAATATGACTTTCCCTCCTACCTCCACTCTAGTAGAGTCCACTCGTTGTTGATCCTTATAAAGTCAGCTGCGGTGTTGAAGCTTTGCTTTCTTATATTCTCTTTTCTTCTCTCTCTCTCTCTCTCTCTCTGTGAGTCCACACCTTCATATGTCAGCCATGTGTTTGCGTTCCCACATATGTGAGCTCCAGTGTGGTGGAGGCCGGAGCCAGAGACACAGATGGCTCCCAGATGGAGATTGATATCCAAGGAGCCCAGCGCAAACGCTGCAGAGCACAACACACACTCACACACTCACACACACACACACACACACACACACACACACACACACACACACACAGTCTCTTTCTCTCCCGCCTGTTCTTAATAGATCTCTCTGTCACTCCCGTGAAGATACACTTTCTCTTCCTGCCTTTCAACTATGCGCTTCCTCTCTCTCTCTCAATCGATGTCCTCTGTCTCCTTCTCGCGGTATCTCTCTCTGTCTCTCTCTCTCTCTCTCTCTGTCACTCAATCTGTGTCCTCTCTCTAGCTTGCTCTCCCGAGCTGTGATGATAGAGAGAGTATGTTTCTTTCTCTCTCTCTCCCTCCCTCCCTGTGCTGTAAGCTCCTCCCCTATTTTCCCACACACCAGGCTCTGTATCCAGGAGCCAGCTGCTCTGGTGATGTCACAACCCTAGGCCACGCCCTCGCCTCCCCCGTGTGGACCCCGGCCAATCACCGGCTGCTGACCGCCTCCACTGGAGCTGCATTCACCGGCAATGGACCCTGCAATTAACATAACTAATTGCTTTGGCACCTAAAGGCTAAACAAGAGGCCGTGCCAAGAGAGAGAGAGAGGGAGAGAGAGATTGGATGTTTGAGTGTGTGTGTGTGTGTGTGTGTGTGTGTGTGGGGGGGGGGGGGGGGGGGGGGGTTGCTTCTACCCCTCCCCCTCCTCACACCTCCCCCACCCCACCCCCTTCAAGTGGAGATTGGCATCTTTCTTTAGAGTGTTTTATACACCCCCCACCACCTCCCCCTCTCTCTCTCCTTTCAGGTCTTTTCATTAAAGGCTCTCCCTCTCTCTCTCTTTTGTCTCCTCTCCTTAATGCAGTCGTCTCCGGCGCTGCAGCCAGGGAGGGAATCCATCGGGGGACACTTGAACAGCAAGCAGTGAATGAGTTGCTCTTCTCTCTCGTCCTCACTGAGTTAAACTTAAATCACTGGCTGATTTATGCCTCACTACGCGTGCACACACACACACACACACACACACACACACACACACACACACACACACACACACACACACACACACACACACACACACACACACACACACACACACACACACACACACACACACACACACACACACACACACACACAGAGAGAGGTACTGCACAGGCAATGGAGGTTACGATACTGGTACATAACGACTGAATCTATCAAAGTTAATGTACAGTAACATTTTTTACAGACTTAACCATGAATGTCATAATAGACCAATACTTATAGCAGACCTAAAACACCGTATGTTGTGATGCGCTGTGAGCTTGTAGATCGGCTGTTTTTGGTGAAAAGATTTGGTGCAGAGGGAAAAAAGGAGGGTAACAACCAAGTTTAGACCCCTGGGCGACCCCGGTCAACAAAGTATACTGGGTTTAATTGGTTAAATTGAAACTCAGGATTTTGCTACATGAGAGCAGAGACAGATTGCGGGCTAATCCTCACTTCTGGCTGTCTGTCCTTGCTTCCACAGGTTTACATGGTGAATGCAGACGACATGCGCTAAACTCATTACGTTTTTTGTATTTATTACATGACTGACAATCCACAAAGCGCTACCGACGCTCTCAATGTGCTCACACGGTCGCTTTGGGAGCGCAAACAAAAACAAACAAATCTATCTGTTTCCGGAGATCAACACAAACAGTTCATTAGAGGAGGGACGTCGCACCCTGGCACGCAAACAAATAAACACTCACACGGGGGAACAGATTAATTCGGGAGTCAATCGCGCTCCGCACACACAAACCTCGCAAACATCTCAAATTAATTGTAAACACCACACAACGTTAGCCGCTTTATATTCAAACGTAGAGTGATTTCGGGGTGTGTGATGCGAAAACAACCGACCCCCCTGAGCAATTGAAGAGAGATATTCATTGTGGTTAATGATATTTTCCCCGGTAATCACAATCAAACCAGTAATCACCCCTGACAACCTCTATCTCCCCGCCTCTCTCCTTTTGGCCCTGGCTCTATTCAGGGTGCATCTGGTCAGCCAGCAGGCACCGAGGCAGAGGCCAGGTGGCTGTGGCAGAGAGAGAGAGAGAGAGAGAGAGAGAGAGAGAGAGAGACACAGAGAGAGAGAGAGAAACAGGAGGCTCAGTTGGAGCCACTGTAGCTATATGATCCACAGATGCTACGGTAGCGCAAAACAGGATGTTGCAGGCTTAGAGCTCACACTACTGTTGGTCAAGTGGCTTATAGCAGCTAGCCAGCCAACATTAAAAAAAAAAAAAGCCAGGTTGGAACGAAGGGCCAGGCGTGGCACACTTGTGTGACCATTACCCCATTCCAGAAATTAACACTGACAAGCAGACAGTCAGAGAGACACAAGCAGGTCCCAAAATAAGCGACTATAGGGCTGGTCAGTCAGACTTTATTGTCTAATGTTGTTTTAGAGCAGTGGTACTCAAACATTTCCATTTTAAGGACTCCCAAATGAATATGTATTTGGCCACGGACCACCATCTGAAAATATGTTATGCCAGTGACCCCTGCACAAGATTTTTGGTGTACATTCCAGATTTGTAACATTTATTTCAAGATGTTCTTTTATCTTGCTTCAGTTTAACCATTTTAGCCCAAATAAGCAAAGAAATAGGCCCCAAAAACGCAACCCGCAACTACCAATATTTACAAGCAGTTTTACAGAAAAACAAGCCCAAAGTCGCGTATAATAAGCTGACTTTGCAACACTGAAGACAGCATGACAACAGAACTCTAGCCACACTAACCCTAGCGTCCCTATCTTGCGCATGTCATTACGGGCGAAAATTCATGCTCCAAATGTTTTTGAAAATAGCCGATTCACAAGCTCACAACGTGTCGCATTGTGAGCTTGTAGGGCGGCTATTTTCGGCGCCATTGACAAAGTATAAAACTGCGTCAATGTCAGAGTTCACGTCTAAAATGATATGCGTTTGTTTCATGTAATGATGTTTTGTTTTATATTCATCATTCAATGTCTGAGTGCAGCATCTGGTCTGTACGAGCGCTCACAATGAGTTGAGTTACCTCCTCCTTTTGTTTTTACGCTCTCAATCATTTTTGAGAGCGTCTGTCAGTTTTTATTCAAGCGGATGGCATCTCATTTCGGAGCGGGACTCTTCAAACTGCGCTGATTGTAAACACCATCGTAACCGCAAAAACTGAAGCACGGAGAGACTTCCCGTCTAAAGAGGAAACATCACTCTCATGACAGCACCAAAACAACCACCATCCATTTTCATAAGCCTCACCGAAAACACATGTGGAATCCAGGGCCCTGTCTGCCCGTAATTGGTCCCATACTGGGAACGGGGGTCTTAATAATGGAAAGTCAACATGTTGCATGTATGCTCGACGGAATCATTTTCGGGTGTCCATTCTCCACACAGCTGTTAGCCATTGTGTGTGTGTGTGTGTGTGTGTGTGTGTGTGTGTACACTATATACAAGTCAAGAGTGTGCATGAGAGAGAGAGAGAGAGATTGAGAGAGAGAGAGAGAGAGAGAGAAAGAGGGGAGAGAGAGTGGGGTGGATGAGGAAGGGATAATATAGCATCTGGTTCTGTTCACACGCTCCCTCATCTAACATCCACTTTTAGAATAAATAAACATTTTTTTTTTTTTTTAGAAGATGAGGAGATGAAGAGAAGGAGGAGGAGGAGGGGACCGGGGATGTGGAGACGTAGTGTCTGGGGGGAGGGGGGAGGGGGGGGAGGGGGTGATACTAAAATCATTACCTCACTTCTCTATATCTTGGATGTATTTTTGCATGTGTATATATGCTTGTACCATATACACAGTACATGTGAGATGAAGGCCCAGCGAGAAATCACCCATTGTATTTAGAAGCACACGGTATCCTGGGCCAGTGGTCTGCTCAAAACTTCAGCAGCCATCGCTATGCATCGTCTTCACCCCCAACCTATGCAACAGCGAACCAGTCTGTGTCCTCAGTATTTACAAAACATTGCTTTTTCGCGGAAACTTGACTGTTTAAAACACTTCCGGGCTAAGCTGTCTCGTGCACAAAATGACGCGTGTGCGCCTGTTCGTAAGTGAGCTCCTGGTGAACCCCAGGGGCATGCCCAGGCCTGTTCCTTTAATTAAGTATTCACTTGTCCCTTTAATGAACAAAAAAAAACTAGTTACGTTTCCCACAACCTTTCACACACTACACACTACACACACACACACACACACACACACACACACACACACACACACACACACACACACACACACACACACACACACACACACACACACACACACACACACACACACACACACACACACACACACGGCCTATAAAAACTTGTGTTGCAGAGATTGAGAGTGCCGTGGTTGTTTGTGTGAGTGTTCTAAGGTGAAATTATCATGACAATGGGTGTCCATGCCGCCTGTGTGTGGGGCATGAATGTTATCCAGTAGATCTGCCTGTGGAGGGGAACAAGAGACGGCCATCTACCAAGGCAAATGAGGGCCAACTCATTTACAAAAAGGCTAATTACCTCTGGGTGGCTTAACAACACTGTTGGCTGTTAAAAAAGGCAGGTGGGAGAGGCAACAGGAGCCCGCAGTCAGTCATTTTTGTGAGGTGACACATCTAACACATGACGGGCGTTGTGTTTTTAGTGGCTGCAAACAGATTAGCAGCCATTAGCGCTCTCTCAGCCCAGACAGGGTTTTTTTTTCACCTACAGGCCCATTTATAATAATAATAATAAAAACGTCACTCGTTAAAAATAACAGATTTTCGCCACAAAAAATAAATACAAATAAATGAGTCATAACAATGAATGAGTTCCATTGTGAAATGTTACATATCCTCACCTGAATTATTCCACCAAGGAATTAATTTACATAGATTTGCATAAGGCAGTTAGAGATGGGAAGAGAGAATGAGAGAGACAGACAGACAGACAGACAGACAGACAGACAGACAGACAGACAGACAGAGATAAATGTAACACAGCTCTTTTTACACATTTCCCTACTCCAGTAGGCTTATCTATAATGGAATATATTTAATTTTGAGCAATCATGTCAACATAGTGTTTCCCATGCCAATGAAGCTCCATCGAATTGAATTGAGTTGAATTTTGAGAAAAGCTACTGCATATTAATGATGACTGAGGGAGTTTAGTAAACAAACACACACTGTGCTGCTCAGTGTCTTCTCTCAGCAACAACTTCCCAGTCAAACGTTTCTCTACAGTGTTAAGTAGGCTCCTGTGTGTTTTTATTTGCCAGCATACACTGTGTGTGTGTGTGTGTGTGGCCATGTTTGCGTGTGGCTGCGCGCTTGCATGTGTGCGCATACGTGCACGCCTTTCCTGTGTGTTCAGTTGGCGACCCCGTCCTTGTCTGTCGTCACACGGAGCGTTCGGAGGATGCCAGAACAGCTCCAGAAGTCTGGCTTGTCTCCCATGAACCTTCACCACTCTGTCCAGGAGTTCCCTACTAGGAATCACTGCAATAGAGTCACGCACCTGGCTGGCCTGATCCCTATAAAATGGTGTCTTAAGATAACTTACTCAATTTGTCTCCATTGTTTCCCACAACCCTCCTCTTGCCTCTAATGCAGCGGCTCTCAAGCATTTTCAGGTCAAGGAGCCCCAAATTGATGTGTGTTAGCCCACAGACCCCCATTTGAAAAGATGTAATGCCATACAGTAAGACCCCATAAGAAAATACTTTTGTTGTTAGATTAGATTTAAAACAGAATTCTACAACTCTATGCTGTAGGTGAGGGGATAACGTGTCACGGTCCGCTCCTCGGGCCTTGGACTTTGACTGTATTTTGACCTTATTTTGCCCTTATAAGGACTTATTAGGTCTGTATCGTTCCTATTGTATTTCTGTTGCTGCCTTTTGCCTGTATCTTATTTTGTAGTATGTTCTGTGCCTTCCTGTCTGCCTCTGTAGTTCTGTACCTGCCTTGTCTTACCAGTCTTGTGATTGTCTGTGTTTCCACCTTTGTCCTCTTAGTCTCCCAGCCTATCCCAGAGTTGATTGTCAGTTGCGTTCACCTGTGTCCTGTTATCCCTGTGTCTATATATACTCCCCTGTGTGTCTAGTTCTTGGTTAGTTTCGTCATTCAATGTTACTGTTAGTCTGTGTGGCCTTAGGCCTTCAATCTGTTTAGCCCTGTTCTCCTGCCCGTGTCTAGTTTTTGCCTGCCCTGAAGTTGGGCTAGTCTTTTGTTTGTTTAATAAACTTTTGAGTTCCACGGTTCGTCTGCATTTGGGTCCTATTCCTCATCTCACCTTAACATAACGGTAGCCAGAGTGAAACCTATGATCTGAATAGTCATTCTTATACATTCTTGACTGGGCTAACTTATAGCTGGTGAAATAATAGTGAAATTAATCTGTTCCTCATTTCGCAAGGGACCCCATGTAACCCTGCCGTTATTTCGATAGTACAGTGGAGATTGACAGGAAACAGGGGAGAGAGTCAGGGAGTGTCACACAGCAAAGCACGGGAATCAAACCCGGGACTCGCTATCAGGCTGCATCAGAGCCTTTAAGTGGTACACACCGCAACCACTCGGCCATTGGCGCCGGCGCCTCCACCCGCCGGGATCAATTCAAAGGTCCATCTATCCGTCTATCTATCTAGCTTGTAGATCGGCTATTTTTGGCTGCACGACGGCATCGTCGGACGAAGTACAGTATATAAATAAAGCCTTTTCCTACCATCTTCTTCCCAGCATGGGCCCGTTCCATTCCCTGTCTCTTCCCCCTCGCCCTCCCTCCTTACTCCTCATCTCAGTTCAGACTGACGTGAGCTAATCTGATGCAGCCGCACATTTCCCTGTCTGATCTCGGCGTGCCATCTTTTCCATTACATCTGCTACGGTGCATTTATCTGATGGGGGGACGCGACGTGTTGTTTTCCCAAACGACGTCTGGAGGACCGTTTACAGTAAAATATATACAGCGAGGAGATCAAATAAGACGCTTCTTGGCAGCGATCAAGCGCTCGAGCGACGGCTGATTTCTCTCTCTCTCTCTCGATCTTCCGCATGGGCCCAGTTAGCGGTAACAGCAAACCATATGAAAAGAGGCATTTCTCTATACAACGCCGGGAAATTCAAACCCTTGCGATGCTGCTCTTTTATTTCTTGTTTAATTTCATGCCAACGTGTCAGAGAATGGGGAAACAATGTTATCGCGGGAGGGTGGGGGGGCTCGGGGAGCCCTTCCCCACCACCACCCACCCTCTCGTCCCTCGTATTACGTCCAGCTTCAGTCTCTTCAGGCTGCGACTCAATTCAGAGCTCGCTCATCGATTCACTTCGGAATGGGCTCGTTTGCAGCTCATCTCCGACACATTAAATACAAATGGGGGGCTGGCTGGGGGTCTATGTGTGTGTGTGTGAAGGGGGAGGGGGGGCTTCCCCCCCCGCGGTCCAACACAAAACACCCATTGACTGGTCCTCTCTACCCCTCCCGACATCCCACCAACCCTTCTCGTCCCCCCCACAGCCCCCCCCCCCCCCCCCACACACACACTCCCACCTTCTTCCCTCCTTTTCAGGAATCTTCGTATCACCCATAACAAATGGGCCCCACGTCTTTTCCAACCCTATCCCTCTCTCCCCTCCTTCTCTTCATTCTCTCCCCCTCTCTCTCTCTCTCTCTCTCTCTCTCTCTGTGTGCTGTGTTTCCCTCCCTTCTTCTCTCAGTCCGTGCCGATGAAAGGCAGGCATTGAGCCGGCAGTGGCATTCCAAAACCTCAGACTCCGGCTCCACTGTGTCTGGCTATTCAACACTGCTGGGAGCCATTAGTTTAAGTAAGGCCTGACCCGCCTACTCACCCATGGAAAACCCTCAGATCTCCTATTACACTCCTCGCACAGAGGGGAGAGAGACGCGACTGCTCCTAGAGAGTGTGTGTCTGTGTGTGCGTGTACGTGTGCGTGTGTGTGTGTGTGTGTGTGTGTGCCTGCTCTTCAAGCGCAACGTGTACGCACGTGTCCGTGTGTGCGCGTGTCTGAGACAGACAGACAGACAGACAGACAGGTAAGTATGAGTTTGTAGGAATGTGTGCATGTGTGTGTGTGTGTGTGTGTGAGCGACACAGATATGTTTGCTGTGGTACAGTTTAAGCACTTTAAACCTGGCATCTCTATTTTGGGCAAACAATAAAAATAAATAAAAAAAATGAATAGTAGAAATAGCAGATCTACAACCTTTAAAACATGTGGCAATGTGACACGCTGAGCTTGTAGATCAGCTACCTTTGCTACTTGTTGTACGGCGAGGTCTTAAGTGGTTAAAGGAGTGCGAGAGGCAGCGCATGAAGCAGGAGAAACAAGGGACAAGAGAGTGAGAGAGTGAGAAAGTGTGTGTTGGTTTGGGTGAGTGAGAGAGAGAGAGAGAGAGAGACAGAGAGAGAGAGAGAGAGAGAGAGAGAGAGAGAGAGAGAACAGAGAGAGAGAGAGAGAGAGAGAGAGGTGGGGGGGGGGGGGGGAGGGTGTATGTGTGCTTAAAATTTATGAGCGGCGGGTCACACGCTCACTTGGCAACATCGTCCCGAAGTTTCCACAGAGGCAGGCCAAGTGCACAGGCAGACGCCAAAGCCTTTTCTCTAATAACTCCCCTTAAACGATATTCAATAACCACCCTCTCCTGTTTCTCCACTCTTTCTGCTTTAACCCATGAACCAGATACTCTCTGGTCAGACGTATCCATCTAAGGGCACTCGACGTTAAATCTCTTCGTTTGGAGCAATTTGGCTAATTGGAAAATGATATGAGGATCCAGAACAAGTTCTGTACGGGGAGCCGGTTGCTGCCAACCATACCAAATTGTCAGCACATAAACATGAATAGCTCTCATAAACAACTCCTTGTTTGGGAGGAAAAAAGACATGCGGGAGAGATGGTGTGTGTGTGTGTGTGTGTGTGTGTGTGCATGAGCACGTGTGAGCACGCATGCATGCTCTGTTTTATTATGCAGCAGCATGTGTGCAAGCCCACACACATAGGTACAACAAAGCTCTGCACGATACATCAGGAACAGTACATCTACGCATTATCAGTTTACTTCCTTGTCTAAACAACAGTCAAGTTAACTTTGGCCCGAATGGTAAGAGTATTGTAACTGTATATTGTTCACAGGCGGCCAATAAATCACCGACAATAATCTAACCTGACATTCACTCACTGAGTGAGTATGTAATTCTTAGGTATGTGTGTGCACGTACCGGTATATGGATTTATAAAGACTAGAACCTTTTGGTGTAAAAATAATATCAATCACGCCAACACTCATTACATGTTGAGTGTTACATGTTAATTTAATTCAAAAGTTAAAAACAAATAATCTTGATTTTAGAACATATTCAAAATGTGTGTTTGGTGAAAATTCTCAAACTCAACCTGCTAACTAATTAACTACAGCTCGGTCAAATATTGAGCCCCAGAAAATTCCTTGGAATTGGAATCCAGTAAAATAAACAAAGTCAGCCGTGTGGAGGAAAGACTGCTGCTGAGAGAGAGACAGAAAAGTGTTACCGAAGGGAAAACGACGGCAAAAAATATGACGCCATAAGAGCCATTTTTCATACAAACGCCTTGTGTGTATCCACCGTGTTGGAGTCATAACAACCAGACACCGTTCCAAGAGCTGCTTGGATGGAACAACACACCTCACCACCACCGGGCTCAGAAAGGGAAAGTCACAGGCACTCGTTGACATAAAGCACCACCACCACACACACAGGTTTCTCATGAGGGCGTATGGCTGTGTCCTTTATTATCTTTCTGTCTGTTTTCCTTCTTTCTTTTGGGCTGGTGTGTGTGTGTGTGCCTGTGTAGCTTCTTCCCACCAGCAGTTAGTTCTCTCTCTCTCTCTCTCTCTCCCTCTCTATATCTCTCTCCCTCCCTCCCTCGGGCTGTAGGAGCAGCTGTGTTGTTCTCTTGCCTGGCGACAGCCACACCTGTGTTCTGCAGGTGGTTCATCTGGCGGAGGTGCTCAGAACACCTGGCTGTGCGCAGATAGAAGCCTGCGGGCTTCAGCGTGCGTGCGTGCGTGCGTGTGTGTGTGTGTGTGTGTGTCGTGTAAGGGACTGGGGGATTTTTTAAGGGCTCAATTAAAGCAGAGGGAAGATAAGGACTGTCTCTGCTGCCTCGCACGCGCATGCATGCATGCACAACGCACACACACACAAAAAGGCATATGTTGGCATTTCCCAATGTTTAGCCAGAAGCATGTTTGGACCTGTCAGTGAAGCAACACAAATCCCTATTCCTGCATACACACGTGTGTGTGTGTGTGTGTGTGTGTGTGTGTGTGTGTGTGTGTGTGTGTGTGTGTGTGTGTGTGTGTGTGTGTGTGTGTGTGTGTGTGTGTGTGTGTGTGTGTGTGTAGGAGCAGGTGGGGGTTGTCAAACAGCTTTGCTATTCTGGTCTGTTTTTTCTTTGTTGTTCGGTTTCAAAATAAAGCCCAGCAAATCTATTACTAAACCACTAGTGCTGCTGCAGCACTGCCACAAAGAGCTAGATATCAACCAAAATATCAAACCCACAGCAGGGTGGCACAGAAGTGGCAAAGACGTAACAGAAAGAGTCAGAAAGAGTTAAAGTAACACTCAGATCTTGCTGTGTAGTCTCAGTAATGTTCATGCTCTCTCTAAATATATGTACAATTATAATAAAATGGTGTCGTGCCTGTGTGTGTGGGATGTGTTTAAATAATATGGTAGTGTGTGTGTGTGTGTGTGTGTGTGTGTGTGTGTGTGTGTGTGTGTGTGTGTGTGTGTGTGTGTGTGTGTGTGTGTGTGTGTGTGTGTGTGTGTGTGTGTGTGTGTGTGTGTGTGTGTGTGTGTGTGTGTACTATAAGTCTTGCCTTAATGAATGTGCATATGTGCTCTCTGGAAGTTGCTATGGGTAAAGAGCATCAGATAAATGTTAAGAATAGATTGCGGCTGCACCTGCCATAATGGCAGGGCTTATGGTGGGCATGCTGGGGACGTGTCACTGTGGTGCAGTCCCCTGCTGAGGACAAACAGGCAGAGACAGCAAACAGAGACGCCAGTTGAGGACAAGGCACATAAACAACTTTGCAGGGAACCTCACACAGGCCACATATTTGTGTGTGTGTGTGTGTGTGTGTGTGTGTGTGTGTGTGTGTGTGTGTGTGTGTGTGTGTGTGTGTGTGTGTGTGTGTGTGTGTGTGTGTGTGTGTGTGTGTGTGTGTGTGTGTGTGTGTGTACATGACACGTGTTTGTGTGTATGTGGGAGCGGAGCGTTGCATGTCTATTATGTCCGTGTTTACATGGACACATTTCTGTGTGTGTACAATACATGCATGTGTGCCAGTGGTTGCATATTGTTGCTGTCGACTGAAAAACTTGTATGTCCAACATCTAACTGTTCAGGAAATGGGGAAAAAAAGAACCTGTGTTCCAATTGATCCAATGTAGTTATACATTTTAGTCACAAGCTCTTGTTAATACTAGCAATACTTCATTGGGTCAGTATATATAAAAACTCCAGACACTTCAATCAATTTAAAGCAGATCTAGAAGATCACAGCACGTTACTTGCAACTCAAGGCTTTGGGAACTTGTAGATTAGCTATTTTCGCTACGTTTGTGTGACACTGTAGTATGATTCATTCATTTACTAAAACACTTTAGTTAAAATATCGAGGTACAAGGTTTCTGCCTGACACAGTGTGTGTGAGTGTGTGTGTGTGTGTGTGCGTGTGTGTGTGTGTATATTGGTGCTTTGTGTGTGCGTGTCTAAGTGATTTTCAAAAAAAAGAGGGGCCTGCTCTCTCTGACAGCAACAGTCCCAGCAGGAGAGGAACCAGAGTAGGGGGACAGATGAGGTGAACTTGACGAGAGTCATAAAACTCACACAAGAAGACATGTGGGAACGGGAACACTGGAGTGATACTGGAATGAGATCCTCCATCACCGTTTGTCCATGTCCATGTGTGTGTGTGTGGACGCAACCCTATGTGCATGTGTGCTTTATTGAGAAAGAAGACTATAGGCCAAGGCTCTCCATCATCATCATGCCGACCTGCTGTGAAGCAGAGATCGGGGCCAGAGTTTTGGCCCACGATCTTGTTTCAGCTTCATACTCGACGCAACAGGCGTTACATGCAGGGTTGCCAGATCTGCTTATTATAATTTCCCCGGCAAGATTTTATTTGAAAGTAGCCGATCTACAAGCTCACAACGCGTCGCATCGCGACGCGTTGTGAGCTTGTAGATCTGCTATTTTCAAATAGCTGATGTATATGTTAAAGTGCTCATGTGGCACATAGTCGCTTCTTTTGGGCTGGTTTTCCTAGATTTCCTGGTTGCTTGTTTCTCTCACAGAATCTGGCAACACTGGTTACGTGTGTTTTTCTGGCATAGACCGATGGGATTACTGGTGAAGTCGATACTGGCAAATATATTCACCACTTTACCCGTGTTCACCCAACAGATACGCTGTAATCTCTGGACAGCAACATCCCATGTGTTACATTTCAAATAAAATTCGGGTAAAAATGGACCCGTAAGGGATTTTGCTGTGTCTAGACAAGCTTCCCCGCAATAAAGCCACGTTACTACCAAAGCACAGCTGAAGAGGTGGAGGACAGCTTCACTTTGGTCAATCCTTTTTTTTCTTTCTTGGATAAGACATAGTGAAAGTGAGCAGTATTTCATAAAAACAAAGCTCACGGGCCTAACAGAGGTATAATAGCTTTTCCGACCCACGTACTGTGTGGAGAGACTTCCCACATAGAGGTTCTTCGGGGCCTTTCAATGAGAACTCATACAGGGATAGATGTCAGCTTTCCTCTGGGTGATGACAGACCAGCCACAGCTGGACTCTCTGCTGGCCGAGACAGATGGACGCGACACAGGGGGAGATGAAGGGAGGAAGAGAGGGCGAGCGGGGAAGCAGAGAAGAGGGGAGAGGGAGAGAGAGAAAGAGAGAGAGAGAGAGAGAAGAGGAAGAAAGAATAAAAACCGGGACAGACAGAGGGATGGAGACAGAGAGAGAGGAAAGAAAACGGTGGGTGAGAGCGAAGGAGCTGGATTATCCTTGGAAGGCGTGGAGAATGGGTGGAACCAATGCTAACTCGAGGGAAACGATGTGTGGGTGGGTGGTTGTGGGGGTCAGGGCAATAAGGATTGGGAACTGGGGGGGGGACAGGGGGCATTAAAAAAGCATAATGTGGTGATGAGTTCCTTTCAGGGGCTTTTCTCCGACTGCCTCGATTCACTCCGGAGCGACTGGCCTTTTTGTTCTCAGTCAATGTCCCCGCCATTTAAAGTGGAAGACCGCATAAACGCCCAGCCAGTGCACAATCGTGGGACCTGCATCCCGCCGGCCTAATAAAAGATACATGCTTTTTCAGTGAGGCTTCCAATGAAACACATTTAACAGGCGAGCGCCCCCACACACACGCACAAAAAAGCCTTAATCCACTTTGCTTCAAAGTTTCAAAAAGATGTGCGATGGATATGCTAAACGGTCCTCAAAAACCTGCAAGCATCGCCCCGACACGGTCAAATGTGTCAGGGCGATGTTTACGCCGGCAAGTGATACCTGAATACAGAGCTTTATGCCGCCGATCCGCAGTCTAACAAAATGACAGTGTTAACAGCTACTCGGGAGCCTGGCGCGAGACTGACACCGGCAATCAATGGTGGAAAAGCAACGAACGGGGCCCTTAACTTCCAGGGGCCGGGGAAGCAATGTTTTGACATGGAGGAGGCAAGCGGCAGGACGCTCTAATAGTCCTCGTCTCCTGTACGGCTGGCATTCCTGAGGATTGTTATTGGCGGGCAATCCTCAACACATAGGACCACATCTGGATTCTATCCTCCCACCCGCTCCACACAGTGCCTGTGCAGCAACAAGAAACAGCTGTGCGAACCTGGCTTCAATTAGCCTCACATTCTCCCTGACAGCTAATCCCCTTCTCCTTCTCTCTGTCTCTCTCTCTCTCTCTCCCCCCCTTTTTTTTCTTTTACTGTTCTTTCACTCTTCTGTGTCTTTCTTTTGAAAGCCTTGCTGCTTCAGGTTGCCACACGGTAATAGGTCGGGCAGCGGAGCGGCAATTGGAAACAGGCAGTCGGACGGATGGCTCGCAGACCTCGTGAAAACATGCAACATGACAGACCCTATGTGTCTGCGGAGATTGATGACGGTTTTTGTTTCTGTGTTTGTATGTGTGCGGAGATTAATGGGTCTTTATGCTAGCATTTGGTGTGGTTTGGGATTCGAGACATGAGCGTACTTCGCATGGGTTTGCAGAGATGGATTATATTTGTTTCCTCTCGTTGGGATGGCTAACGCTGATTTATAATATTTGGTTCGTTGGAATCTTCGATGCACATTTTTTTAATAACACATAATCCTGGGAACATGGGATATATGACACAAACAACCAAAGCCTGGCTGTCACTATGCCAAGCAAACATTCTTCATACATAAAATATGTTGTTGTTTTTCTCTTTCCCTCACATTGCAGAGCATTAGGCAACAGAGTGACCCCATTGGACCAAACCCAGCCATGAATTGAAGTCTTTTTTAAAACAAAAGAAAAAGCCTTTTCCTCCACTAGAACCAGAACCACACTTCAAACATGTAACACTGATCCAACAGTTCAATACACTGAATAATATGTCAGCACCCCATGAGTGATGAGTCAACCTTGGTTCAGCTCAAACTGTTTCAACTCAGCACACCAGCTTTGACTCAGCCCGACTCTGGTACTGGGGGAATCCAGCTCAGATGGGGTCCTGTGTGTGATAGGTAATGGGAGCCAGACTTTTTGAGGAGAGAGAGGGAGCCAATCTGATGGGCCTGGATGATGAGCGAATCTGGACGAGCTCCCCGGCCCGGCGTCACCCAGGGGCCCAGTAAAACACTAACAGGTGGTACCGCTGGTTGGAAAAGAGACCCATGCAGAGAGACACAGAGAGACAGGCAGGATGGCTGGGTTCTCATTCTGACACACACATACACAAGCACACGCACACACACACACACACAAGCACATACACGCATGCACGCACGCACAAGCCAGGCGTTTGATGTACAGCAGCGTATGAATTTTGAAACGATTAAGCCCCCATACACGCATGCATGCGCGCGCAGTCACACACACACACACACACACACACACACACACACACAGTATACATTCAATGACGCAGATTGAAAACAAACACAAGGACAGATTACAGACTATCTATGTCTCTGTCTCTCTCTCTCTCTCTCACACACACATGCACGCGCACATGCACACACACACACACACACACACACACACACACACACACACACACACACACACACACACACACACACACACACACACACACACAGAGACTACAGAGACTAGCGATGATGCAAGGGGGTGACTGAGGATCTGCAGACACCTCTCTGCTCGGGCCTCCAGCACAGCCGCAGAACAAGCACAGCACACAGTACAGGCAAATTCTCCCACACGCCAAAACACGAAGGGCCCATATCTGGCAACGCTGACGGGGACGACTCGAGCCAAAACCAATTAGGCCTCTAATGCAAACCTGCAGGGCCCCTTTGTCGTTTATTTCCCTTTTTAATGTCAGAGGATTGGAATCTGACTCCGTAACCCACCCCGAAGACGAGGGGAAAGAAAACGGGGGGAAATTGTCGGGGGGGTTCCAAATTGGCCACATGTTTTCGAGTGGATATAACTGAATCAAGAAGGGATGGAAGTGACTGGTGAGAGAGAGCAATGTTATGCCTACATGGTCTTTAACACATTAAGCCTTGAGTGTGCGCACACAGACTAGAGAGAGAGAATTCTACCTTCTAAATAAAGTCACATGAGTTCAACACGGTTTTGAGAAACACAATAAAAACCACAACATCACACATACTAGCTCCTCTTGTTCATAGTTAGAACCTAACTTCCCCAAAACAAGGGGTGGTGGGAGGTCATAATAAAAAAAACTCCACATCCATTATGTTTACTGTATCACATTGCAGTGACACTGCAACTCTCTGCTGCGCCCTAGTGGCCACTGTAGCATCAATCATCATCATCGCCACCATTATCATTGCTGTCATCCTTTACCCTCATGTCTTTGTCATGAGGTCGTTTGTTATGTCTGCGACGTTGTGGCACAGTGGGGGAGACGAATGTGTGTCCCTGAGGGGTTCAATTCACACACACAAGCCCCTCACCGTCTCCTCCTGGTCCCTAGCTGACCGCACTTACGTGGTATGACTGCGGTATTGTCTCCTGGATCTAAAGCAGCCCCAGACTGCAGTGAGAGAGGAGGAAGAAGGGGAAAAGCCTCTACTGGCACCAGGCAGACCCACTCCAGCCTGGCTTCAGACTGCCTGGTGTTGTTGTTTTTTTTTGTCTTGGAAAAGCTGTAAACTCCAGATGGCGGAGAGAGAGAGAGAGAGAAAACTTTGCCTAGTGGATTAAGGGCTGCAAATCCTTTTCTGAAAAGACACAGCCTGAAGAGCTGCCATTCAGTCAAATGGGCGCATAATAGCAGGCTAGTAGGGGCTATATTAGGGATAATGCACTCAATAGAATGTGTGTTATGTATAGTTTATTCTCTCGTCTTAAATGGACCACTAATGACCGTACTATCTCAGCAGACAAAGTGGCGGTGGAGTTTTTTTTGTTCGGTTATTAAAAGGATTTGACATGATCTGTGTGACGGAATAACACATTCAAAGGTACTTGAGGCGTATGAGCTTAATGGCACGTATTATTATTTTTATATGTGCCATGTCCTTTTGTTTAATAATGAAGGGGCTGCCTCTGCAAACATTGCATAGCCTTAGCTGCAAGCAACTCTTAGAAACTATTTTAATATCTGGAATCTAGAGTTGCAATACCAACCCCTGACAGCCCATACATCCAAACAAAAAAGTCCTATCTGATTCTATATTAAAAGACTTTTAACTCGCCAACATTGGGAAAGCTTGAATTATCTTCTTTCTATCTGCAAAGTTTTTGTTTAATAAAAATCCAACGTAGACATGTTATGAGCTACTTTCTGTCAATAAATTATGTGCAGGTGTCATAGGAAATCACTCAACGGTCCTGCGTACCACCTGTTCCGAAATTGCACATAAACCAGGAGGCAGCAGGACGTTGAGTTATTGAAAACGAGCGCTTCCAAACTCCAGCACTTGGGAAAAAAATTCACCTGCATGGAATTTATTGACAGAAAGTAGCTCATAAGTCATAACATGTCTATGGTGGAGTTTTATGAAACAAAAATGTTGCAGATAGTAGATAGAAAGAGCATAATTCAAGCTTTCCGTACAGCTGCAATGTTGGAGATTTTAACGTCTTTTAATACAATCAGATAGGACTTTTCTGTTTGGATGTATGGGCTGTTAAGGGTTGGTATTGCAACTGTAGATAACAGATATTAAAAATAGAATCTAAGAGTTGCTTGCCGCTAGCATACAGCCTAATGCTTGTCCAGAGACAGAAATTTGTTAAAAAATGAAACAAAGCACTTAATGACATTGAGACAAGAAGCCACAATGGTATTATGTAATATATTTTGTGTATAATAGCCTTATAGCCTAATGTAATTTGTTATTATTAACCTGCTAATTCAACATCCTTTGCAATGTATTGTTGTGCCTAATACGCTTGTCCCCACTGGCCAAGTTACACCATGACAGTTTAATTATTGATAGGTCTACTACATGAATCATGATTATTGAAAGGTTAATTATTATTACTGCACACAGTGCACAATGTTAGCCTACTCACAATGAAAGGCGCTCGGCATGCCCACCATGCTCCTGTCTGCCAGCTGAATGTTGTTCTCTGCAGACACAGAGAGGCGATGCGATGCAGGCGAAGTTCTTCAGTTCGATGATCAACGTCACTCTCCTCCAACTTCTGCTCCACAGCTGTTTATAATCGATTTCACATGTAAGGTTACGATTGATGATGGACGATGGTGAATGGTGATCACGGTGTCAGATTGGGGACATCAGGTATCCTCGGCCAGTCATCGCTCGCTCGCTCCCTCTCTCTCTCTGTCGCTCACATACACACACACATACACATGGTGCAACACGGGACGCGAGTGGGCGGTTCTCATTTGCCGAAAATAGCCGATCTACAAGCTCGCAGCGTGTCTATTCGCGACGCGCTGCGAGCATGTAGATCGGCCGTTTTCGGTGCGCGACACACCGCCGTACTACGGAGTATAAAGCAGGTTCTAATCAGAAAGCCAATACGCTGCCATGTAAACAGCAGGGAAATGGGAGCACCGTGTCTTCTATAACAATAGGACGCAATAGAGCGCTGTCATAATCCTTATACACCAGACAGACACACTTCCAGGTGCCCTGGGCAAAGTCGATTAAAACAACTTGTTGTTTTGTTGGTCTATTCATTGCTTTGATTTTGAATGGCCCAGGCGATCTGAAAATCCATCCACGATTTTCTTTTTATTGACGTTGGTTGGCCATGATGATAGATCGTGTGCAACGGCAACCATGGCATGCAGCCTCCATACAGGAGCAGTTTATTTATGAGATGATTTTGTCAATCTGACTTTGAATGCCCTACTTCATGTTTTCAATGTGGTGTCTGGAGGACCCCAGGGGTCCTTGGGGTCCCCAGCAAAAGTAGTTAATGTAGCATCACAATCATTTTAACCACTTATCCATGTATTGGCTATTTAAAAAATGCAGATCTACAAGCTCACAGCTCCCTGTGCTGACCTGCGAGCTGCTATTTTTCGAAAAGATTTGAATGTTTTAACACAAATCTTTTCTTCTGGGGGTCCCTGGCAAAACCTTTTCAGATGGGGGTCCGTGGCCAAACACATATCATTTTTGGGGTCCTTGACATGAACAAGTTTGAGAACCACTGCCCTACTTAATATGCTAGCTTAAAATCCAATTGTGATTGTAGGGAGGCTACATAAAATGATAATAATAATAATAATATTTTCTCAGTAGGCTACGTGGGACATGTTACACACTCTATTAAAATAAAAAATGAATGAAATAACAGTTAATTAAATTCTATTGAATTTTCTGTAGTGTCATCTGTTGAGCGTTGCCGTTGTGGCTCATACAGCTGCCCCAGACACAACAAACCTATACAGCCTGAGTGGGCCTGGACTGCATCCAATGTCTCACGTGTCGTTCGCTTTTACAAGCATAATATTTGGATGCTGCTGGCTGAGAGAACTGAGGGAGCTATACCCCTCCACCATCACCAACATCCCCTCCTCCTCCCCCATATGCCACACACTGCTGCACCCCTCCCCTCTCTCCTCTCTCCCTCTCTCTCTCTCCCCCCATCCTCCACTCCTGCCAGGCTGCCACCTGCTCTCTGCAGCATGCTGCACAGCTGCTATGCTACAATAACAAATTAAGGCCCACCGTGGCAGGCAGGGGCCATTACCTACTGCTCCTGGTATAGACCAAGGAGCCATCAGTCGCAGCTTCTGTGTGGGGACCAAAGGCCACTACAGTGTGGAGCAAGGGGCCAGGGGCCACTAATTGTTCTGGTGTGGAGAAGGCAATCAGCAGGACCAGAGGGACTACTGTTTGGGAACTAAAAGGAGCAGGAGCCAGCGAGCCACTACCTGCAGTGTGTCAGTGTGGGGGCCACGTCATCATCAGATTGGCCTGCTGATTCTGTTAAAGGAGAAATGGGCTCATGTTACACTTAAAGAGGGTGTAACGCTTTGCTTTAAACTGTCCTGTTTTGCCTGTAATCTAACTTTTGGTGATGATGTGTGAGATATTGCACATGGAGAAATGTAGAACCACACGCTATAGTATACACGCATGCACGCACGCATGCACATACACATACATGCGTGCGTGCGCACACACACACACACACACACACACAACCATGCATGGCCACATTCACGCATGACTAAGTTGGACTTTAATTTTAACTTTCGTAAAGTTTTCTTTATTTATTTTTCTTTCAATCCTAACCTTTTCCTTTTTCTCTTGTTAAATTCCTTGCGTTGAGTCATGAAGGCTTAACCACCCTTGCAGTTACTAGTCATTAAGACCCCCTCCCAAAGAACAAAGCTCTGTCTGCGCATACATACATACATACATACATACATACATACATACATACATACATACATACATACATACATACATACATACATACATACATACATACATACATACATACATACATACATATACATAGGCTACATACATATATATAGTACATAGGCTACATACATACAGTACATACATACAGGGGAGGTAGAAAATATGGTGGATGAACACATTGTTATGCATATGTCAGACTTTGAAATTATTACAGTGGCATTTTGTATGAGAGATTATTGTATCAGATTGTTGATCAGAGGCAGACTTCCCAGCGTACATAGCAAATGATTATATAATGTCACCTCGTAAATACAAGCCTCCTTATTTAGACAAACAGAACTAATTAATCAGCCTCACCCTAAGCTGTGGTATATTCAGTGGCTTTCCCTGGACAAAGACTCAAGCTGAAGGAAACCTTTGAGTGTGACGGATGCAGCACTACCTAACTCATCTGCTCAACCAGCTCTCTGACACATCAACAAAGAGCTGACTTGTCAGTTAGCAGGAGGCTAAAGTCAGAGAGGAGATTCAGAGTCAGACGGTGGTGGTGGTGGTGGTGGGTATGAGGCCTGGCCATTATGGTCTCCCTGTGTGTGACAGCTGGCCGCAACCTCCCCCCATTCCACCCCCTGCTGCCCCTCCCCCCGCCACCCCCAGTGGCCGCCTTTTAGCGTTTTTTTTTGTCAGAGCCCTTTAATCACACCAGCAGGACTGAATCAGCTGAGCTGGCTGACTGATTGACTGAACATATAACCTTGTAAAGTTGTGTGACACTTTTCACTCTTCAGGAAAAGCAACATGTTCTCTCCCGTGGCAGAGGGAATGAGTTCACACAGCATGACCTCTCTTTCCCCTATCAATGTGCAAATTAACTCTCTGTCTGTCTGTCTGTCTGTCTGTCTGTCTGTCTGTCTGTCTGTATGTATTGATTTGATTTGATTTTGGTCAAAAAAATATGAGCAATATAACACAATATAACTTACACCCAGGCTATACACATAAAAGCGCAATGAAACACTTTCCAATGTGGTCCTGCAACACAAAATAAAAATAAATAGTCCAATAAATGACAGCACCAATACATTACATAGCACGTGGCACGTCACATGAACTACACAACACTGAAAACCAACTAAAATCCCTAACAAATATCAAACCATATAAACCCAAATCTAAAGTGCAACATTAGCCTGCAGCTTATTCCATAACAGTATGTTCACACTTTTTTTAAGGACAGTTCAGATTCCAAAGAGAAATACCAGTATATATAAAAGAACTATTGCCATAACCTTTAACTCTGGTATCTCGTATACCGTTTGGTTCGCACTGACTATCTATTGCTCTATTGCCTGCTATAGCAATAACTGATCTAGCTTTAATTTGTCAAGTATTTTGTCACTTTTAGTTCACTGTTTCCACCAAAGAAATGAATCATCTCTGTTTCCCTGTTACATCTTATACCCTGACGGTCCCTCACCT